>NC_053022.1:521101211-521413020 GCF_003073215.2 Triticum urartu | reverse complement strand
CAATGTTCTGCCCCTCTCTCGTGGAGATCTATTCAATGTAATCTTCTTTTTGCAGTGTGTTTGTTGAGACCGATGAATTGTGGGTTTATGATCAGGTCTATCTATGAATAATATTTGAATCTTCTCTGAATTCTTTTATGTATGATTGGTTATCTTTGCAAGTCTCTTTGAATTATCAGTTTGGTTTGGCCTACTAGATTGGTTGTTCTTGCCATGGGAGAAGTGCTTAGCTTTGGGTTCAATCTTGCGGTGTCCTTTCCGAGTGACAGAAGGGGCAGCAAGGCACGTATTGTATTGTTGCCATCGAGGATACCAAGATGGGGTTTTTTTTATCATATTGCATGAGTCTATCCTTCTACATCATGTCATCTTGCTTAAGGCGTTACTCTATTTTTAACTTAATACTCTAGATGCATGCTGGATAGCGGTCGATGAGTGGAGTAATAGTAGTAGATGCAGAATCGTTTCGATCTACTTGTCTCGGACGTGATGCCTATATACATGATCATACCTAGATATTCTCATAACTATGCTCAATTCTATCAATTGCTCAACAGTAATTTGTTCACCCACCGTAGAATACTTATGCTCTGGAGAGAAGCCACTAGTGAAACCTATGGCCCCCGGGTCTCTTTCTCATCATATCAATCTCCATCACTTTACTATTGCTTTGCTTTTACTTTGTTTACTTTGCATCTCTATACCAAAAATACAAAAAAAATTATTTATCATCTCTATTAGATCTCACTTTCGTAAGTGACCGTGAAGGGATTGACAACCCCTAAGCGCGTTGGTTGCGTTGAGCTATTGTTTTTGTGCAGGTACGAGGGATTCGAGTGAAGCCTCCTACTGGATTGATACCTTGGTTCTCAAAAACTGAGGGAAATACTTACGCTACTTTGCTGCATCATCCCTTCCTCTTCGGGGAAATCCAACGCAGTGCTCAAGAGGTAGCAGGCCGCTCCGCGCGTCGCCACTCGGTTGGTCACCTCATCACCACTCGACCGCTCCGTGCGTCGCCTCTCGGTTGGTCACCTCATCACCACTCGGCCGCTCTGCGCGTCGCCACTCGCTTGGTCATCTCATCACCACTCGGTCGCTCCGCGCGTCGCCACTCGGTTGGTCACCTCATCACCACTCGGCCGCTCCGCGCGTCGCCACTCAGTTGGTCACCTCATCACCACTCGGCCGCTCCGTGCGTCGCCTCTGGGTTGGTCACCTCATCACCACTCGGCCGCTCTGCGCGTCGCCACTCGGTTGGTCACCTCATCACCACTCGGCCGCTCCGCGCGTCGCCTCTCGGTTGGTCACCTCATCACCACTCGGCCGCTCCGCGCGTCGCCTCTCGGTTGGTCACCTCATCACCACTCGGCCGCTCCGCGCGTCGCCACTCGGTTGGTCACGTCGGTTGGTCACCTCATCACCACTCGGCCGCTCCGCGCGTCGCCACTCGGTTGGTCACCTCATCACCACTCGGCCGCTCCGCGCATCACCACTCGGTTGGTCACCTCATCACCACTCGGCCGCTCCTCGCGTCGCCACTCGGTTGGTCACCTCATCACCACTCGGCCGCTCCGCGCGTCGCCACTCGGTTGGTCACCTCATCACCACTCGGCCGCTCCACGCGTCGCCACTCGGTTGGTCACCTCATCACCACTCGGCCGCTCCGCGCGTCGCCACTCGGTTGGTCACCTCATCACCACTCGGCCGCTCCGCGCGTCGCCACTCGGTTGGTCACCTCGTCACCACTCGGCCGCTCCGCGCGTCGCCACTCGGTTGGTCACCTCATCACCACTCGGCCGCTCCGCGCGTCGCCACTCGGTTGGTCACCTCATCACCACCCGGCCGCTCCGCGCGTCGCCACTCGGTTGGTCACCTCATCACCACCCAGCCGCTCCGCGCGTCGCCACTCGCTTGGTCATCTCATCACCACTCGGTCGCTCCACGCGTCGCCACTCGGTTGGTCACCTCATCACCACTCGGCCGCTCCGCGCGTCGCCACTCGGTTGGTCACCTCATCACCACTCGGCCGCTCTGTGCGTCACCTCTGGGTTGGTCACCTCATCACCACTCGGCCGCTCCGCGCGTCGCCACTCGGTTGGTTACCTCATCACCACTCGGCCACTCCGCGCGTCGCCACTCGGTTGGTCACCTCATCACCACTCGGCCGCTCTGCGCGTCGCCACTCGGTTGGTCACCTCACCACCACTCGGCCGCTCCACGCGTCGCCTCTCGGTTGGACACATCTACATCAATCGGCTGTCCCACGCATTCCTATCGGTTGAACACATCTTCAACACTCGGCCACTCACGCGCCTTCAGACAGCTAAGTCATTTTACATTATGTTATTTCCATCTTCCCGAGTGTCCCATAATTCACACATCACGTTCACTCGGAGGCCACGCCACCGAGTGTACCTCTGCGCTCGGCTGCTTATTTTCACATACTTGCTTAGTATTGGTTATGTGACTCCCGAGTCCAGCTTCCATTTTTCGCATGCATCATTCACGAACACCATGTGTCGTTCTTCATTTCGAGTTTGCTTCAGTCCTCTGGGGCTGCAACTCAGTCGAAACACTACACTTCCATTTTATTTGAGCCAGTATTCCAATAAGTTCGAACTGATCCTTCGCTCTTTTAGACTCTTGTTGGTTAACCAGCAAGCCCCTTGCACTCCCAGCGGGTGTCTATGGGTGTTATTCAGGCAAATCATTTCAGCACACATCGAATTTCCTCGAGAAATTATTTCGTTGGCTTGTGCCATTTTTTAGACAAGTTACGCGATCACTCGACGGCCCTATGCACCAACTTCATCGCTACTCGGACTCGGTCACCATACTAGTCCTAGCGCACCACAACACCGACCTTGTGGCTCTGTTAACTTGAAACACATCCAGCCAACCCCTCTGTTGAATCCTCTTCATTGTATCAATGATATAGACCTCGTCAGACATGAGACAGATAAGTCCCTTTTATAATTAAACTTCACACACTTCACTCTTTTGTGAGGTTGCCTCTTTTGAGCATCACTCGGAAGCTTCTCCTCATCTTTACCAGAGTCCGACTCGATGAATTGCAAAACATCCATTCAAAACTATATTTCTCGTATTCCGACATGTCCGTTGTCGAAGCCTGTAGTACGCTCGGGGGCTACGCCGCACTTGGGGGATGCATCTCATTTGGAATGACACTCTCCTGAGTACTCAAGTACTTCATCACCAGTCAAATCCATCACTTCAACAAGTGCATTCGATCTGCCACTTTGACAAGTTTTATAATCACCTAGACGCTCTGCACGCCATCTTCATTCTTATTCAGACTCAGTTGTCACGCCGGTCTTGTTGTGTCGCAACCAAACTACACCGACCTCATCGCTACATTAGCTTCGAAAGCATCTGGCTAACTCCTTCGAAGACCATTTCAGCCACTTGGCTGGACACGCAATATGTCACTCGGCCACCTCGCGCATCCTCACTCGGCCACCTCGCACGTCCTCACTCGGCCGTCCCGCACCGCACCACTCGGTTGTGCACGTCTTCACCACTCGGCCGCTCCGCGCGTCACCACTCGGTTGTGCACGTCTTCCCCATTTAGCCGCCCTGCGCGTCGTCACTCGGTTGTACACATCATCGCCCCTCGGCCGCCTCGCGCGTCACCATCAGTTGGACATGTCTTTACCTCTACACCCCCAACACGGGAACGACCAAGTTACTCATATGATCAAACCTCATATCACACTCTGTAGCAAGCTTACCTCTTTCAAACATCACTCGGGGCTACGCATAGCCGTTGGCCATGCTGTCCTTAGGGGTTACGCCCATTCGATCGACCCATTGATCACATCAGGAATATCTTTCTGACCATACATACAAGTGCCACCAAAATTTTTCCTTGCAGTCAACATGCCCCGATCAGTCGAGAAGCACGTCCACTCGGACAAATACCCCTTTCATGCAAAATCTAACGGTCAATATAAGAAGTAATACTGGAACGATCACTCCCTGGAGTGTCCAACTTTTTCTACAGTCGGCAGTTTCAAAGCCGAGTTCATTCACCGTGCCAAGAGCACGAAGATTCACCTGCTTGACCGAGTTCCAAGCTGAATTTATTCCATGCCGAGTGCACGAAGATCAGTTCAACTGACTCAGCTCCAGGCTGAGCTTATTTACCATGTCAAGCATCTGAAGATGCATCCGATTCACTCAATCTAACTTAAACCCTCTGCCCGACTCATCTAGTCTGACAGAGGCTCGGGGACTACACCCAGTGGGTGCACTCAGCGTGCCCCCACTGGAAGAGAACTCAGAAAGAAACATTTTTGCTCAGTCTAGACCAATACCAGATCCTCAAGTACTACTCGACCTTTGAGTCGGAGAGGAACAAGTTCAATCGGTACCAAGTAAGAAGATTTTTAGTTTTTTTTTCAGACCCCCGCCGACTGCCCGCAGTTGACGGCGGTCTCGGGGACTACACCCAGTGTGCCCCCACTGGAGTAATCTCCACTCGGTACGGCCTGACCAGTCCGAGTGATGAACAACAAACAAACAAATTCTAAAGACTCCCGTCAAACTACAAAAAAAATCCTACAAGGTGAGTTTAACGCTCCTCCGTGGACCTGTTTTGAGCCTTCTTCTAGGACTCAAAGCGTGAAACTCACACGTTTGGATCCAGAACCGACTCGTACTGACGTTCCCCTGGGATAAAGAATGGCATCTCTCCGAGAGAACAGCCCATGCGTCAATCCTGTTGCCCGGATTTAATGACACACCCATACTTTGATCACGAGTTAACCTCTTCCGAGAGATCAACGAATGTCACCAAGTTGCTCCTCACAGGCACTTACCCCGACCAGTCGGGAAGCGCGGTGCCAGAATCCATTGAGATTTTGTTCAAACCATGGTTGTCTGAAAGCACGACGACATGTACCGAGTATTTTCGTAATCACTCGGTCCAAATTGTGTCTTGCACAAACTCATTCTGCAAAATCGCAATCGATTCAGGGCTAATGTTGGGATACACATAACAGGTAGGCCTACGAAGGGGCGAAATATCATGAAGCATGGGGTCCACACAACATGTGGGTCTAGGTAAATTTCATACAGACATACAATCCACTTGACCAAGCAACATACCATCCACTCGGATGACAGTTCACCACTCGACCGTACGACTCACTCGGATATACAAAGACCAGCAGGCAGCAAAGCAGTCGACATCATTCTCATAGTGCGGGCTTGATAGTGGGCTGGCATTATGGCATTCCTGCCCCACTTTGTAACATATGAGGTGAGGGGGTGGCGCACTCTATATCAGCCACCCCCACCACTAGACTTGGGGGGCTCTTTTCTTCCACCTCTCTCTCTTTCTCACCATTAGTCTCAGGACATAGCTCAGGCATGGAGATCCGCTCTCTCCTCTCTCTCTCATTGTAATCTCCGGATACATACTAAGATAAAACAAAGACTCTCCAGAGCATGAGACGTAGGGTTGTTATCTCCACCGTGAGAGGCCCGAACTCGCTAAAACCACCGTGTCACCCATATGCATCTCGATAGATCATGCTCCTTTATCCTACCCCTCTCTTATTGTCTGAATCGTTCCCACGACATGGGGTTGGGCTAGGGTTAGGTCGGGGGGAGCCGGGCCATATAGGCCAGGGAGGGGTGTGGGAGTGGGCCGGCCAGGCGGCCTGGTGACCTGCTGGGCCGAAGCCCAGTGAGGGGGAGGGGGCTTTGCTTTTCCCCCCTTTTGTTACTTTCTTCTTCTCCTTTTCTATTTTTGTTTATTATTCTTTTACTGTCTTTATTTTATTTCCCAATTTATTTTTGTTTGTAAAATATATTACTAACACCCAAAATTTGCATTACTAAAAATACCTCTCCCACAATAACTTTGGCACATAAATAAAACAGTTTCGTAATTATTTATTATTTAAAAGTATTTAAATAATAGTTTTTACTATTGTTTTATTATCATTTGAATATTGAAACATTTTATTAAAGTGTGGTTTCTTCATTATAATTACCTATGCATTATTTGGCTCACTCAGAACATTTTAGTTTTAATATTTGAAAACTTTTATTGTTTGCTTAATTTTGAATTTGAATTTGAATGGGTTTCGAACTAATGCGAGATTAGCAATAGTAATCAAGGTGACATGGCATCATTAGCGGAGGTTCACTGTAGCTTAATTATCCGGGCGTCACAATTCTCCTCCACTACAAGAAATCTCGTCCCGAGATTTAAGAGGTGAAGAAAGGGGGACGTTCTGGCTACGAAATTCTATCGAGTCTTCTCGGTCTTAGTTTCTCTTCTCGAAGTGGTCGATCCATAGCATTGATGTCTTCATTCCTATGCATCAATGCATAATGATGAAGTTGTCGTCCTTTCTTCGTGGCCTTCATCGTACTTACGAATAGGTAAGGGCATCTTGGCAACGATAGAATGCTAAGAGGGATGCGATAGAATGCTAAGAGGGTATTCATGCGGGGTTAACCCATGAATGATCATATGAGTATCCCTCAAGTTGGAAATCAGAAAAAGCATCGAGAGAAATAATAATATGCATGAGAACTTTCAAGCGGGTAGGCAAATGTTCGATGCCTATAACGGAGTGTGAGAGGGGTTCAGAGCAATGGAATATGTATGGCGGCTAAAACTAGAATAGATCATCTCAAGGAAGGTGGCTCGTGAATTACTTACGAAGCCAAACGCGAGGAATATCTTTTGCAACAGGAGTATACATAAGAGTCAGGTTTCGATCCTGCGGAATTGTGGGTTATGGGTGAAGGAAATATGCCCTAGAGGCAATAATAATGTTATTATTTTATTTCCTTATATCATGATAAATGTTTATTATTCATGCTAGAATTGTATTATCCGGAAACATAATACTTGTGTGAATACATAGACAAACCAAACATCACTAGTATGCCTCTACTTGACTAGCTCATTAATCAAAGATGGTTATGTTTTCTAACCATAGACATGTGTTGTCATTTGATTAATGGGATCACATCATTAGGAGAATGATGTGATTGACATGACCCATTCCATTAGCTTAGCACCCGATCGTTTAGTATGTTGCTATTACTTTCTTCATGACTTATACATGTTCCTATGACTATGAGATTATGCAACTCCCGTTTGCCGGAGGAACACTTTGTGTGCTACCAAACATCACAACGTAACTGGGTGATTATAAAGGAGCTCTACAGGTGTCTCCAAAGGTACATGTTGGGTTGGCGTATTTCGAGATTAGGATTTGTCACTCCGATTGTCGGAGGGGTATCTCTGGGCCCTCACGGTAATGCACATCACATAAGCCTTGCAAGCATTACAACTAATGAGTTAGTTGCAAGATGATGTATTACGAAACGAGTAAAGAGACTTGTCGGTAACAAGATTGAACTAGGTATTGAGATACCGATGATCAAATCTCGGGCAAGTAACATACCGATGACAAAGGGAACAACGTATGTTGTTATGCGGTCTGACCGATAAAGATCTTCGTAGAATATGTGGGAGCCAATATGAGCATCCAGGTTCCGCTATTGGTTATTGACCGGAGACGTGTCTCGGTCATGTCTACATTGTTCTCGAACCCGTAGGGTCCGCACGCTTAAGGTTTTGATGATAGTTATATTATGAGTTTATGCATTTTGATGTACCGAAGTTTGTTCGGAGTCCCGGATGTGATCACGGACATGACGAGGAGTCTCGAAATGGTCGAGACATAAAGATTGATATATTGGAAGCCTATATTTGGATATCGGAAGTGTTCCGGGTGAAATCGGGATTTTACCGGAGTACCGGGAGGTTACCGGAACCCCCCGGGAGGTATATGGGCCTTAGTGGGCTTTAGTGGAAGAGAGGAGAGGTGGCCAGGGCTGGGCCGTGCGCCGCTCCCCTCCTAGTCCGAATAGGACAAGGAGAGGGGGGCGGCACCCCCCCTTCCTTCTCTCTCTCCTCTTTCCCCCTTCCCGAATCCTATTCCAACTAGGAAAGGGGGGAATCCTACTCCCGGTGGGAGTAGGACTTCTCCTGGCACGCCCTCCTCCTGGCCGGCCGCACCTCCCCCTTGTTCCTTTATATACGGAGGCAGGGAGCACCCCTAGACACACAAGTTGATCCACGTGATCATATTCTTAGCCGTGTGCGGTGCCCCCTTCCACCATAATCCTTGATAATATTGTAGCGGTGCTTAGGCGAAGCCCTGCGATGGTAGTACATCAAGATCGTCACCACGCCGTCGTGCTGACGGAACTCTTCCCCGACACTTTGCTGGATCGGAGTCCGGGGATCGTCATCGAGCTGAACGTGTGCTAAAACTCGGAGGTGCCGTAGTTTCGGTGCTTGATCGGTCGGGCCGTGAAGACGTACGACTACATCAACCGCGTTGTGCTAACGCTTCCGCTGTCGGTCTACAAGGGTACGTAGATCACACTCTCCCCTCTCGTTGCTATGCATCACCATGATCTTGCGTGTGCGTAGGATTTTTTTTGAAATTACTACGTTCCCCCTAACAGTGGCATCCGAGCCTAGGTTTTATGTGTTGATGTTATATGCACGAGTAGAACACAAGTGAGTTGTGGGCGATATAAGTCATACTGCTTACCAGCATGTCATACTTTGGTTCGGCGGTATTGTTGGACGAAGCGGCCCGGACCGACATTACGCGTACGCTTACGCGAGACCGGTTCTCCCGACGTGCTTTGCACATAGGTGGCTTGCGGGTGACAGTTTCTCCAACTTTAGTTGAACCGAGTGTGGCTACGCCCGGTCCTTGCAAAGGTTAAAACAACACCAACTTGACAAACTATCGTTGTGGTTTTGATGCGTAGGTAAGATTGGTTCTTGCTTAAGCCCGTAGCAGCCACGTAAAACTTGCAACAACAAAGTAGAGGACGTCTAACTTGTTTTTGCAGGGCATGTTGTGATGTGATATGGTCAAGACATGATGCTAAATTTTATTGTATGAGATGATCATGTTTTGTAACCGAGTTATCGGCAACTGGCAGGAGCCATATGGTTGTCGCTTTATTGTATGCAATGCAATCGCGCTGTAATGCTTTACTTTATCACTAAGCGGTAGCGATAGTCGTGGAAGCATAAGATTGGCGAGACGACAACGATGCTACGATGGAGATCAAGGTGTCGCGCCGGTGACGATGGTGATCATGACGGTGCTTCGAATATGGAGATCACAAGCACAAGATGATGATGGCCATATCATATCACTTATATTGATTGCATGTGATGTTTATCTTTTATGCATCTTATCTTGCTTTGATTGACGGTAGCATTATAAGATGATCTCTCACTAATTATCAAGAAGTGTTCTCCCTGAGTATGCACCGTTGCGAAAGTTCTTCGTGCTGAGACACCACGTGATGATCGGGTGTGATAGGCTCTACGTTCAAATACAACGGGTGCAAAACAGTTGCACACGCGGAATACTCAGGTTATACTTGACGAGCCAAGCATATACAGATATGGCCTCGGAACACGGAGACCGAAAGGTCGAGCGTGAATCATATAGTAGATATGATCAACATAGTGATGTTCACCAATGAAACTACTCCATCTCACGTGATGATCGGACATGGTTTAGTTGATTTGGATCACGTAATCACTTAGAGGATTAGAGGGATGTCTATCTAAGTGGGAGTTCTTTAAGTAATGATTAATTGAACCTAAATTTATCATGAACTTAGTACCTGATAGTATCTTGCTTGTTTATGTTTGATTGTAGATAGATGGCCCGTGCTGTTGTTCCGTTGAATTTTAATGCGTTCCTTGAGAAAGCAAAGTTGAAAGATGATGGTAGCAATTACACGGACTGGGTCCGTAACTTGAGGATTATCCTCATTGCTGCACAGAAGAATTACGTCCTGGAAGCACCGCTGGGTGCCAGGCCTGCTGTGGAGCAACACCAGATGTTATGAACGTCTGGCAGAGCAAAGCTGATGACTACTCGATAGTTCAGTGTGCCATGCTTTACGGCTTAGAATCGGGACTTCAACGACGTTTTGAACGTCATGGAGCATATGAGATGTTCCAGGAGTTGAAGTTAATATTTCAAGCAAATGCCCGGATTGAGAGATATGAAGTCTCCAATAAGTTCTATAGCTGCAAGATGGAGGAGAACAGTTCTGTCAGTGAGCATATACTCAAAATGTCTGGGTATAATAATCACTTGATTTCATTGGGAGTTAATCTTCCAGATGATTGCGTCATTGACAGAATTCTCCAATCACTGCCACCAAGCTACAAGAGCTTCGTGATGAACTATAATATGCAAGGGATGAATAAGACTATTCCCGAGCTCTTCGCAATGCTGAAAGCTGCGGAGGTAGAAATCAAGAAGGAGCATCAAGTGTTGATGGTCAACAAGACCACTAGTTTCAAGAAAAAGGGCAAAGGGAAGAAGAAGGGGAACTTCAAAAAGAACAGCAAGCAAGTTGCTACTCAAGAGAAGAAACCCAAACCTGGACCTAAGCCTGAAACTAAGTGCTTCTACTGCAAGCAGACTGGTCACTGGAAGCGGAACTGCCCCAAGTATTTGGCGGATAAGAAGGATGGCAAGGTGAACAAAGGTATATGTGATATACATGTTATTGATGTGTACCTTACTAATGCTCGCAGTAGCACCTGGGTATTTGATACTGGTTCTGTTGCTAATATTTGCAACTCGAAACAGGGACTACGGATTAAGCGAAGATTGGCTAAGGACGAGGTGACGATGCGCGTAGGAAATGGTTCCAAAGTCGATGTGATCGCGGTCGGCACGCTACCTCTACATCTACCTTCGGGATTAGTATTAGACCTAAATAATTGTTATTTGGTGCCAGCGTTAAGCATGAACATTATATCTGGATCTTGTTTGATGCGAGACGGTTATTCATTTAAATCAGAGAATAATGGTTGTTCTATTTATATGAGTAATATCTT
This sequence comes from Triticum urartu, assembly GCF_003073215.2. Classification (NCBI taxonomy): domain Eukaryota; kingdom Viridiplantae; phylum Streptophyta; class Magnoliopsida; order Poales; family Poaceae; genus Triticum; species Triticum urartu. The sequence goes on along the minus strand of NC_053022.1, from coordinate 521,402,066 downwards.
TTATGGTCATGCACCCTTAAAGAGTGGTCTATTCTTATTAAATCTCGATAGTAGTGACACACATATTCATGTTGAAGCCAAAAGATGCAGAGTTGATAATGATAGTGCAACTTATTTGTGGCACTGCCGTTTAGGTCATATCGGTATAAAGCGCATGAAGAAACTCCATACTGATGGGCTTTTGGAACCACTTGATTATGAATCACTTGGTACTTGCGAACCGTGCCTTATGGGTAAGATGACAAAAACACTGTTCTCCGGTACTATGGAGAGAGCAACAGATTTATTGGAAATCATACATACAGATGTATGTGGTCCGATGAATGTTGAGGCTCGTGGCGGATATCGTTATTTTCTCACCTTCACAGATGACTTAAGCAGATATGGGTATATCTACTTAATGAAACATAAGTCTGAAACGTTTGAAAAGTTCAAAGAATTTCAGAGTGAAGTTGAAAATCATCGTAACAAGAAAATAAAATTCCTACGATCTGATCGTGGAGGAGAATATTTGAGTTACGAGTTTGGTGTACATTTGAAACAATGTGGAATAGTTTCGCAACTCACGCCACCCGGAACACCACAGCGTAATGGTGTGTCCGAACGTCGTAATCGTACTTTACTAGATATGGTGCGATCTATGATGTCTCTTACTGATTTACCGCTATCGTTTTGGGGATATGCTCTAGAGACGGCCGCATTCACGTTAAATAGGGCACCATCAAAATCCGTTGAGACGACGCCTTATGAACTGTGGTTTGGCAAGAAACCAAAGTTGTCGTTTCTGAAAGTTTGGGGCTGCGATGCTTATGTGAAAAAGCTTCAACCTAATAAGCTCGAACCCAAATCGGAGAAATGTGTCTTCATAGGATATCCAAAGGAAACTATTGGATACACCTTCTATCACAGATCCGAAGGCAAGACTTTTGTTGCTAAATTCGGAAACTTTCTGGAGAAGGAGTTTCTCTCGAAAGAAGTGAGTGGGAGGAAAGTAGAACTTGACGAGGTAACTGTACCTGCTCCCTTATTGGAAAGTAGTACATCACAGAAACCTGTTTCTGTGACACCTACACCAATTAGTGAGGAAGCTAATGATAATGATCATGAAACTTCAGAACAAGATACTACTGAACCTCGTAGATCAACCAGAGTAAGATCCGCGCCAGAGTGGTACGGTAATCCTGTTCTGGAAGTCATGCTACTAGATCATGATGAACCTACGAACTATTAAGAAGCGATGGTGAGCCCAGATTCCGCAAAATGGCTTGAAGCCATAAAATCTGAGATGGGATCCATGTATGAGAACAAAGTGTGGACTTTGGTTGACTTGCCCAATGATTGGCAAGCAATTGAGAATAAATGGATATCAAGAAGAAGACTGACGCTGACGGTAATGTACTGTCTACAAAGCTCGACTTGTCGCAAAAGGTTTTCTGACAAGTTCAAGGATTGACTATGATGAGACCTTCTCACCTGTAGCGATGCTTAAGTTGTCCGAATCATGTTAGCAATGCGCATTTTATGATTAATGAAATTTGGCAAATGGATGTCAAAACTGCATTCCTGAATGGGATTCTGTAAAGAAGAGTTGTATATGATGCAACCAGAAGTTTTGTCGATCCAAAGGGAGCTAACAAAGTGTGCAAGCTCCAGCGATCCATTTATGGACTGGTGCAAGCCTCTCAGAGTTGGAATATACGCTTTGATAGTGTGATCAGAGCATATGGTTTTATACAGAGTTTTGGAGAAGCCTGTATTTACAAGAAAGTGAGTGAGAGCTCTGTAGCATTTCTGATATTATATGTAGATGACATATTGCTAATCGGAAATGATATAGAATTTCTGGATAGCATAAAGGGATACTTGAATAAGAGTTTTTCAATGAAAGACCTCGGTGAAGCTGCTTACATATTGGGCATTAAGATCTATAGAGATAGATCAAGACGCTTAATTGGACTTTCACAAAGCACATACCTTGACAAAGTTTTGAAGAAGTTCAAAATGGATCAAGCAAAGAAAGGATTCTTGCCTGTGTTACAAGGTGTGAAATTGAGTAAGACTCAATGCCCGACCAATGCAGAAGATAGAGAGAAAATGAAAGATGTTCCCTATGCTTCAGCCATAGGCTCTATCATGTATGCAATGCTGTGTACCAGACCTGATGTGTGTCTGCTATAAGTCTAGCAGGGAGGTACCAAAGTAATCCAGGAGTGGATCACTGGACAGCGGTCAAGAACATCCTGAAATACCTGAAAAGGACTAAGGATATGTTTCTCATATATGGAGGTGACAAAGAGCTCATCGTAAATGGTTACGTTGATGCAAGCTTTGACACTGATCCGGACGATTCTAAATCGCAAACCGGATACGTGTTTACATTAAACGGTGGAGCTGTCAGTTGGTGCAGTTCTAAACAAAGCGTTGTGGCGGATCTACATGTGAAGCGGAGTACATAGCTGCTTCGGAAGCAGCAAACGAAGGAGTCTGGATGAAGGAGTTCATATCCGATCTAGGTGTCATACCTAGTGCATCGGGTCCAATGAAAATCTTTTGTGACAATACTGGTGCAATTGCCTTGGCAAAGGAATCCAGATTTCACAAGAGAACCAAGCACATCAAGAGACGCTTCAATTCCATCCAGGATCTAGTCCAGGTGGGAGACATAGAGATTTGCAAGATACATACGGATCTGAATGTTGCAGACCCGTTGACTAAGCCTCTTCCACGAGCAAAACATGATCAACACCAAAGCTCCATGGGTGTTAGAATCATTACTGTGTAATCTAGATTATTGACTCTAGTGCAAGTGGGAGACTGAAGGAAATATGCCCTAGAAGCAATAATAAATGTTATTATTTTATTTCCTTATACCATGATAAATGTTTATTATTCATGCTAGAATTGTATTATCTGGAAACATAATACTTGTGTGAATATATAGACAAACCAAACTGTCACTAGTATGCCTCTACTTGACTAGCTCGTTAATCAAAGATGGTTATGTTTCCTAACCATAGACAAAGAGTTGTTATTTGATTAACGGGATCACATCATTAGGAGAATGATGTGATTGACTTGACCCATTCCGTTAGCTTAGCGCTCGATCGTTTAGTATGTTGCTATTGCTTTCTTCATGACTTATACATGTTCCTATGACTATGAGATTATGCAACTCCCGTTTACCAGAGGAACACTTTGTGTGCTACCAAACGTCACAACGTAACTGGGTGATTATAAAGGAGCTCTACAGGTGTCTCCAAAGGTACATGTTGGGTTGGCGTATTTCGAGATTAGGATTTGTCACTCCGATTGTCGGAGAGGTATCTGTGGGCCCTCTCGGTAATGCACATCACATAAGCCTTGCAAGCATTACAACTAATGAGTTAGTTGCAAGATGATGTATTACGAAACGAGTAAAGAGACTTGCCGGTAACGAGATTGAACTAGGTATTGAGATACCGACGATCGAATCTCGGGCAAGTAACATACCGATGACAAAGGGAACAACGTATGTTGTTATGCGGTCTGACCGATAAAGATCTTCGTAGAATATGTGGGAGCCAATATGAGCATCCAGGTTCCGCTATTGGTTATTGACCGGAGACATGTCTCGGTCATGTCTACATTGTTCTCGAACCCGTAGGGTCCGCACGCTTAAGGTTTTGATGACAGTTATATTATGAGTTTATGCATTTTGATGTACCGAAGTTTGTTCGGAGTCCCGGATGTGATCACGGACATGACGAGGAGAGTAGGACTTCTCCTGGCGCGCCCTCCTCCTGGCCGGCCGCACCTCCCCCTTGTTCCTTTATATACGGAGGCAGGGGCACCCCTAGACACACAAGTTGATCCACGTGATCATATTCTTAGCCGTGTGCGGTGCCCCCTTCCACCATAATCCTCGATAATATTGTAGCGGTGCTTAGGCGAAGCCCTGCGACGGTAGTACATCAAGATCGTCACCACGCCGTCGTGCTGACGGAACTCTTCCCCGACACTTTGCTGGATCGGAGTCCGGGGATCGTCATCGAGCTGAACGTGTGCTAAAACTCGGAGGTGCCGTAGTTTCGGTGCTTGATCGGTCGGGCCGTGAAGACGTACGACTACATCAACCGCGTTGTGCTAACGCTTCCGCTGTCGGTCTACAAGGGTACGTAGATCACACTCTCCCCTCTCGTTGCTATGCATCACCATGATCTTGCGTGTGCGTAGGAAATTTTTTGAAATTACTACGTTCCCCAACAATGGGCCCACCATGTGGGTTAAAAGTAGGAGGAGCGGTGACATCTTGCATGGCCACGATAGCAAGGCATGTCAGAGGATAGCCTGTCAGTTATGTCGACCACAACATCGATACCAAGGGCGAGGGACGAAGAGAACCATTTTCCAGCTCACTGAACAAGGCGTACCAATAGGCAAAGTTCTCGTCCATCGGTGGCTATCGGAATGTCATCAACAATAGTAACTCGGTCTTGCTGACAGGATTGTACACCGAGGTGTTTACCTAAGCAGGAGAATATTACTGCTTAGATCATATAGATCACAAGAAAGGTTAAACCAAACAATGGAAAGGAAAATATGATTACCAGATTAAACAGAACAATGGAAAGCAAAATGTGTTTAAACACATAATTCAGGGGTATATCCTTCCCAAGGACAATCAGAGCAAGATATCCATGACAGGATATAACGTAGAAAACCCTTTAGGAAAGGGGAGAGAATTTTCATGACATTACCCATACAACGGTGTTTGGATAATTGAGCAAGAAACATTTAGCATTGGGCTTCAAATGTCTTTGTTTAAAATCGGAGTACCACAGGCATGCTTCGAGATAGCATTGACATGGTCTTCATGCAAAGGTCAAACTTTGGATACTCAAAGGATTTATCAGGAACAACTTATAGAATAAGTCTTCAATTTCATCATGGAAGAAGGGTTTAACCTTGCCAAAAGGAAATTATAACAATAGGTCCTCCGGCCAGGTGTGCTAGGCATGACCTCACCTTATCGGGTCAAAAACTAATGTTATAACTCTTGGGAATATGTTCTAACCATCATACCTGACCGAGATTCAGATCTGATTGGTGTCAGGATAACTCAGACTCGAAATGCTTGAGAAGAAAGGTGCAACACAAATTGTCATGATGACATTGTAAGATTCTCAAAAATTTAACAATGAAAGCGGGTTCCAAAACAAGAGTTCATCATTAAATGAAGGAGAGGTGAGGAGGTGGCTGAGTGACTCAGTGACAATTCATTGAGATTTTCAAAAGGTGGATTTCCACACTTATGTGAACAAGGGGATAACATTTGTCAGATCAAATGATACAATGATGTATGCTCGAAGAAAACATACACAATTAAACATTGGCTGAAAAGTGCACCCGAAAATCTAGACTAGGTAGCACGATCAATGTTTGAATGATGATTCAATAAGCAATAGACTTATAATGAGGCTATCGACCATTAAGGTCAAAGCAATAGGGTTGCTAGAATTTTTGAATTTTACACATCACACACCATTTGTTGGTATTCTGGTTAGAAACAACACGAGAAAGAATGGCGATGGTGGGAAGTATCACTATACCAAGAATTCTTAGGAGGTGGGGAAATCCTCACAGCATCCTTGGCATAAAAGACAATATTACTTCAAGGTAGAACATAATACAAGCTGAATAGCAAGTTGCATCCATAACATGAACATGTTGTGATGAGAGGAAGGTAAAGATGTTGCCGATGGTAATTCAAATTACCAAGGGACGAGGATGGCACTTATCATCATGAATTAGATTGATACCCTGAAAGGAGTCAAAATGTTGATGATGATCACAACAAATTATTGTCGAGAGGCTCCACAAAGAAGCAATCGAACAACGACTACATCAAACAAAAGGACTAATGCAACGAAAGATTATTGGAACCATGGATTCGACACCAATCTTGGAATCAAGCTTACTGTTTGAAGTGACCCGATAAGACAAGGAAGATCGACATAAGCTTAGCTCGTCATCGAAAGTTGTGCTCCAGGAATAAGGATCAGGTAGCATAGTTAAAATTAGCATGATAATGATGTAGCCGAACAGGCTAGGAATGGCGTGATCGCGTACAAACTCATACTTAAGAAGATTACTAAGAGTTGTTGAACTGTAGTGCGGACTCGGTTCGGTTATCGGTGTCTTTGAGTGTTTAATAACTCAGAGCCCATGAAAAATTGTAATCAGTGAGAATGTAATACTTGATGAAGAACTCATAAGAAGTTATGAAGTTCCATGATATTCCTGAGATACCAGAGTGTAATACTCAATGGTAGAGCAGAGTAGAGGGTGGACACGTGAAATGATCTGCACAAGACAAGTACTTCATCTTGTCTGAGAAATGGAATCAAAGGAGAACAATCATGGTCGGAACCACGATTGCAAATGATCAATTCATAGATACCAGATGATATTATATCAAGGAAATAGTTATTATTACAAGAAGCTTCTTTGGTAGGATCTACATCGTGTCCATGGGCATGAACACAAAGGTTCAAGGTCGACTCCCACTTCCTCAATGCATAACCTTCCATTCACCTCTCGTATTTCAAAAATGACATTAATTGTTGAAAGTTTTACTTGGTGCAATACCAGATAGGTATGACCCGTGAAATCTTTCGAGTTCACACAGATTAGGAAAGGCATTGGTTCAACCCATCAGGGCATCTTAGAAACATATACCACAAGCTTCGAGAGTAATTATCACCAGCTCGAAAACATAGCATGGTTCAGAAGGCAGAGGATACAATTTGCCAAAGGCTTTATATATCTGCGGAAAAGCATCACTAGGTTATTTGAATATGAAGGACACTGTCGGATAATAATCCAGCAAGAGGTCTGGTGGTCTACAACGGAGCTGATGTGAGTATTGGTACTTCATCAAGGAAGAAAGAATGCAAGTGCATCGGATTATAGAAACAACCGACTAATTCAAAGCTCAAATGCAAAGGAATTATGAATTCCAAGACAAGGGATCAGAAGCAATGCTCTGATTAGGGATGGATAAGCTGAATAGCCTTAGGGGTACAATCGATGGCAATTTGATTGGTCGAGATCCAGCTCATGTTCGGAATGACATCTGAATCGGAAGGATAAATTCTAGGGAACAACTAATGATTGTGTGCATTCACACACATGTTGAATCAAGAGGATCAGAATGACAATCACAAAGGTTTTTAAAGTAAATAGCTAGACAAATGGAAATAACTGGAATCCAAGTATGCAAGAATTCCAAGAAGAACAGGCTGTTGAGGATTTTTGAAAGATCAAATAGTATTTCGAAGTCTTTTGCGGAACACAAGAACAACTGGGGACAAACAAATCCTCGGTATGTGTGAGGATTAAGTTGTAGGTATATTCAGGTGACAAGGAACTACAAGGGAGCAGGCACAAGGATTCTCGGAACAACGACGAGTATTTCGGGGTATCTTGTAATAACAAGAGCAACTGGGGACTAGTGTCAGAATGGCAAGTGCATGTAGTTATCTATAGGGGGTGACGGTGGAAGGGAATTGCAAATGCAATGAGCAAAAGTTCTCGGGATAACATCAGAGAGTATCTTCGGAATCCTTTGGCGCAACAAGCAATCATCTGGAGTGAGGGGCTCTCCGAGAGGAAGTAATTACGAGAACCTAGAGTCAGAGTTTGTAAAATCATTTAATCCGAGTAGAAGAGAGTTCAGAGTCCCAGAGTAAAGATCGAGGAGTAAAAGATCCTAATACCACCCAAATGGCGACGTGGGCCCGTAAGACACACAACCATGTTAGTAAAAAGTTTTGTAATGTCTAGACTCGACTTCGGCCAAGGAGTGTGGAAGGGGGATTCCTACAGGCAGTCGGCTCTGATACCAACTTGTGACGCCCCCGATTTGACTGTACACTAATCATACACACAAACATGTACGACCAAGATTAGGGACTCACAGGAAGATATCACAACACAACTCTACAAATAAAATAAGTCATACAAGCATCATATTACAAGCCAGGGGCCTCGGGGGCTCGAATACAAGAGCTCGATCATAGACGAGTCAGCGGAAGCAACAATATCTGAGTACATACGTAAGTAAACAAGTTTGCCTTAAGAAGGCTAGCAAAAACTGGGATACATATCGAAAGAGGCACGGACCTCCTGCCTGGGATCCTCCTAAACTACTCCTGGTCATCGTTAGCGGGCTGCACGTAGTAGTAGGCACCTCCAGTGTAGTAGGAGCCGTCATCAACGGTGGCGTCTGGCTCCTGGACTCCATCGTCTGGTCGCAGCAATCGAGTATAGAAAGGGGGGGAAAGGGGGAGCAAAGCAACCGTGAGTACTCATCCAAAGTACTCGCTGAAGGAAATATGCCCTAGAGGCAATAATAAAGTTATTATTCATTTCCTTACTTCATGATAAATGTTTATTATTCATGCTATAATTGTATTAACCGGAAACATAATACATGTGTGAATACATAGACAAACAAAGTGTCACTAGTATGCCTCTACTTGACTAGCTCGTTAATCAAAGATAGTTATGTTTCCTAACCATAGACATGTGTTGTCATTTGATTAACGTGATCACATCATTAGGAGAATGATGTGATTGACTTGACCCATTCCGTTAGCTTAGCACTCGATCGTTTAGTATGTTGCCATTGCTTTCTTCATGACTTATACATGTTCCTATGACTATGAGATTATGCAACTCCCGTTTACCGGAGGAACACTTTGTGTGCTACCAAACGTCACAATGTAACTGGGTGATTATAAAGGATCTCTACAGGTGTCTCCAAAGGTACATGTTGGGTTGGCGTATTTCGAGATTAGGATTTGTCACTCCGATTGTCAGAGAGGTATCTCTGGGCCCTCTCGGTAATGCACATCACATAAGCCTTGCAAGCATTGCAACTAATGAGTTAGTTGCGAGATGATGTATTACAAAACGAGTAAAGAGACTTGCCGGTAACGAGATTGAACTAGGTATTGAGATACCGATGATCGAATCTCGGGCAAGTAACATACCGATGACAAAGGGAACAACGTATGTTGTTATGCGGTCTGACCGATAAAGATCTTCGCAGAATATGTAGGAGCCAATATGAGCATCTAGGTTCCGCTATTGGTTATTGACCGGAGACGTGTCTCGATGATGTCTAAATTGTTCTCGAACCCGTAGGGTCCGCACGCTTAAGGTTTCGATGAGAGTTATATTATGAGTTTATGAGTTTTGATGTACCGAAGGAGTTCAGAGTCCCGGATGAGATCGGTAACATGACGAGGAGTCTTGAAATGGTCGAGATGTAAAGATTGATATATTAGATGACTATATTCAGACATCGGAAAGGTTCCGAGTGGTTCGGGTATTTTTCGGAGTACCGGGGAGTTACGGGAATACGGGGGAAGAAGTATATGGGCCTTATTGGGCTTTAGGGGAGAGGAAGAGGCAGGCCACGCCCCCCCATTGACTAGTCCGAATTGGACTAGGGGGAGGGGCGGCGCCCCCTCCTTCCTTCTCTTCCCTCTTCCCCTTCCTTGTCTCCTACTCCTACTACTTGGAAGGACTCCTAGTTGGACTAGGAAAAGGGGGAATCCTACTCCCGGTGGGAGTAGGACTCCCCTAGGGCGTGCCATAGAGAGGGCCGGCCCTCCCCTCCTCCACTCCTTTATATACGGGGGCAGGGGGCACCCCATAGACACACAAGTTGATCTTCGTGATCGTTCTCTTAACCGTGTGCGGTGCCCCCCTCCACCATAATCCTCGATAATATTGTAGCGGTGCTTAGGCGAAGCCCTGCGACGGTAGAACATCAAGGTCGTCACCACGCCGTCGTGCTGACGGAACTCTTCCCCGACACTTTGCTGGATCGGAGTCCGGGGATCGTCATCGAGCTGAATGTGTGCTAGAACTCGGAGGTGCCGTAGTTTCGGTGCTTGATCGGTCGGGCCGTGAAGACGTACGACTAAATCAACCGCGTTGTGCTAAACGCTTCCGCTTCCGGTCTACGAGGGTACGTAGACAACACTCTCCCCTCTCATTGCTGTGCATCACCATGATCTTGTGTGTGCGTAGGAATTTTTTTTAAATTACTACGTTCCCCAACAGTGGCATCCGAGCCTAGGTTTTATGCGTTGACGTTATATGCACGAGTAGAACACAAGTGAGTTGTGGGCGATATTAGTCATACTGCTTACCAGCATGTCATACTTTGGTTCGGCGGTATTGTTGGACGAAGCGGCCCGGACCGACATTACGCGTACGCTTACGCGAGACCGGTTCTCCCGACGTGCTTTGCACAAAGGTGGCTAGCGGGTGTCAGTTTCTCCAACTTTAGTTGAACCAAGTGTGGCTACGCCCGGTCCTTGCGAAGGTTAAAACAGCACCAACTTGACAAACTATCATTGTGGTTTTGATATGTAGGTAAGAACGGTTCTTGCTAAGCCCGTAGTAGTGACGTAAAACTTGCAACAACAAAGTAGAGGACGTCTAACTTGTTTTTGCAGGGCATGTTGTGATGTGATATGGTCAAGACGTGATGAGTTATAAGTTTTTGTATAAGATGATCGTGTTTTGTTGAAGTTATCGGCAACTGGCAAAAGCCTTATGGTCGTCTCTTTATTGCATAAGATGCAAGCACCAAATAATTGCTTTACTTTATGGCTATGCCATAGCAATAGTTGCAAGAGCAATAGTTGGCGAGACGTCCACGTGACGACACATTGATATAGATCAAGATGATGAAGATCATGGTGTCATGCCGGTGACGATAGAGATCATGAAAGTACTTTGGAGATGGATATCAAAGGCGCAAGATGATGATGGCCATATCATGTCACATATTTTGATTGCATATGATGTTTATCTTTTTATACATCTTATTTTGCTTTGATTGACGGTAGCATTTTAAGATGATCTCTCACTAATTATCAAGAAGTGTTCTCCCTGAGTATGCACCGTTGCGAAAGTTCTTCGTGCTGAGACACCACGTGATGATCGGGTGTGATAGGCTCTACGTTCAAATACAACGGGTGCAAAACAGTTGCACACGCGGAATACTCAGGTTATACTTGACGAGCCAAGCATATACAGATATGGCCTCGGAACACGGAGACCGAAAGGTCGAGCGTGAATCATATAGTAGATATGATCAACATAGTGATGTTCACCATTGAAACTACTCCATCTCACGTGATGATCGGACATGGTTTAGTTGATATGGATCACGTGATCACTTAGAGGATTAGAGGGATGTCTATCTAAGTGGGAGTTCTTAAGTAATATGATTAACTGAACTTAAATTTATCATGAACTTAGTCCTAGTAGTATTAGCATATTTATGTTGTAAATCAATAGCTTGCGTTGTTGCTTTCATATGTTTATTTTGATATGTTCCTAGAGAAAATTGTGTTGAAAGATGTTAGTAGCAACGGTGCGGATTGGATCCGTGATCTGAGGTTTATCCTCATTGCTGCACAGAAGAATTATGTCATTGATGCACCGCTAGGTGACAGACCTATTGCAGGAGCAGATGCAGACATTATGAACGTTTGGCTAGCTTAATATGATGACTACTTGATAGTTTAGTGCACCATGCTTAACGGCTTAGAATCGGGACTTCAAAGACATTTTGAACGTGATGGACCATATGAGATGTTCCAGGAGTTGAAGTTAATATTTCAAGCAAATACCCGAGTTGAGAGATATGAAGTCTCCAACAAGTTATATAGCTAAAAGATGGAGGAGAATCGCTCATCTAGTGAGCATGTGCTCATATTGTCTGGGTACTACAATCGCTTGAACCAAGTGGGTGTTAATCTTCCAGATAAAATAGTGATTGACAGAATTCTCTAGTCACCATCACCAAGTTAGTAGAACTTCGTGATGAACTATGATATGCAAGGGATAACGGAAATGATTCCCAAGCTCTTCGTAATGCTGAAATTGACGAAGGTAGAAATCAAGAAAAACATCAAGTGTTGATGGTAGACAAGACCACTAGTTTCAAGAAAAGGGCAAAGGGAAAAAGGGGAACTTCAAGAAGAACAGCAAGCAAGTTGCTGCTCAAGTGAAGAAGCCCAAGTCTGGTCCTAAGCCTAAGACTAAGTGCTTCTACTGCAAAGGGACTGGTCACTGGAAGCGGAACTACCCCAAGTGATTGACGGATAAGAAGGATGGCAAAGTGAACATAAGTATATTTGATATACATGTTATTGATGTGTACTTTACTAGTGTTTATAGCAACCCCTCAGTATTTGATACTAGTTTAGTTGCTAATATTAGTAACTCGAAACGGGAGTTGCAGAATAAACAGAAACTAGTTAAGGGTGAAGTGATGATGTGTGTTGAAAGTGGTTCCAAGATTGATATGATCATCATCGCACACTCCCTGTACTTTCGGGATTAGTGTTGAACATAAATAAGTGTTATTTGGTGTTTGCGTTGAGCATGAATATGATATGATCATGTTTATTGTAATACGGTTATTCATTTAAGTAAGAGAATAAATTGTTGTTCTGTTTACATGAATAAAACCTTATATGGTTACACACCCAATGAAAATGGTTCATTGGATCTCGATCGTAGTGATACACATATTCATAATATTGAAACCAAAAGATGCAAAGTTAATAATGATAGTGCAACTTATTTGTGGCACTGCCGTTTAGGTCATATTGGTGTAAAGCGCATGAAGAAACTCCATGCTGACGGGATTTTGGAATCACTTGATTATGAATCACTTGGTGCTTGCGAACCATGTCTTATGGGCAAGATGACTGAAGACTCCGTTCTCCGGAACAATGGAGCGAGCAACTGACTTATTGGAAATAATACATACTGATGTATGCGATCCGATGAGTGTTGAAGCTCGCGGCGGGTATTGTTATTTTCTGACCTTCACAGATGATTTAAGTAGATATGGGTATATCTACTTGATGAAACATAAGTCTGAAACATTTGAACAGTTCAAAGAATTTCAGAGTGAAGTGGAAAATCATCGTGATAAGAAGATAAGGTTTCCGCGATCTCGCGGAGATGAATATTTGAGTTACGAGTTTGGTCTTCAATTAAAACAATGTGGAATAGTTTCACAAATTCATGCCACCTGGAACACCACAGCATAATGGTGTGTCCGAACGTCATAACCGTACTTTATTGGATATAGTGCAATCTATGATGTTTCTTACCAATTTACCACTATAGTTTTGGGGTTATGCATTAGAGACAGCTGCATTCACGTTAAAAAAAGGGCACCATCTAAATTCGTTGAGAAGACACCGTATGAACTGTGGTTTGGCAAGAAACCAAAGTTGTCGTTTCTTAAAGTTTGGGGTTGCGATGCTTATATGAAAAAGTTTCATCCTGATAAGCTCAAACCCAAATCGGAGAAGTGCGTCTTCATAGGATACCCAAAAGAAAATGTTGGGTACACCTTCTATCACAGATCCGAAGGCAAGATATTCGTTGCTGAGAATGGATCCTTTCTAGAGAAGGAGTTTCTCTCGAAAGAAGTGAGTGGGAGGAAAGTAGAACTTGATAAGGTAATTGTACCTTCTCCCTTATTGGAAAGTAGTTCATCACAGAAATCTGTTCCTGTGACTACTACACCAATTAGTGAGGAAGCTAATGATGATGATCATGTAACTTTAGATCAAGTTACTACCGAATCTCGTAGGTTAACCAGAGTGAGATCCGCACCAGAGTGGTACGGTAATCTTGTTCTGGAGGTCATGTTACTTGACCATGACGAGCCTACGAACTATGAGGAAGCGATGATGAGCCCAGATTCCGCAAAAATGGCTTAAGGCCATGAAATCTGAGATAGGATCCATGTATGAGAACAAAGTATGGACTTTGGTTGACTTGCTCGATGTTCGGCAAGCCATTGAGATTAAATGGATCTTCACGAGGAAGATGGACGCTAATAGTAGTGTTACTATCTACAAAGCTAGACTTGTCAAAAAAGGTTTTTGACAAAGTTCAAGGTGTTGACTACGATGAGATTTTCTCACTCGTATCAATGCTTAAAGTCTGTCCGAATCATGTTAGCAATTGCCGCATTTTATGAAATCTGGCAAATGGATAACGAAACTGCAATCCTTAATGAATTTCTTAAAGAAGAGTTGTATATGATGCAACCAGAAGGTTTTGTCAATCCTAAAGGTGTTAACAAAATGTGCAAGCTCCAGCGATCCATCTATGGACTGGTGAAAGCATCTCAGAGTTGGAATATACGCTTTGATGAGTTGATCAAAGCATATAGTTTTATACAGACTTGCGGTGAAGCCTGTATTTACAAAAAAGTGAGTGGGAGCACTACAACATTTCTGATAAGTATATGTGAAAGACATATTATTGATCGGAGATAATGTAGAATTATTCTGCAAAGCATAAAGGAATGTTTGAAAGGAGTTTTTCAAAGAAAGACCTCGGTGAAGCTGCTTACATATTGAGCATCAAGATCTATAGAGATAGATCAAGACGCTTGATAAGTTTTCAATGAGTACATACCTTAACAAATTTTTGAAGTAGTTCAAAATGGAACAGTCAAAGAAAGAGTTCTTGCCTGTGTTACAAGGTGTGAAATTGAGTAAGACTCAAAGCCCGACCACGGCAGAAGATAGAGAGAGAATGAAAGTCATTCCCTATGCCTCAGCCATAGGTTCTATAAAGTATGCCATGCTGTGTACCAGACCTATTGTATACCCTGCCCTGAGTTTGGCAAGGGAGTACAATAGTAATCTAGGAGTAGATCACTGGACATTGGTCAAAATTATCCTTAGTGGAATAAGGATATGTTTCTCGATTATGGAGGTGACAAAAAGGTTCGTCGTAAAGGGTTACGTCGATGAAAATTTTGACACTGATCCAGATGACTCTAAATCTCAATCTGGATACATATTGAAAGTGGGAGCAATTAGCTAGAGTACCTCCGTGCAGAGCATTGTTGACATAAAAATTTGCAAAATACTTACGGATCTGAATGTAGCAGACCCGTTGACTAAACTTCTCTCACAGGCAAAACATGATCACACCTTAGTACTCTTTGGGTGTTAATCACATAGCGATGTGAACTAGATTATTGACTCTAGTAAACCGTTTGAGTGTTGGTCACATAATGATGTGAACTATTGGTGTTAAATCACATGGCAATGTGAACTAGGTTATTGACTCTAGTGCAAGTGGGAGACTGAAGGAAATATGCCCTAGAGGCAATAATAAAGTTATTATTTATTTCCTTACTTCATGATAAATGTTTATTATTCATGCTAGAATTGTATTAACCGGAAACATAATACATGTGTGAATACATAGACAAACAAAATGTCACTAGTATGCCTCTACTTGACTAGCTCGTTAATCAAAGATGGTTATGTTCTCTAACCATAGACATGTGTTGTCATTTGATTAACGGGATCACATCATTAGGAGAATGATGTGATTTACTTGACCCATTTCGTTAGCTTAGCACTCGATCGTTTAGTATGTTGCTATTGCTTTCTTCATGACTTATACATGTTCCTACGACTATGAGATTATGCAACTCCCGTTTACTGGAGGAACACTTTGTGTGCTACCAAACGTCACAACGTAACTGGGTGATTATAAAGGAGCTCTACAGGTGTCTCCAAAGGTACATGTTGGGTTGGCGTATTTCGAGATTAGGATTTTTCACTCCGATTGTCGGAGAGGTATCTCTGGGCCCTCTCGGTAATGCACATCACATAAGCCTTGCAAGCATTGCAGCTAATGAGTTAGTTGCGAGATGATGTATTACGAAACGAGTAAAGAGACTTCCGGTAACGAGATTGAACTAGGTATTGAGATACCGACGATCGAATCTCGTGCAAGTAACATACCGATGACAAAGGGAACAACGTATGTTGTTATGCGGTCTGACCGATAAAGATCTTCGTAGAATATGTAGGAGCCAATATAAGCATCCAGGTTCCGCTATTGGTTATTGACCGGAGACGTGTCTCGGTCATGTCTACATTGTTCTCGAACCCGTCGGGTCCGCACGCTTAAGGTTTCGATGAAAGTTATATTATGAGTTTATGAGTTTTGATGTACCGAAGGAGTTCGGAGTCCCGGATGAGATCGGGGACATGACGAGGAGTCTCGAAATGGTCGAGACGTAAAGATCGATATATTGGATGACTATATTCGGACATCGGAAAGGTTCCGAGTGGTTCGGGTATTTTTCGGAGTACCGGGGAGTTACGGGAATACGGGGGAAGAAGTATATGGGCCTTATTGGGCTTTAGGGGAGAGGAAGAGGCAGGCCGCACCCCCCCCCCACATTGACTAGTCCGAATTGGACTAGGGGGAGGGGCGGCGCCCCCTCCTTCCTTCTCTTCCCTCTTCCCCTTCCTTGTCTCCTACTCCTACTACTTGGAAGGACTCCTAGTTGGACTAGGAAAAGGGGGAATCCTACTCCCGGTGGGAGTAGGACTCCCCTAGGGCGCGCCATAGAGAGGGCCGGCCCTCCCCTCCTCCATTCCTTTATATACGGGGGCAGGGGGCACCCCATAGACACACAAGTTGATCTTCGTGATCGTTCTCTTAACCGTGTGCGGTGCCCCCCTCCACCATAATCCTCGATAATATCATAGCGGTGCTTAGGCGAAGCCCTGCGATGGTAGAACATCAAGATCGTCACCACGCCATCGTGCTGACGGAACTCTTCCCCGACACTTTGCTGGATCGGAGTTCGGGGATCGTCATCGAGCTGAACGTGTGCTAGAACTCGGAGGTGCCGTAGTTTCGGTGCTTGATCAGTCGGGCCGTGAAGACGTACGACTACATCAACCGCGTTGTGCTAAACGCTTCCGCTTCCGGTCTACGAGGGTACGCAGACAACACTCTCCCCTCTCGTTGCTGTGCATCACCATGATCTTGCGTGTGCGTAGGAATTTTTTTGAAATTACTATGTTCCCCAACACTCGCAAGCAAGGAGCTACACTACATATGTATGCATTGGTATCAAATGGAAAAGGGGTATCATATGTGGACTGAACTGCAGAATGCTGGAATAACAGGGGGATAGCTAGTCCTTTCGAAGACTACGCATCTGGTAACCTCCATCTTGCAGCAGAAGAAGAGAGTAGATGGTAAGTTCACCAAGTAACATCGCATAGCATAATCCTAACCGATGATCCTCCCCTCGTCGCCCTGTGAGAGAGCGATCACCGGTTGTATCTGGCACTTGGAAGGGTGTGTTTTATTAAGTCTTCGGTTCTAGTTGTCATAAGGTCAAGGTACAACTCAAAGTCGTCCTGTTACCGAAGATCACGACTATTCGAATAGATTAACTTCCTTGCAGGGGTGCACCACATTTCCCAACACGCTCAATCCCCTTTGTCCGGACACACTTTCCTGGGTCATGCCCGGCCTCGGAAGATCAACATGTCGCAGCCCTACCTAGGCACAACAGAGAGGTCAGCACGTCGGTCTAAATCCTATGGCGCAGGGGTCTGGGCCCATCGCCCATTGCACACCTGCACGTTGCGAGGGCGGCCAAAGAGCAGACCTAGCAACCTCCATTACAAAGGAAGTTGCCTTATGCGGTCCAACCCGTCGCGCGCCGCTCAGTCGCTGACGTCACGAAGGCTTCGGCTGATACCACGACGTCGAGTGCCCATAACTGTTCCCGCCTAGTTGGCTAGTGCGTATAGGTGATACATCTCCAATGTATCTATAATTTTTGATTGCTCCATGCTATATTATCTACTGTTTTGGACATTATTGGGCTTTATTATCCACTTTTATATTATTTTTGGGGCTAACCTTTAACCGGAGGCCCAGCCCAGAATTGTTGTTTTTTGCCTGTTTTAGGGTTTCGAAGAAAAGGAATATCAAATGGAGTCCAAATGGAATGAAACCTTCGGGAACGTGATTTTGTCATCGAATATAACTCAGGAGACTTGGACCCTACGTCAGGACACGTAACAGGAGGCCACGAGGTAGGGGGGCGCGCCTACCCCGCCAGGCGCGCCCTCCACCCTCGTGGGCCCCCTATTGCTCCACCGACGTACTTCTTCCTCCTATATATATCCACGTACCCCCAAACGATCAGATACGGAGCCAAAACCCTAATTCCACCACCGCAACTTGATGTATCCATGAGATCCCATCTTGGGGCTTGTTTCGGAGCTCCGCCGGAGGGGGCATCGATCACGGAGGGCTTCTACATCAAAACCATAGCCCTTCCGATGAAGTGTGAGTAGTTTATTACCTCAGACCTACGGGTCCATAGTCAGTAGCTAGATGGCTTTTTTCTCTCTTTTTGGATCTCAATACAATGTTCTCCCCCTCTCTTGTGGAGATCTATTCGATGTAATCTTCTTTTTGCGGTGTCTTTGTTGAGACCGATGAATTGCGGGTTTATGATCAAGTCTATCTATGAATAATATTTGAATCTTCTCTGAATTCTTTTATGTATGATTGGTTCTCTTTGCAAGTCTCTTCGAATTATCAGTTTGGTTTGGCCTACTAGATTGAAATTTCTTGCAATAGAAGAAGTGCTTAGCTTTGGGTTCAATCTTGCGGTGTCCTTCCCCGGTGACAGTAAGGGCAGCAAGGCACGTATTGTATTGTTGCCATCGAGGATACCAAGATGGGGTTTTCTTCATATTGCATGAGTCTATCCCTCTACATCATGTCATCTTGCTTAAGGTGTTACTCTGTTTTTACTTAATACTCTAGATGCATGTTGAATAGCGGTCGATGAGTGGAGTAATAGTAGTAGATGCAGACAGGAGTCGGTTTACTTGTCTCGGACGTGATGCCTATATACATGATCATACCTAGATATTCTCATAACTATGCTCAATTCTGTCAATTGCTCAACAGCAGTTTGTTCACCCACCGTAGAATACTTATGCTCTCGAGAGAAGCCACTAGTGAAACCTATGGCCCCCGGGTCTATCTTTATCATATCAATCTCCTACTACTTAGTTATTTACTTTGCTATTTACTTTGCCTTTACTTTACTTTGCATCTTTATCATAAAAATACCAAAAATCTTATCTTATCATATCTATCAGATCTCACTCTCGTAAGTGGCCCTATAGGGATTGACAACCCCTATTTGCGTTGGTTGCAAGGATTTATTTGTTTTGTGCAGGTGCGAGGGACTCACGCGTAGCCTCCTACTGGATTGATACCTTGGTTCTCAAAAACCGAGGGAAATACTTACGCTACTTTGCTGCATCATCTCTTCCTCTTCGGGGAAAACCAACGCAGTGCTAAAAGAGGTAGCAAGAAGGATTTCCGGCGCCGCTGCCGGGGAGGTCTACGCAAAAGTCAACATACCAAGTACCCATCACATACCCTTATCTCCTGCATTACATTATTTGCCATTTGCCTCTTGTTTTCCTCTCCCCCACTTCACCCTTGCCGTTTTATTTGCCCTCTCTCTCTATCCTCCCTCTCTATTTGCCTCTTTTTGCCCGCTTGCTTTTTGTTTGCTTGTGTGTTAGTTTTCTTGCTTGTCACGATGGCTCTACCTAAATTTGGTGACCTTCACCTTAAAAGGTTAGAAGAAATCGAAAATAATGTTAGGAGTTTCATGGTTTTGCAATTTGAACATAATAGTTTCTTCAGAAACAAGCTTAAAGAACAGAAAAGTTTTATGAGTTTTATGAATAAAGAGCTTGATGATATGTCTAAAGAATTCGATGGTTTAAGATCCCAACTTGCTCATCTTAAGAAATTAACTACTGAAATTTCGGATAAGCAGGTTACCCTAGTTAATAAGATGGCCGCTAAACCGAGTTGCTATAAAAATAATGATGAAGATCTAAAAGTTATTGATGTGTCCCCTATTAAATATTTGTTTTGCAATATGAATCTTGATAATGATGGGACTGAATATGATCCACCTTTACCTAGAAGGTGCTCCAAGAATTCTGAATCTTTTGATCTTGATGCTAAATTTGATAAAAGTGGGATTGAAGAAATTAAAACCCTAGATGTTGCTAAACCCACTATTATGGATTTCAAGGAATTTAACTATGAAAATTGCTCTTTGATTGATTTTATTTCCTTGTTGCAATCCGTGCTAAATTCTCCTCACGCTTATATTCAAAATAAAGCGTTTACTAAACATATCGTTGATGCCTTGATGCAATCTTATGAAGAAAAACTTGAATTGGAAGTTTCTATCCCTAGAAAACTTTATGATGAGTGGGAACCAACTATTAAAATTAAAATTAAAGATCATGAATGCTATGCTTTATGTGATTTGGGTGCTAGTGTTTCCACGATTCCAAAGACTTTGTGTGATTTGTTAGGTTTCCGTGATTTTGATGATTGCTCTCTAAACTTGCACCTTGCGGATTCCACTATTAAGAAACCTATGGGAAGAATTA
This sequence comes from Triticum urartu, assembly GCF_003073215.2. NCBI lineage: Eukaryota > Viridiplantae > Streptophyta > Magnoliopsida > Poales > Poaceae > Triticum > Triticum urartu. Next base: position 521,381,682 of record NC_053022.1, on the reverse strand, counting down.
ATGATGTTCTTATTGTTGCAAATAGGAATTATGTGCCTGTATATTTTATTGTTCTTGACATAGATTGCAATCCTTTATGTCCTATTATTCTTGGTAGACCTTTCCTTAGAACGATTGGTGCAATTATTGATATGAAGGAAGGAAATATTAGATTCCAATTTCCATTAAGGAAAGGCATGGAACACTTTCCTAGAAAGAAAACTAAATTACCTTATGAATCTATTATGAGAGCCACCTATGTATTGCCTACCAAAGATGGCAATACATAGATCTATTCTTGCTTGTTATGCCTAGCTAGGGGCGTTAAACGATAACGCTTGTTGGGAGGCAACCCAATTTTATTTTTATTCCTTGCTTTTGCTCCTGTTTAGTAATAAATAAATTATTTAGCCTCTGTTTTGGCTATGTTTTTGTGTTTAATTAGTGTTTGTGCCAAGTAGAACCGTTGGAAAGACTTGGGGAAAGTCTTGTTGAACTTGCTGTAAAAAACAGAAACTTTAGCGCTCACGAGAACTGCTGTCATTTTTATTTGGAGAGTGATATTTAGTTAATTATTTTTGAAGATGATTAATAGATAAATTACTCACGTCCAGCAATTTATTTTAGAATTTTTGGGGTTCCAGATCTTGCGCTAGCTACTGATTACTACAGACTGTTCTGTTTTTGACAGATTCTGTTTTTTGTGTGTTGTTTGCTTATTTTGATGAATCTATGGCTAGTAAAATAGTTTATAAACCATAGAGAAGTTGGAATACAGTAGGTATAACACCCATATAAATAAATAATGATTTCATTAGAGTACCTTGAAGTGGTCTTTTGTTTTCTTTCGCTAACGGAGCTCATGAGGTTTTCTACTTTAAGTTTTGTGTTGTGAAGTTTTCAAGTTTTGGGTAAAGATTTGATGGATTATGGAACAAGGAGTGGCAAGAGCCTAATCTTGGGGATTACCATGGCACCCCCAAGATAATCTAAGGACACCTAAAAGCCAAAGCTTGGGGATGCCCCGGAAGGCATCCCCTCTTTCGTCTACTTCTATCGATAACTTTACTTGGAGCTGTATTTTTATTCGCCACATGATATGTGTTTTGCTTGGAGCGTCTTGTATTATTTGAGTCTTTGCCTGTTAGTTTACCACAATCATCCTTGCTGTACACACCTTTTTAGAGAGCCATACATGATTTGGAATTTGTTAGAATACTCTATGTGCTTCGCTTATATCTTTTGAGTTATATAATTTTGCTCTAGTGCTTCACTTATATCTTTTAGAGCACGGTGATGGATTTGTTTTATAGAAACTATTGATCTCTCATGCTTCACTTAGATTATTTTGAGAGTCCTAATAGCATGGTAATTTGCTTAAAATCCTAATATGCTTGGTATGCAAGATTAATAATAAAACTTTCTTATGAGTGTGTTGAATACTAAGAGAAGTTTGATGCTTGATGATTGTTTTGAGACATGGAGGTAATAATATCAAAGTCGTGCTAGTTGAGTAGTTGTGAAATTGAGAAATACTTGTGTTGAGGTTTGCAAGTCCCGTAGCATGCATGTATGGTAAACGTTATGCAACAAATTTGAAACATGAGGTGTTATTTGATTGTCTTCCTTATGAGTGGCGGTCGGGGACGAGCGATGGTCTTTTCCTACCAATCTATCCCCCTAAGAGCATGCGCGTAGTACCGAGGTTTTTGATGACTTGTAGATTTTTGCAATAAGTATGTGAGTTCTTTATGACTAATGTTGAGTCCATGGATTATACGCACTCTCACCCTTCCATCCTTGCTAGCCTCTTCGGTACCGTGCATTGCCCTTTCTCACATTGAGAGTTGGCGCAAACTTCGCCGGTGCATCCAAACCCCGTGATATGATACGCTCTTTCGCACATAAACCTCCTTATATCTTCCTCAAAACAGCCACCATACCTACCTATTATGGCATTTCCATAGCCATTCCGAGATATATTGCCATGCAACTTTCCATCATTCCGTTCATCATGATACATTCATCATTGTCATATTGCTTAGCATGGTCATGTAGTTGACATAGTATTTGTGGCAAAGCCACCATTCATAATTCTTTCATACATGTCACTCTTGGTCCATTGCATATCCCGGTACACCGCCGGAGGCATTCATATAGAGTCATCTTTGTTCTAGTATCGAGTTGTAATCATTGAGTTGTAAATAAATAGAAGTGTGATGATCATCATTTTCTAGAGCATTGTCCCAAGTGAGGAATATAAAAAAGAGAGAGAAAGGCCATAAAAAAGAAAAGGCCCAAAAAAAGGCCATAAAAAAGGGCCCAAAAGAAAAAAAAGAAAAGAAAAAAAATGAGAGAAAAAGAGAGAAGGGACAATGTTACTATACTTTGCCACAATTGTGCTTCAAAGTAGCACCATGATTTTCATAGTAGAGAGTCTCTCATGTTATCACTTTCATATACTAGTGGGAATTTTTCATTATAGAACTTGGCTTGTATATTCCAACAATGGGCCTCCTCAAGTAGCCTAGGTCTTCGTGAGCAAGCAAGTTTGATGCACACCCACTAGTTTCTTTTGCTGAGCTTTCATACATTTATAGCTCTAGTGCATCCGTTGCATGGCAATCCCTACTCCTTGCATTAACATCAATCGGTGGGCATCTCCATAGCCCATTGATTAGCCTCGTTGATTTGAGACTTCCTCCTTTTTTGTCTTCTCCACATAACCCCCCTCATTATATTCTATTCCACCTATAGTGCTATGTCCATGGCTCGCGCTCATGTATTGTGTGAAAGTTTATAGGTTTGAGATTACTAAAGTATGAAACAATTGCTTGGCTTATCATCGGGGTTGTGCATGATGATAGCATTCTTGTGTGACGAAAATGAAACATGACTAAACCATATGATTTTGTAGGGATGAACTTTCTTTGGCCATGTTATTTTGAGAAGACATAATTGCTTAGTTAGTATGCTTGAAGTATTATCATTTTTATGTCAATATGAACTTTTGACTTGAATCTTTCGGATCTGAATATTCATACCACAATTAAGAAGAATTACATTAAAATTATGCCAAGTAGCACTCCGCATCAAAAATTCTGTTTTTATCATTTACCTACTCGAGGACGAGCAGGAATTAAGCTTGGGGATGCTTGGTACGTCTCCAACGTATCTATAATTTTGATTGCTCCATGCTATATTATCTACTGTTTTGGACATTATTGGGCTTTATTATCCACTTTCATATTATTTTTGGGACTAACCTATTAACCGGAGGCCCAACCTAGAATTGGTGTTTTTTTGCCTGTTTTAGGGTTTCGAAGAAAAGGAATATCAAACGGAGTCCAAACGGAATGAAACCTTCGGGAACATGATTTTCTCATCGAATACATCTGGAGACTTGGACCCTACGTCAAGACATGTAGCAGGAGGCCACAAGGTAGGGGGCGCGCCTACCCCCCCCCCCCCAGGCGCGCCCTCCACCCTCGTGGGCCCCCTATTGCTCCACCGACGTACTTCTTCCTCCTATATATGTCCACGTACCCCCAAACGATCAGATACGGAGCCAAAACCCTAATTTCACCACCGTAACTTTCTGTATCCACGAAATCCCATCTTGGGGCCTGTTCTGGAGCTTCGCCGGAGGGGGCATCGATCACGGAGTGCTTCTACATCAACACCATAGCCCTTCCGATGAAGTGTGAGTAGTTTACCTCAGACCTACGGGTCCATAGTTAGTAGCTAGATGGCTTCTTCTCTCTTTTTGGATCTCAATACAATGTTCTCCCCCTCTCTTGTGGAGATCTATTCAATGTAATCTTCTTTTTGCGGTGTGTTTGTTGAGATCGATGAATTGTGGGTTTATGATCAAGTCTATCTATGAATAACATTTGAATCTTCTCTGGATTCTTTTATGTATGATTGGTTATCTTTGCAAGTCTCTTCAAATTATCAGTTTGGTTTGGCCTACTAGATTGATCTTTCTTGCAATAGGAGAAGTGCTTAGCTTTGGGTTCAATCTTGCGATGTCCTTTCCCGGTGACAGTAAGGGCAGCAAGGCATGTATTGTATTGTTGCCATCGAGGATAACAAGATGGGGTTTTCTTCATATTGCATGAGTCTATCCCTCTACATCATGTCATTTTGCTTAAGGCGTTACTCTGTTTTTACTTAATACTCTAGATGCTTGCTGGATAGCGGTCGATGAGTGGAGTAATAGTAGTAGATGCAGGCAGGAGTCGGTCTACTTGTCTCGGACGTGATGCCTATATACATGATCATACCTAGATATTCTCATAACTATGCTCAATTCTTTCAATTGCTCAACAGTAATTTGTTCACCCACCGTAGAATACGTATGCTCTCGAGAGAAGCCACTAGTGAAACCTATGGCCCCCGGGTCTATGTTTATAATATCAATCTCCTACTATTTAGTTATTTACTTTGCTATTTACTTTGCATCTTTATCATAAAAATACCAAAAATCTTATCTTATCATATCTACCAGATCTCACTGTCGTAAATGGCCCTGTAGGGATTGACAACCCCTATTTGCGTTGGTTGCGAGGATTTATTTGTTTTGTGCAGGTGCGAGGGACTCGTGCGTAGCCTCCTACTGGATTGATACCTTGGTTCTCAAAAACTGAGGGAAATACTTACGCTACTTTGCTGCATCATCCCTTCCTCTTCGGGGAAAACCAACGCAGTGCTAAAAGAGGTAGCAATAGGCCAGTGGCCAGACTCGGATCAAATACCAAGATCTCGTTAAGCATGTTAATTGAAGTATCCGCGAATGCTGACCAGGGCCAGGCCCACCTCTCTCCTAGGTGGTCTCAACCTGCCCTGCCGCTCCGCCACAAAGTAACAGTCGGGGGTCGTCGGGAACCCAGGCCCACCACTACCTGGATGGAACCACCTGCCCCTTCAGCCCCCACATCGAAATCACTTGCGGGTACTCTACGAGCCGAGCCGACTTTAGTCACCACATGTATCATGTGTAATATGTATAGTATATACCCGTGATCAACACCCGACGTGATCATGGCCCGATAGTATAGCATGGCAGACTGACAAGAATGTAGGGCCACTGATGATAATCTAGCTACCTATACTAAGTGTCGGTGTCAAAACCGGCGGATCTCGGGTAGGGGGTCTCGAACTGTGCGTCTAAGGCGGATGGTAACAGGAGGCAGGGGACACGATGTTTTACCCAGGTTCGGGCCCTCTTGATGGAGGTAAAACCCTACGTCCTGCTTGATTATTCTTGATAATATGAGTAGTACAAGAGTTGATCTACCACGAGATCGGAGAGGCTAAACCCTAGAAGCTAGCCTATGGTATGATTGTATGTTGTCCTACGGACTAAAATCCTCCGGTTTATATAGACACCGGAGGGGACTAGGTTTACACAAGGTCGGTTACAAAGGAGAAGATATACATATCCGTATTGTCTAGCTTGCCTTCCACGCCAAGTAGAGTCCCATCCGGACACGGGACGAAGTCTTCAATCTTGTATCTTCATAGTCCAACAGTTCTGCCAAAGGATATAGTCCGGCTCTCCGGAGACCCCCTAATCCAGGACTCCCTCAGTAGCCCCTGAACCAGGCTTCAATGATGATGAGTCCGGCGCGCAGTGTTGTCTTCGGCATTGCAAGGCGGGTTCCTCCTCCGAATACACCACAAAAGAGTTTGAATACAAGGATAGTGTCCGACCCTGCAAATAAGTTCCACATACCACCATAGAGAGAATAATATTTCCACAAATCCAATCTGTTGACACGTTTTGGCAGCATGACATCATGCCATGGCCCGGTAATTATTCGAACCATTTTTCCTTAACCAGCCCCGCACATAACGCGAGGCAGTTTCTTGACACGTCTTGTCAAAGCAGAGATCGTGTTCCCCTTATTACGGGATTCTCATTAATACGGACGTGGGTAACCCAACCGTGCCTAGGACTCCTAGATTTTAGGCAAGTCCCAAACGGCCACGAGGAGGACGCTTGATATTCACCCTCTTTATAAAGGGACAAGGCTTTTACTTCTTCCCTCCCGTGCTCAATCGAATCCTTCCCCGGCTCGAGTTCTAACACCCAAAGCCCAGGTCAGGTGCTTCGGACCTTCAATCATGTCCGGGTCCAGCCTTCAAGGCCGGTGGATGCCTTCCTCCGTCACGGAGGAGGATATCAAGAAGTTGAGGGAGGCCAGATACCTGACCGCCGAAATTTTGCATAGGCTGCCCGCCAGAGGGCAGGTCATCCCTACTCCCGAATCCAACGAGAGCGTTGTGTTCGTCTCCCACTTCCTCCGAGGACTAGGCCTCGCTCTGGATCCTTTTGTTAGGGGTCTTATGTTCTATTACGAGCTGGATTTTCATGACCTAGCCCAGGATTCCCTCCTTCACATCTCGTCATTTATTGTCGTTTGTGAGGCCTTCCTCCGCATCACCCCTCACTTCGGCCTGTGGCTCAAGACCTCTGATGTGAAGCCGAAGATGGTCGAGGGGCAGTACGCAGCGTGCAGAGGTGCTCTAATAAGCAAAATTGCTGGTGCTCCATGGCCGAAGGGCTCCTTTCCAGAGGTGTCCGGACTGTGGCAACGGGAGTGGTTTTACGTCACAGCTCCCCGAAGTGCCAAGTGGGTAGCCGCCCCCACCTTCCGCTCGGGCCCTCCACCACAACTGATGTCATGGATCAGCAGGGGGCTGAGCTGGGGCCCAGCCAAGGACGTGCCCATACTGCAGAGCCACATCCGAGAACTCTTCGAGGGAGATTTCAGTCTGGTTATGGTGATGCAAGTCATGCTGGTTCGTCGAGTCCAGCCTTGCAAACGCCGGCCCCTCCGCATGTGGGAATTCAATCCGGGAGGACCGCGCACTATTCAGAATTTCCTTGGCCTGACGCATGAGGAGATGTACAAATCGTTCTTCGGACCCCAAATAGAGTGTCCGGATACTACCGAGGATGTGGGCCTGAGTAGCAACCGCACCGCGGCCCAAGTAAGTAATCCCATGGCCAAACACACTGTCCTTTTCTTTACCATGACATCATTCTGAAAAATCGCTCTTTGACCAGGACTGGATAACAAAGGCAAAGATGATCCGGTGTTCGGCCCCCCTTCCTGAAGGCTTGGACAATCCGGTGCTAGAAAAGATGCTCGAGCCAGCACCTTGCCTGGTGCCCTCAAAGGAAGATGAAGGGGGAATAAAGAGGGCGAAAGTGGGCCTCCACCGCTACCTATTCCAACCGAGGGAATGAGCGTCTCCGTGAGGGCGGACAACCCAGCGGAAGAATCTGACATTCTCTCGCCCCGGGGAAGGAAGAGGACTACCTCTAAAGATCCGAAAACCAAGGTTTCCAAACGGGAGAAGAAATTTCCACCAGAGGGTCCTGCCTCAGAGGGTGCTCTTGCCGCACAATGTCCGTGCGGGGATCAGCCCTCTAACGAGTTGTAAGTAATCAAAAAGTACTTAATAGTGAATATCCTACCTTACTTCTGAGGAAAATAACCAAAGAGTTTATCTTGCAGTTCGGATCTTAGCCCTTCTCAACAGAGCTCGTCTTCGGGGGATCTTCTTCCGGAGATGATGGAGAGCGAAACGCCTCCCCCGGACTCCCCAGCTCAAGAAGTGGGCGACCTTGAAGTGTCGTCGCGAAGGGTCTCTCCGGATCCGGCGAGGCCAGAAGACAATCTTATGGCCACCCGAAGTCCCTAGTATCCGGCTCTTGAAGAGAGCAACCAAAAGAGTCCAGCACCGTCTGGTATGCGGTCGGACGTACTGAGGGATCTGCTAGAGCGAGCGACTATCTCAGAAGAGCACCGTGCGTTGATGGGTACGGTATTTGAAAGGATTTTGTCCGCCTAAAGCGGGTTGCATGAAGCCTTTATGAGTCTACTGATGGGTTTTGAGGTACGTGAAATGATGTACATTTTTAACAGTAGCGCACATTTTAAGGTGTGCCCTGTGTAGATAGTAGCCCCTGAGACTCTGGTTGTCGTCGAGAACGGCGGCAAACAGAGGATCGTAGTCCCAGGTAATAATCAGACCACCTTTATGTGCAGGTGGTTGAAGCTCCGGTGGCTAGCCGGACTGATGGGTTTGCCGAACTAAAGCGGCAACTAGATGCGGCAGATGCCGACATTGTGCTTGTCAACAAGCGGCTTGACGAGGCTCGGGGTGAGTGATTTTTCTGGTGATCATCACATAATAAGAGCAGCATGATGTCAGTATCTTTAATATGTTGTGACTGCAGATGGAGCTGCCACCGTGGAGGCCCTTCGGGCGGAGCTTGCCCAAGCCAAGGAGCAAGTAAGGAGTAGTAATGCGGCCGCTTTAAAGGCGGCCGAAGAGTTAAGAGCCGAAAAGGCCGCGCATTGCGAGAGCAAAGAGAAAATGGCCAAGATGGCTGTAAAGTTAAAAGACACTGCCGACCGTTGCCAGCTTCTTGAAGAAGAAAACAGGCGAAGGCGACGGACCTGGAAAAGGCCACAATAGCGACCAAAGACACCCGCTCTGCGATGAGAGCGAAGAAGGAGGAGTTGCGTCAAGCCGGGGATATCGCGGCTGGGAAACCCTTCATGCTGCGGACGAAGTTTGGAGATCCTCAGTATGCCCCTCTGGACCGGCTGTGGAGTTCGGCGGACGCATATCTGGACTTGGTGGCGAGTGCTGACGATGCGGCCGAATACTTCCGAGATCAAACAGATCGTGAAGTGGACAAGCTATTCTGGTCACAATTTAATGTTCCAGAGCGGCCGCTTCCATTGACTGATCGGCTTGCCGAATGGGCCGAGCTGAATAGATTGTCTAGACTCGCCATGAGGTCTGTTGTGGATCATCTATGGCCGGAAAGGCCAGAGCCGAACATCTGTTTTAGTTTGGTGCAGCAGTTCCTTGGTGCGGTGCCGCGCATTAATGCGATGAAGAGGTCGTCGTGCATAGAAGGCTCGCGGATGGCCCTTGCCCGTGTCAAAACATACTGGGCGGAGATGGATTCCACCACTGTCGCGGCGCAGGGTTCGGCCATAGGCCGAGTGGCCGTCGAGCACTATTTTGAAGAAGTTCTTGAAGGCGCTTGTTCGATAGAGGCCCAGTGCTCGAAGAATATTATGTTTGAATGACATGTATTCCCATTGTAAAAAACAATGCTTATTAAGTTTATCAAGGCTCTATTTATACTTTTGCCCGAAAGTATTATGATGCCTCATGTGCGACTGTTTATGTATATATGTATATAACCTGAAAGATTGCAGTCGTCGGCTTCAGCCCCCACGCATATAATGCGGGGGTGTTCGTAGAAGACGCATGTTCACACTTGATCCAACGTCTTGGTCCATTAAGGAGGTGATAGCGCAGGGAACTAGGCAACCGGACTATAATGGTTTACCACTTTCACTTAGCCAGAGGAGTTTGACAGTGGGGCTACTATATAGCCCCTGGTGGCTCCGCACTCATCCGAATTCGGGGTGCGTACATGCCTGGCCGGGAAACGGCCCTTCGTTAAGGCGGAGGAATCCCGAAGATTCCGGTAGGTCATCGAGTGGTTGACCAGTCTCACGCTATATCATGACAGTCAGTTTTCGGCTTTCTCTACTGAGGTGCTCGTCCAGATGAACCAGGGCACAATCGCAGGAGTTCTCCTGGTGCCGCCTTAGCCGATAGAGCGGAACGTAAGGCAGCAAAACACAGGAGCCGGGCAAACCCAACATTTGACCAAAGACATGATTCGGAGCTGATGCATATAAGTACAAACTTGCGATGCCGAACACTCCCTAAGGTATTCGGTCTTTATGGTGTAAACCGGGCCTAAACAGTGCCCTTTGTAATAAGCCCCTGGTGTCCAGGTACGTGCAATATTCTGACTTGGCCACATGCCAATACGTCAGCATACTTCTCAATTGTACTGAGAATCCAGGGGATGTGTATCAACAAGAGACAGTAAAAAAGGTTTACGCAGGGTCTTAATCTAAAAAGAATCCTTGGAATGGGTCCCTGCTGCACGTCTGCGCCTGTGTCTCCGTTGTGCCGTATCCTAGATGGGTGTAGCACGATGGTCATCTATAAAAGAGAGGAACTTAGTTGAAAAGTTGTCGTGCAAAAAGGTAGGTTGTACTAAAGAAAATATGTACAGTTCAAGATTAGTAAAGTTGAGCCTAATTGCCACTTGTTTGCGCGCCTTGAGCCCCTTGTATTGTAATAGGGGTATAGCCATCAAACCTGTATCAATTACATATAACTACGCCGGACTCGTCCAACTGTGTCCGTGGTCTTAGCGACCTATCAGATGCTTTAGTTAGTGAGGCCGTTTAGTGTGCGGCTACCAAGGCAGCCGCACGGTCTTCCGCGCGCAAGGAGTGCTCAATATTTCCATTTACTGCAATGATGCCACATGGACCAGGCATCTTAAGCATGAGGGAAGCGTAATGCGGTATTGCGTTAAAGCGAGCAAAAGCTTCGCATCTGAGTAGTGCTTGATAGCCGCTTTGGAACGGAGCGATGTGAAAGGTTAAATTTTTGCTGCGGAAGTTATCGAGGAAGCCGAATATAACCTCTAGTAGCAGGGAGCCCATGCAATGGGCTTATGGGCCTGACGTTACTCCTTTAAAGATAGTGTTGCTATGGCTAATTTTTGCTGGGTCTATCCCCATGTTGCGGACTGTGTCCTGATATATTAGGTTTAGACTGTTGCCGCCGTCCATCAGGACTCGTGTGAAGTGGTATCCGTCAATTATTGGGTCGAATACCAAGGCAGCCCATCCTGCTCGCCGGACACTTGCTGAGTAATCCCGGTGGTCAAAAGTGATCGGTTGGGACGACCAGTGGTAGAACTCCACGGTGATAGGCCCTGGGGCATGTGTCTCTGGGAATGCCGCTTTGTTTCTCCCCTTTATCACGTATAACACGTTGACTGTTTTGACTTCTGGTGGGAATTTCTTCTGTTCCCCAGTGCTTTGCTTGCGAGGCTCGTCCTCGTCTTCGCTTGGTGTATCCTGCCCCTTATGTTCGGTGTTGAGCTTGCCGGACTGCTTGAAGACCCAACATTCTCTATGGGTATGATTTGTCGGTTTGTCGGGGGTACTGTGGATCTGACATATTTGGTCTAGAATCTTGTTTAGGCTGGACAATTCGTCTCTGTTGCCTTTGGAGGGCGGCTTTTGCTGACCTGGCCGAGAGCTTCTGAATCCGGCGTTTACCGTTGTGCTCTTCGGGCTGTCTTCTTTATTCCGACGCTTGTTTTTGCTACGTCGTGATTTCCCGTTTCCGTCCCTGACTTCGGATGTACTTGGGTCGCTGGTGCTGCATCGGGCTAGCCAGCTGTCCTCGCCCGCGCAAAAGCGGGTCATGAGGCTTGTTAATGCTGCCATTGTTCTCGGCTTTTCTTGGCCGAGGTGTCTGGCGAGCCATTCGTCTCGGACACTATGCTAGAAAGCTGCTAAGGCTTCGGCATCCGGACAGTCTACTAGTTGGTTCTTCTTAGTGAGGAACCTGTTCCAAAGCTTTCGGGCTGACTCTCCGGGCTGTTGAGTTATATGACTTAAATCGTCTGCATCCGGTGGTCGGACATAGGTCCCTTGAAAATTTGCCCGAAAGGCGTCTTCGAGCTCTTCCCAGCTTCCAATGGAGTTTTCGGGGAGGCTTTTAAGCCAGTGCCGAGCTAGCCCTTTGAGCTTGAGGGGTAAGTACTTGATGGCGTGGAGATCGTCTCCTCGAGCCATGTGGATATGGAGGATATAGTCCTCAATCCAGACCCCCAGGGTTTGTTGTTCCGTCGTACGCTTCTATGTTTACGGGTTTGAATCCCTCTAGAAATTCATGGTCTAGCACCTCATCGGTGAAACATAGGGGGTGTGCAGCACCCCTGTATTTGGGTGTACCATGGTGTTCGGATGTTTGTTGTGTTCTATTGCATACTGGAGCGTGCTTGCGTGGCCCGTATATGGATCTGGTTGCGCCGTCCTTTTGATGCGAGCCCTCGCGTGGATCGCGTACTAGCTTATGTGTGGCGTCGTTTGCCGCTCTATATTGGCCGCGAGGTCGTCTATCCGACCGGATGGCCGTTTTATTTTCTAATTGCGGGGGATCTAAAGCCTCCTCGTCGAATTCAGGTAGCAACTTTCGCTTCGGGTAGCTCTTGGTGTGGCGATTACCGCCGTACTTCGCTCCAGTGTTGAGTACTTCACTCCATCTGATTCTGAGTGTGTCTTGTGCAGCCCTGAGCGTTTGCTTCTGCTTTTTCAGACTTCTCGCAGTGGCAACAAGCCTTTGATGGGCATTCTGTTGCTCCGGGAGCCTGTCCGGTGTGATATCGTCCGGACTGTTATCTTCGAAGGAGCCGAGTTGTTCGGTTTGATTCTCCGTGTTGCCCTGGTCGAGCGATGGTTCACCCTGCTCTATCGCTGGGTCTATGTGACCGCTGTTTCTGCCGAGGCGGGATTTGGAGCGGCGCTTACGCCGCCGCTTTGACTGCTTCTCGAGGGAACAACCCTTCGTTGCGTACTTCCGTTCCTCGTCGTCGTTTTCTTTGGGTGTGTCCACCATGTATACATCATATGATGAGGTGGGCGTCCAGTGCTCTGTGGGCAGTGGTTCCTGTTCGTCTCCTGCATCGTCGTCCATACCGTCGATGTCTTCGGAGTCGAGGTCGAGCATGTCGGTCAAATCGTGGACAGTGGCTACTAAGTGGGTGGTGGGTGGGCAGCGAATTTCTTCGTCATCCGCACCCCAATCCTGCCGGACATAGTTCGGCCAGGACTCTCCTAACAAGGAGAGAGACCTTAATGAGTTCAGTATGTCGCCGAAGGGTGAGTGCTGAAAGATATCCGCGGAGGTAAACTCCATGATCGGCGCCTGTCGGTGTCAAAACCGGCGGATCTGGGGTAGGGGGTCCCGAACTATGCGTCTAGGCGGATGGTAACAGGAGACAAGGGACACGATGTTTTTACCCAGGTTCGGGCCCTCTCGATGGAGGTAAAACCCTACTCCTACTTGATTAATATTGATGACATGGGTAGTACAAGAGTAGATCTACCACGAGATCAAGGAGGCTAAACCCTAGAATCTAGCCTATGGTATGATTGTTGTTCGTCCTACGGACTAAAACCCTCCGGTTTATATAGACAGCGGAGAGGGCTAGGGTTACACAGAGTCGGTTACAATGGTAGGAGATCTACATATCCGTATCACCAAGCTTGCCTTCCACGCCAAGGGAAGTCCCTTCCGGACACGGGACGAAGTCTTCAATCTTGTATCTTCATAGTCCAGGAGTCCGGCCGAAGGTATAGTCCGGCTATCCGGACACCCCCTAATCCAGGACTCCCTCAGTAGCCCCTGAACCAGGCTTCAATGACGACGAGTTTGGCGCGCAGATTGTCTTCGGCATTGCAAGGCGGGTTCCTCCTCCAAGTACTTCATAGAAGATTTTGAACACAAAGGTAGTGTCCGGCTCTGCAAAATAAGTCTCCACATATTGCCATAGAGAGAATAATATTTACACAAATCTAATCTGCTGACGTATTCCGTAGCGTGACATCACACCACGGCCAATTCTTTATTCGAATCGTTATACTGTCCCACCTCAGCGCGTTTAGCGAGGCGGTTTCCTTGGCACGTCTTGTCAAAGCAGAGATCGTGTCCCCTTATTCCGGGATTCTCATCAATACGGGCGTGGGTAACCCAACCGCGCCATGGATTACGGCGCTTGGGAGATAAGCGAGTTTTACCAGGCGGGTGGGGACGCATAGTCGCATCCGCCCATATAAGGGGATAAGGATCCACCTTTTCATCCACGCCTTCTTCCTCCTTTGCCTATCCATTTCCGCGCACTCGAGCTCCAGCGCCCAAGTCCGCACACCCCTCCTCAACCTTCTCCAGCCATGTCCGGAGCGGGAGGCAAGTGGATGGTCTCCTCCATCATGGAGGGACACATCAAAAAACTGAGGAAGGCTGGATACTTGTCTAACGACATTGCGCACCGACTTCCCGAAGAGGGGCAGCTCATCCCCACCCCTAGGCCCCATGAGAGGGTGGTGTTCCTCCCCCATTTCCTCCACGGACTGGGTTTCCCTCTCCACCCATTTGTCCGGGGGCTCATGTTCTACTATGGCCTGGATTTCCGCGATCTGGCCCCGAACTTTGTCCTCAACATCTCGGCGTTTATCGTCATGTGCGAGGCTTTCCTCTGCATCCGTCCCCATTTCAGCCTATGGCTCAAGACTTTCAAATGTCAAGCCAAAGGTGGTGCGTGGCAACCAGGCGGAATGCGGAGGCGCCATGGTGGGCAAGATGCCCAACGTCCTATGGCTCGAGGGCTCCTTTGTGGAGTCCCTAAAGGGGTGGCAATCGGGGTGGTTTTACATCACCGAGTCACGCGACTCTGAATGGGTCGCAGCCCCCGAGTTCTGATCTGGACCCCCTACGCGGCTCACCTCCTGGAAAGAGATGGGCCTGTCGCGGGGTAAAAAAGGAGAGCTGACCGGACTCCAAAAATGCGTCCAAACCTTGGTGGACAAGAAGCTCAAAATTGTCAACGTAGTCCAGGTTATGCTCATCCGCTGGATCCTCCCGTGTCAACAACGAGCTTTCAACCTGTGGGAGTTCGACCCAGCGCAGCACCGAACTCTGAGCAGGCTCTTTGACACGACGTACGAAGATGCATGGAAGGTGCTTTTAAAGGGCGCCAAGGCCCCCGCATCCGCTACCGAGGATCGTGGATTCAGCACGCAGCGTCACGCTAGTGCGGTAAGCTGTTTTTACCTTTTACAGGGTATTAGTTTTTCATAGTTTGACTCCATGCGGGATCTAAGCTCCCTTACCTTTGACAGGATTGGCAGGAGACGTCCAGACAGATCAACTGTCCGGCTCCTTTGCTCGAAGGCCCAGCGGACGCTCGCTTGGCGAAGCTGCTGGTTCCGGCACCCTATGTGGTGCCGGAGAAGAAGGCCAAGAAGGCGGCCACAGGGACTCGAAAGAGTGCCCGGCGCCTGGAGGTGTCGGATTCATCATCCGACGACTCCGAGGCGCACTCCTCCTGTGAGGACGAGGAGGAGAAGAAGAAACCTCTCCCCCTCCCGCGGGGGGAGGGAAGAAGAGGAAGGCCGCCCCAACTGGGGAGGCCGAAGGGTCCAAGAAGGGGAAAACCCTTCCTCCGGACTACTCCACCAACGCCGACGACGGCGAAGAGGAGTGGCCTCTCAGGGCCAAGCCCCTGGAGAAATCGTAAGTATCCGAATACCAAAGTGATTCATAGTATTCCTCCATTGCACAGCTTTTCCTTACGTCGAACATGTTTATGCAGTCCATCCAAAGACCGGCTCGACGTGTCGTTGAGCGGTTCCCTGGATTCGTCGGATGTGAATTCGCTTCCGACGGCTACCTCCCCCCACCCTACGGACGACGCCGAGGTGCTTTCCCAACAGGTTCCAAGCCAGGAGGAGGTGGTCCTGGAGGCGCCGCAAGGCGACCTCCCGAACTCCAGGCGCAAAGGGGATAAAACCCCCAAGGGCTCCGAGTCCGGCCTTGAGCCGGACACCGCGCCGGAACCTTCAACGGTTCCAGACTCCGGTAGGCAGCCTCCTTCCAATAGGAGCAAGCCTACCGAGCCGGTGACCTCCGTCCAACCGGAGGCACCAGACAATTTGCTGGAGGTGCTTAACGGCGCCTCCATCAACGAGGAGCACCGCACTATTATGAGTGTGGTGATCCAGAAGGTTCAGTCCGCCAAGAGCGGACTGACTGAAGCCTATGCCAGCCTTCTAACAGGATTTGCGGTAAGTAAAGAATATGTAAAAATATTACTGCATAGACAGTAGCCCCTGATGCTCTGTTCGGCGTTCGGAAAGAAAAGCCGAATAGAGGATCTAATAACATTCGCAGGAGTCTAACATAATCAAGTCAATATGCGTATGCAGGCTTCGCTGCTGGCCTCCGCCGCACTGACTGCGGAGGTGGATACGCTGAAGCAAAACCTCGCGCGGTCCGAGAACGAGCTCGGCCATGCCAAGAGGCAACTCAAGGAGAAGGAAGGTAAGTAATACCTTGCGCAAGTATATAGAGAAGTTGTGGTTGCAAAAAATGACAGGATCAACGTGCTATTATAGGGGCCACGACCGAGGTGGCAACCCTTAAGAAAGCGCTGTCCGAGGCCAAAACAGAGCGGCCGCGGAGCGCATAGAGAGAGGGAAGCAGGAGGCGCGGGTGGAGGAGGTGCAGAAAGAGCTCCTGGCTCTCGTGAAAAAACAGGAGAGTTTGGAGCTTGACTCAAAGACGCAAGCGTCCGAGCTTGCGGCAGCCCTCGAAAGCGCGAAGTCTGCCAAGGCCGAAGCCCAGAAGGCCCTCCAAGAAATTGAAGCGATGAAGAAGATAGCGGCGGGTAAGGCATTCATTATGCAAAGCAAGCACGTAAAAGTGAATTACTTGTAACTTACCCGAGTTCGGAGCTCTCCAGGAGCGTTCGCAGATTTGCCCCGCAGTGCGTTTGATGCCGCCGCCTACTACCGAGCCGAAGAGGGGAGCTCGACGGAGAAGGTGTTCTGGTCTCAGTATGCTGAGGCCGGACACCTGGTGCCTTTGAGCGACCAGCTGAAGCAAATGGTCGAGCTCCACAAGGTGGCCGAACAGGCCATAAAGGGCCTCATAGTTCGGCTTTGGCCTAGAGAGGCTCTGCCTGGTAGCTACATCGGGCTGGTGAGGCGGCTGGTGGATGCCTGTCCATGGCTTGAAGTAATCAAGCGCTCCGTCTGCACCGAAGGTGCCCGTAGGGCGCTTGCCCATGCTAAGGTGCACTGGGGCAAGATGGATGCGGAGAAGCTGGTGAAGGACGGGCCGCCGCCGGGCAAGGAGCATCGCGTCCCGAAAGCGTATTATGAGGGCGTCCTGAACGGTGCCCGCCTTATAGCGAATGAATGCTCCAAAGATGTAATTTTTGAGTAAACTCGCATTTGTGATCCTGTACGCTGAAAACTTGTTCATATGCGCTAAGCAACACTTTTGAATTTAAAATATTACCTTCTGTGCAGCCGTTTATCAAATTTGAGAGATGGCGAGTCGTCGGCTTCTGCCCCCATGGCACGAGTGCTGGGGTGTTCGGGATAAACATGAGCGCTCTTTTTCCCATTCTTGGGTCCTTTGAGGGAGGCTCAACACAACGAACAAGGCAATCGGACTATAATGCTTGAACACTCTCACTTAGCCATAGAATTCTATAATTTTAAATTTCGGCGAAGCCCCTAGTGTTCAGAAGACCGAGTTCGGGGCGCTATCCATGCCTAGGCCGGACAAAGCCGACTCCTCACTCTAAGCGACATAAGTCTTTAGGGACTCGAAAACCTCTCGAACAGCGACCAGCTCTCGCCTCATCATAACGGTCAGTTTTAGCTTTCTCTACTGAGGTGCTTAGCCCAGCTCAACTAGGGCACAATCGCAGTAGTTCTCCTAGTGCTACCTTAGCCGATATAACGGAACATAAGGTACCAAAACA
Source organism: Triticum urartu (assembly GCF_003073215.2). NCBI lineage: Eukaryota > Viridiplantae > Streptophyta > Magnoliopsida > Poales > Poaceae > Triticum > Triticum urartu. Next base: position 521,364,227 of record NC_053022.1, on the reverse strand, counting down.
TAGGAGCCGGGCAAACCCAACTATTGACCCAAGACATGATTCGGAGCCGATGCATATAATGCTATAAGTTCGGGGTGCCGCACTTGTGAAAGTGTTCGGACTTCTCACACCATATTGTGGGGTACTTAAGCCCCTGGCGTATTGGCCGTACCAAAGTGTACGGGTGCAACATGTCATTAATGAACATATATTCGTGAAAAAGAGTAATGCAATAATAGACGGAAGCTATGCATTGTTTATTAAAAAAAGCTGCGATCAAAGCAGAACGATACAAATAGTGCAATAAGCAAAAGATGGGACTATTTAACATGTCCTTTCCAGGGGCGGGCTGCGGAATGGTATATGAAACATGTATAATGCTTGTTATAGAGACCACCTTAGAGTTCCATAGTGCGGCGTAGCTTTTTGCTCCCCTGGTTGTTGCATCGTTTGTGCGGCAATTGTACTGCCGGACAGGCCTTCCGAAGAGTGGAGTCCTGAAAGTAAGAGAAAATGAAGAAGTCAGCAGCCCCTAGTGCGGTTTAAGCCGTGTTTCGGGCATGCTGTGATGGTGCCCCTCCCCCTTTGCCCATGGTATTTCCAGAGTGTAGTTATGTACGCGCAACACTGGTTTCACAAGTCCGCGAGGGCTGGGGTTGGGGCCGCATTGCTACGCTTTCTCGGAACGTGCCAGGCGGTCTTGTTGTAGGTTACTCCGGGCGCGCTTGACAGTGTCCAGACGTTTAATGACCGGACTGGAGAATTGCCTTGAGAGGCTGCTTTGTACTTCCGCTGCGATAGCCGCCGTATGCTCCTCCGTTCGGAGAGAGCGTTCGGTGTTTCCATTGACCGTGATGACTCCTCGAGGGCCTGGAATCTTGAGCTTGAGGTATGCGTAGTGCGGCACCGCATTGAACTTGGCAAATGCGGTTCACCCGAGCAGTGCGTGATAGCCACTGCGGAACGGGACTATGTCGAAGATTAACTCCTCGCTTCGGAAATTATCCAGAGATCCGAAGACCACTTCAAGTGTAACTGAGCCTGTACAGTTGGCCTCTACACCTGGTATGACGCCTTTAAAGGTCGTTTTAGTGGGTTTAATCCTCGAGGGATCGATGCCCATTTTCCGCACTGTATCCTGGTAAAGCAGGTTCAGGCTGCTGCCGCCGTCCATAAGGACTCTAGTGAGGTGAAATCCATCAATAATTGGGTCTAGAACCAATGCGGCGAATCCGCCATGACGGATGCTAGTGGGGTGGTCCCTTCGATCAAAAGTGATCGGGCAGGAAGACCATGGGTTGAACTTTGGGGCGACTGGCTCCATCGCGTATACGTCCCTTAGCGCACGCTTCCGCTCCCTCTTGGGGACGTGGGTTGTGTATATCATGTTCACCGTCCGCACTTGTGGGGGAAAACCTTTCTGTCCACTGTTGTTCGGCGGCCGGGTCTCCTCCTCGTCATCGTTATGCAGCCCCTTGTCTCTGCTTTCGGCATTTAACTTGCCTGCCTGCTTGAACACCCAACAATCCCTGTTGGTGTGATTGGCTGGTTTTTCGGGGGTGCCATGTATCTGGCATGAGCGGTCGAGTATTCGGTCCAAACTGGACGGGCCCGGAGTATTTCTTTTGAATGGCTTTTTCCGCTGACCGGGTTTAGAGCCTCTGAATCCGGCATTAACTGTCGTATCCTCAGCATTGTCGCCGTTAATGCGGCGCTTTTGCTTGTTGCGACGCGACCTGCCACTGCTGTCCTTGGTATCCGAATTACCAGGGCTCTTGGTCATGTTATTTCTGCGAGCTAGCCAGCTGTCTTCTCCCGCGCAAAAGCGGTTCATAAGTGTCGTGAGGGCTGCCATAGATTTCGGCTTTTCCTCTCCTAGGTGCCGTGCAAGCCACTCATCGCGGATGTTATGCTTGAAGGCTGCTAGGGCCTCTGCGTCCGGACAGTCGACGATTTGATTTTTCTTGGTTAGGAACCATGTCCAGAATTGTCTGGCTGATTCCTCTGGCTGCTGAATTATGTGGCTTAGGTCATCGGCGTCTGGTGGTCGCACATAAGTGCCCTAGAAATTGTCGAGGAATGCGGCTTCCAGGTCCTCCCAACAGCCAATTGATTCTGCTGGCAAGTTGTTAAGCCAATGCCGAGCTGGTCCTTTAAGCTTGAGTGGGAGGTATTTGATGGCGTGTAGGTCATCACCGCGGGCCATGTGGATATGAAGGAGATAGTCTTCGATCCATACCGCAGGATCTGTTGTGCCATCGTATGATTCGATGTTCATGGGTTTGAAACCCTCGGGGATTTGATGATCCATTACTTCATCTGTGAAGCATAGTGGGTGTGCGGCGCCTCTGTATGGGGCTATATCACGACGCGGCTCAAACGAGCTTTGTCTACTGTTTTCGGCCCGGACGGATTTACTGTATCCGGAGTGACGATTACCGTCTCGTGCCGTGGGGCGCCCACGCGATCCGTAGATCGATCTTGTTTGCCTTGCCTTGTCCTCCATTATATCTCGCAGGTCTGGCGCGTTTTCCCGTGCCTTGGTATTTTTTGAGCGGCGCCGGGGTGCGGATGGAGTGGAGGGCCGAGAGGCCTCTCTGTCGCAGCCACGGGGTGGCCGGTCGGCCGCATCATGCGCTGGTGATGTAGGTTTAGGTGCTTCCTCCTCTAATCAGGGTAGCAACCTGCGCCTTGGGTAGCTCTTGGAGGGGCGTTCAAGTTCATACTCTTCGGCCGCAAGGACTTCAGTCCATCTGTCGGCTAGCAAATCTTGATCAGCTCTAAGTTGTTGTTGTTTTTTCTTGAGGCTGCTCGTCGTGGCCATAAGCCTGCGTTTGAAACGCTCTTGTTCGACGGGATCCTCCGGCACGACAAATTCGTCGTCGTCAAGGCTTGCCTCATCTTCGGAGGAAGGCATATAATTATCGTCCTCGACCTCTTTGTCTGCCGCTCTCTCATGAGGGCTGGCTTCTCCATCCTCATGTGCTGAATCTTGCTGGAGGTGGTTGTCTTCGGCACTGTCCGGGGTGTTATTATCTCCCGTGCCGGAATCACCGTTTTTGCTTTGGCGGGATTTAGAGCGGCGCCGCTGACGCCGGCGCTTAGGCTGCTTCTTGGAGGGGTCATCCTCCGCTGTGCCATCGCCATTGCCTTCTTTTGGGGTGTCCACCATGTATATATCATACGACGAGGTGGCTTTCCAGTGCTCTATAGGTGCTGGTTCTTGATCGTCTCCTGCATCGGCATCCATACCGTCGATGTCTTCGGAGTCGAAGTCGAGCATGTCGGTTAAATCATCGACAGTGGCTACGAAGTGGGTGGTGGGTGGGCTTTGAATTTCTTAATCATCCGCATCCCAACCTTGCTGACCATAGTCCGGCCAAGGCTCTTATGATAAAGAGATAGACTTTAGTGAATTCAGAATATCGCCGAAGGGCGAGTGCTGAAAGATGTTCGTGGCGGTGAACTCCATGATCGGCGCCCAATCGGGTTTGATCGGTAGGGGCGCGGAGGGCTCGGAGTCTGGAGAGGAGTCCGACTCCTTGGAGTCACGGGCTTCGCAGAGAATAGGGCTGGTATTCGGCTCGATCGCCGTAGAGATTGCAGCCCCCGAGGCGGTGTCCAACCACCCATCCTCGATTGGCGCAGTTGGCTCCGAATTAAGGGTCGGAGCTGATGCGGGTGTGGCCTCCAGGGCACTGTTCGGCGGCAGAGCTAGATCATGCCCATCGTGACAGTGCGGCGCGCTCGGCTACGGCTCGAATCTGTCGAAGATCAAGTCTCCGCGGAGGTCGGCCGTGTAGCTCAAACTTCCAAATCTGACCTGATGGCCAGGGGCGTAGCTTTCGATCTGCTCTAGATGGCCAAGCGAATTGGCCCGCAGTGCAAAGCCGCCGAATACGAAGATCTGTTTGGGGAGAAGGGTCTCACCCTGGATCGCATCGCTGTTGATGATCGGAGAAGCCATCGGGCCTAAAAGTGACGACACAGAGGAAATCTCAATGAAAGCACCAATGTCGGTGTCAAAACCAGCGGATCTCGGGTAGGGGGTCCCGAACTATGCGTCTAGGCGGATGGTAATAGGAGACAAGGGACATGATGTTTTTACCCAGGTTCGGGCCCTCTCGATGGAGGTAAAAACCTACTCCTGCTTGATTAATATTGATGATATGGGTAGTACAAGAGTAGATCTACCACGAGATCAAGGAGGCTAAACCCTAGAAGCTAGCCTATGGTATGATTGTTGTTCGTCCTACGGACTAAAACCCTCCGGTTTATATAGACACCGGAGAGGGCTAGGGTTACACAGAGTCGGTTACAATGGTTGGAGATCTACATATCCGTATCGCCAAGCTTGCCTTCCACGCCAAGGAAAGTCCCTTCCGTACACGGGACGAAGTCTTCAATCTTGTATCTTCATAGTCCAGGAGTAAGGCCGAAGGTATAGTCCGGCTATCCGGACACCCCCTAATCCAGGACTCCCTTAGCGCCCAATCGGATTTGATAGGCACGGGCGCAGGCGGTTCGGAGTCCATGGCCGGGGAAGGATCCGGCAAAGTGGCATCACGGCTCTCGTGAAGGGTAAGGTCGATATTCGGCTCGATCTACGCTGAGGATACGGCTTCCGTGGTGGGGTCTATCCACCCGCCCATCTATGGCGCAACTGACACCGAATTGAGGGTCGGAGCCGTTGCCGGCGCGATCTCCTGGACATTGTCCGATGGTAGAGCTAAATCATGCTCATCGTGACCGTGTGGCGCACTAGGCAGGGGCTCGAATCCGTCGAAGATCAAGTCTCCGCGGATATCTGTCGTGTAGTTTAAGCTTCCAAACCTGACCTGATGGCCAGGGGCGTAACTCTTGATCTGCTCCAGATGGCCAAGCGAGTTGGCCCGCAGTGCGAAGCCGCCGAATACAAAGATCTGTCCGGGGAGAAAAGTCTCACCCTGGACTGCATCGCTATCGATGATCGTAGGAGCCATCAAGCCTAATGGCGATGACACAGAGGAACTTTTAATGAAAGCACCAATGTCGGTGTCAAAACCAGCGGATCTTGGGTAGGGGGTCCTGAACTGTGCGTCTAAGGCGGATGGTAACAGGAGGCAGGGGACACGATGTTTTACCCAGGTTCGGGCCCTCTTGATGGAGGTAAAACCCTACGTCCTGCTTGATTATTCTTGATAATATGAGTAGTACAAGAGTTGATCTACTACGAGATCGGAGAGGCTAAACCCTAGAAGCTAGCCTATGGTATGATTGTATGTTGTCCTACGGACTAAAACCCTCCGGTTTATATAGACACCGGAGGAGGCTAGGGTTACACAAGGTCGGTTACAAAGGAGAAGATATACATATCCGTATTGCCTAGCTTCCCTTCCACGCCAAGTAGAGTCCCATCCGAACACGGGACGAAGTCTTCAATCTTGTATCTTCATAGTCTAACAGTCCGGCCAAAGGATATAGTCCGGCTGTCCGGAGACCCCCTAATCCAGGACTCCCTCACTAAGCATTTAGGATTGCAGGTAAGGTATCAACAGTTGTAGCAACAATGATAGGCTATGCATCAGAATAGGATTAACGAAAAGCAGTAACATGCTACACTACTCTAATGCAAGCAGTAGAAAGAGAGTAGGGTATATCTGGTGATCAGGGGGGGCTTGCCTGGTTGCTCTGGCAAGAAAGAGGGGTCGTCAACAGCGTAGTCGATCGGGGCACCAGCAGCGGCGTCAGTCTCGGTGTCTAGCGAGAGAAGAGGGGGAAGAAACAATAAATAATAAGCAAACAGATGCATAGCGATGCATGACATGACAAGTAGCGGTGCTAGGGGTGCCCTAACGCGGTATAAGGTGATACCGGTGAAGGGGGGGACATCCGGGAAAATATCCCCGGTGTTTCACGTTTTCGGACAGATGAATCGGAGGGGAAAGTTGTGTGTTCGCTATGCTAGGGATGTGTGGCGGACGAACGGGCCACGTATCCGGATTTTTCTCGTCGTTCTGAGTAACTTTCATGTACAAAGTTTTTCCATCCGAGCAACTGTTTATTTTATATTGATTATAAAAGATTTAAATCAATTTTATCATTTATTTACTTAATTTAATTCAACATTATCCAGAATAGTGTTTGCTGACGTCAGCATGACGTCAGCAGTTGACCTGGTCAACCTGACAGGTGGGTCCCACCTGTCAGCGACTGTCTAACTAATTAACAATAGTTAATTAGGTTAACTAGTTATTAGGTTAATTAATCTTAATTAGTTATTTTAAACAGAATTAATTAAGTTAATTAATTAATTAATTAATTTTATTATTTATTTATTAATTATATTTTTTAATTCTTTTTTTAACATCTTCGTTCTAGGGGCATGGGGCCCAACTGGCAGGGGGGCCATTTGGCCTAACGGGCTCTGGGCGCTAGCGGGCGCCTGAGCAGCGGTTAACGGGGGGCTGGGCGGCAGAGCGGGGCGACAGGGCGGGCGCAGGCCATCGGGTTGCGGTGGGGCGCCGACCAGGGGGTGGCGCGGTGCCTGGCAGAGCTGGCCGCGGGCGAGCTGGAGCACGGCGAGACGGACGACAGCGGGCGCGGGCGAGCACGGGGTCGAGCGGGAGCGGTGCTGCGGGCGCCCAACTGGCGCGAGGGCCGAGCAGGCGCTGGCGCGACGTCGGAGGTGGCTGCGGGGACGGCGGAGCGAAGCAGCAGCGCGGTTGGGGCGGCGGAGCCGCAGCAGCACGGCGAGGGGGAGGGTCGCGGGTCGGATGGCCGCCGGGGGTTCAGCCAAGGGAGTGAGAGGCGGAAGTGGCACGGCAGCAGCGGGGCGGAGCCGGCGCGTCGCGTCGCGTGGGGAGCTCGGGCGAACAGGGGTTTGGCCGGCGCGGGGCGTACGGCGCGGCTGCGACAACCATAGCACGGCGGCAACAGAGACGCACGAGGCAGCGGGCGGGGCCGGACGCGACGGAGGCGACTAAGCGAGCTCGCGGCGAAGGCGAGGCGGGCTCGGACACGGAGCAGGGCGCGGGGGCATGCACGGGTGTGGACAAGCGTGGACGGGGGAAGGGGAGGACGACCGAGGTCCTCACCGACGTTGGTGAGCAGGGGGCGTCGAGAAGCGCGGACGTCCGATGGGGATGAGGTCGAAGACGGGGAGGCGGAGCCGGCGGCGAGGGCAACGAGGTCGGGGCAGCGCCGGCGTCGGTGCGGCGCAGCTGGGGTCGCGCCGGGGATGGGCGCCGGCGGCGCAGGCGCAGGATCGGGCGACGGGGTCTCGGGATCGAGCGTCGTGGGCGGGGCGCCGTGTCTCGATCCAAATTCGTGGCCCGGTTGCCCTCCTCATTTTAACATCCTAACTCTGCATTATCTCGACGATCAACTTTGCTAATCAACACCTGGTGGGTGGCAACATTGCTTAACATTTTTCGGTGTCGGGACAACGGACTGATCATGTGGCTTTCAAATTTTTCTTTGCAAACCACATCTTTTATAACAAATTTTTAAACACACATGAGCAATTTAAACTTAGGATTGTGATGGTGAAATTGAATTCGCACTAAGGTCTATTTTATTGAGTTATTGAGCGAACATGTTGTTGTGCTAATGGACAATTCTAATATGACAAGTTCTTAAAGTCAAGTCAACAAAAGTCCAATTTACCAGTCTTGTCAAAGATAGAGAAGAGACGAGATAAAAAAAGAAGTCAAAGATGAAGGACCAAATGCAGAAGCCCAAGATGGGGAAGGATAGGGTAGTCCACCATGAATGATGCAACTTCCTCTCATCTTTAGTCCCATGGACTAGTGGACCAAAGATTATCAAACCATGCCCCAGCTACCTACCACCACAAGGGTAATCTTGGTCATTTATGATATTAGCCTATAAACAACCCAATGAGCATGTATTCTCATTCATGATCATGGCTAGTTAGTGAGAGTTTCAGACAAGTGGGTGGGGAAAAGTGAGAAAAAATTTAGAGCATGGGACAACTTAGCACAATTAAGGAACCAGGGGCACTATCATAAAAAAACCATAATTCAAACATAGCAAATTCAACTACTACTTCATTTCAAACATAACAATTAAACATAGTTCTAATTAAAAACATATATTAAATGACAACATCAACTAACTCAAACTACTACATTCATCAAGTTACTACTAGTAGTAGTTCGAACTAATACTTGAACTACACTGAAGATGAAACTACTCCTCATCATCGGAGTTGTGAAACTGCGCCCATAACTCATCCATGTCCGGGTCATCGCACCCCTCATCCTCCTCTTTCGAGTCACCCTAGTCCTTCGAGTCGGACTCGACGGGGATCACCGTCGAGGGGCCAACCTCGTCCTCCTTCTTCATCCCTTTCTTCTTCTGCTCGGCATCGCGCTTCCAGAAGTACTCCTGCTCAGCCTGAACATACTCCGGATGCTCCCGCGTGAACCTCGCCATCGCCGCCTCGTCGCTATCGTCGAGGCCCACGACATGGCCGACCTCTTCTTCGTCGTCTTCTTCGGTATCTCCTCCATCTGGATGCCCTCCGGCACGAGGAACTCCGAATCCGCCCGAGTCTCGATCTCCGGGAAGTTGAGGTCCGTCTTCGGCCTTCCGGCACGCCACCACGTCGTAGGCACGTGCAGCCTTATCGAAGTGGGGTAGGTGCCGAGCCAGAAGCGGTGGCCGGTGCGGGAGAACTCGGCGCCGAAGTAGCCGGATGGCTTCACTCGCACGTCGAAGAACCCCGTCTTGCTCTCCGGGAACTTCTTCGGCGGCATGGCGACAGACGAATTGGGGCAGGCAGCGGAACCAGGCGGTGGATGAGGCGGTGCGGGGCAGCGATCGATGCGGGGCGACGGCGGGGATGAATCGAGTGGCGGACATGACGACCGCGCTGCGGGAAAACGACCGATTCGTGGCGGAACCGGCGGCGGGGCTGCTGGAGGGGGCGGATCTGGCGTGAGGCGACGACGACAGTGCGGCGGGCGGGCGGCGGCAGTGCGGCGCGAGGAAGAAGATGGGGTTGGGAAAGGAAAGGGAAACGGCAGTTGGCGCGCGGCTCACGTTTTTACATCTCATATAGGTGAAGATGCATCTTTGCATTGTGAGGTGTTGTATTTTACTTCTTCAGAAGATAGGGCTGTAAATTTTTGCATCTACATCATTTACTGAAGAGGAGTTTTTGGGCCTCAAAGATGATGCTCTAACATCACAGTTGTTTTGTTTTTTCTCAGATTTGCACTTGAGCAAAATTCCCAAGAAATGACAAACACTGAAGAAGTTCTAACACTTCGTATTTTACAAGTATATCTCACTCACCTCCAATGAGGGGATCGCAAAAAAAAAAACTAAAATCCAAAGGCAGTACGTAGCAGTATTTTACTAGCCTAACTCTTAGTTCCAAAAAACTTGGTTGCAACAAAGTGACGGTGACGTCACTCCAGGCCGGCGCGGCCCGGGCGCGTGCGCCGGCTCATGGCTCCGAGCTCGCCGGAGTGCCGCCCCGCCCTGCCCACGTTGTTGTCGCCGGGGTGCTGCCAGCCGGGCGCGCGGCTCGTGCTCTGCGCGGCGTCGCCGTCGCTGCTGGAGCTGGAGGCGCACAGCCCGTACTCGCTCGTGGCCTCGCTGACGAAGCCGGTGGCGCCCGTGTTGCCGCTGTCGGCGCCCCGCTGCAGGAACGCCATCCTCCTCATCCGCCGCAGCTGCTCCGTGGTGGTGGCGTCGTGCGCCTCGCTCTGCCCCGGCTCCACGCCGCCGTTGAGCGCCTCTAGCGGCAGCTCGCCCTCCAGGTACCGGACGATCTGCGTTTGTCGTTGCCACGTGCATGGCCAGTTAGTTTCTGCTCAGACTCAAGTACGTACTGTACTAAGTAGGAATGTTGTGAAGGGTGTTTCACCTGGCTCACTCGTGGGCGGGAGCGTGCCGTGTGGCGCACGGCGGCGGCGGCGCAGGCGATGAGCCGCTGCATCTCGTGGGCGTCGTAGTTGGCCTCCAGCCTTGGGTCGATGAGCTCCACGGAGAGCTCCCCATCCAGAGCTTTTGTCAGCAGAGGCCGTGCCTGCACACATACAAGATAATCAGCGGAAAGGTAATCATCGAGATGCTTCAAATCAACACGTCACGAAGCAGGAACTCGTGGACTGATTTGTGATTTTCCCACTGCAGGAGTGCTTTACTTTCTGATAGTATATTGACACGGACTGTCAGTGTAGTCATGGAGGAGAGGCCAAATGTCAAAAGTTTTCAGTAAACATACTGTTGCTCTGCACAGTGTTGCTCCACAGCTCAACTGAACTTCAGGAAAAGCAAGACAAAGAAAGTACAGTTCGTGACTTGAGAGGCCAGGATTCAGGGTAAAAACGACTCACCCAAGAGACCAGAGTCTCGTCGTCCTGGTCGGCCTCGTCGGACAGGACCGGTCTCTTGCCGGTGATGATCTCCAGAAGCACGACGCCGAAGGAGAAGACGTCGGACCGGTCGGTTATTTTCCCGGTGTTGGTGTACTCCGGCGCCATGTACCTGCCAAACCAGTCAATGCCATTGCGTGCGTTTTATTCAGGTCAGAGCAGTTAAACGTAACGGGAATGAAATTGGAATGGTGGACTTCTTACCCGAAAGTCCCCATCACCCGCGTAGAAACATGGCTGTCGTCTCCGTGCTGGATCTTGGCCAGCCCAAAGTCGGCAACCTGCACTAGACAGAAAAGCTCCATCATGTTCTGAGATGAACATTCATAATATATCTTCCAACCAAACAACGTGATCTCGTCGTGCATTTTTACCTTGGGCTCAAAGTTGTCATCTAGAAGGATGTTGGCCGCCTTGATGTCGCGATGGATGATCTTAGGATGACCTGACAAGATGCATTCAGTCAAGAACAGGCAGTGCAATAGTGCATCATCAGTCTGAAGGACAGCAAGCAGAGGCAGCTAGCCGACTTACAGTCCTCGTGCAGGTAGGCCAAGCCCTTGGCCGCCCCGAGCGCGATGCGCCACCGGCGCTCCCAGTCCAGCAGCGTCGGCCCGTCGCCGGCGTGGTGCAGGTGGGACTCGAGAGTGTGGTTGGGGACGTGCTCGTAGACGAGCAGCCGCTGGTCGCCATGGATGCAGTACCCCAGCAGCGAGACGAGGTTGCGGTGGTGCACGCGGCCGATGCTCTCCACCTCGGCGCGGAACTCGCGCTCGCCCTGACCGCTGACGGCCCGGAGCCGCTTGATGGCCACCTCCCGCGCCGCCGCGCCCGCGCCCAGCGTGCCGCGGTACACATGCCCGAACCCGCCCTGCCCCAGCAGCTTGGCGTCCGAGAACCCGTCCGTCGCCGCCGCCAGGTCCGCGTACGACACCGTGCCGCCGGTGACCGCCGCGTGTGGGGGAGGCTGGTGGGAGGCCGTGGCGCCGCCGCCGCTCTGCCACGGGTGGACCGCTGCGTGTGGCGCTGGTGGTGGCGCGTACATTGGCGGTATGGTTGATAGCGCGTACGACGTCACCGGCAGTCGCTTGTCGTAGGGATCGCCTAGTGCAAACAAGTTCATGAGTTAGAATTAGAAGTGACGAAGTAAAATCAGTGCCACTGAAGTCAACGGTGATAAACCGAACTAGCAAGTGATGGCTTTGACTATAACTTTCCATATGCAGAAGAGGTAAACACGTAACTAAGAAAACCCAGAGATCTCTAGATTAGAGACAATTGTAATCCTTCGTGTACATTCACAATTTCAAGCAGTACTACTAACTTTTACTCGGCAGTTGCCAAATTTGGTCGCCCACTTGAAAAGAGACTTCAAGAGATGAGACCCTGCGCGCATACATGGAAGGAAAGGGCCCTCAACGCGTGCACATTTCCACTCGCATTCTCGTATCATCGCACGACACGCCGTCCGGCGCACTCCGGCCAATGTGTCGCCGTCGATCGCCAACACCTTTTGACGTCACCGGTGCACGACCAGGGAAGTGCGGCGTGGAGCCGTGCGACCAGACCCGACGCCGAGACTTTGAGGTCTACGTATACGTGTCAAACGATCAACGTGACAGACGCTCTAACCTCTTGATGCTAGCTCGCTGTTGCTGTTGCACCGGCAACGGCGAGGGTGCGTAAAGCGTATGTAATGTACGTACCTGACGAGCTGGACCGCGGACGGCTGCCGTGGCGGCGTTGGCGGCGTCGTGTCCGGAAGTAGAACAGCCCGGCCACGAGGGCGATCACGAACACTGCCGAGGCAGCCACGGAGATGCCGATCACTGTTTTGGATGCGTGTGATGAATGCGGTGGCGAAGACAGTTGCGCCGGTGATGGGGGTAAACCCGGCGGTGGACGCTGTAGCGAAGGCGGTGTTAGACTAGGAGGAGGATGAGTGGCAGGGATTGGGGTTGGCAGTTTGCTCGAAGCTGGAGCTGGTGGTGGCATTGGCTGAGACGGCGTTGTTGCAGGCGGCGGAAGAGGCGATGGTGGTGTCGTTGGCGTGCCAGGTGAAGGTGGGGTCGTAGTTGGTGGTGCCGGGTTCACCGGAGATGGTGTTGGCGGTGTCGGCTTGGTTGGAGACTTTGGTGGTGCCGGGTTAACTGGACCGGACGGCGATGGCATTGGTGGTGCAGGCGCCACGGTAGATGGCGGTGACACTGTTGGTGGTGCAGGGTTCACCGGAGCAGGAGGGGACGACGCTGGTGGCGCTGGGTTCACTGCTGACGTCGGAGGCGATGTTGGTGGCGTTGGCTGTGCTGGAGACGGCGTCGGTGGTGCAGGGTTCACTGGAATAGGCAGAGCTGGAGACGGCGGAGACAACGTTGGTGGTGGCGGGTTCACCGGGGAAGACGGCGGTGGCGCTGATGGTGTGGGCCCCGTTGGAGACGGTGGTGGTAATGTCGGTGGTACCGGGTTTACTGGAGATGGCGATGGTGGTGCCGGGTTTACTGGAGAAGGCGTCGATGGCGTTGTTGGCGTTGGCATTGCTGGTGAAGGCGGGGATGGTGCTGGGTTCGTCGGAGAAGGTGGGGACGGAGCTGGCGTCACCGGAGGGGACGGTGAAGGCGTTGATGGTGCAGGCACAACCGGAGAAGGCGTAGATGGCGTCGGTGGCACAGGTGTCACGGGTGGCGACGCAGATGGTGTTGGTGGGGCAGGTGTCACTGGCGGCACCACCGGTGGAGGAGACGCCGCAGGTTGTTGAGGAGGAGAAGATTCTGGCGGGGCAGAAGGCGTCACCGGTGGCTGCGGGGGAGTGGACGATGCCGGCGGAGCAGCCGGCGTGACCGGTGGCTGCCGGGGAGGGGACGATGCCGGTGGAGCTGCTGGCGTCACCGGTGGTTGCGGGGGAGGAGATGATGCCGGCGGAGCAGCTGGCGTGACGGGTGGCGGGAGAGGAGAAGATGGTGGAGGAGAAGACGGCGGCGGTGCAGCTGGCGTCACCGGCGGCTCTGGTGGAGTTGAAGATGGTGGCGGAGCAGTTGGGGTCACCGGCGGCGGGTCAGCTGGCGGCTCTGGTGGAGGAGTTGATGGTGGCGGGGCTGCTGGTGTAACCGGCGGCGGGTCAGCAGGCGGCTCTGGCGTAGGAGTTGATGGTGGCGGGGCTGCTGGTGTCACCGGCGGTGGGTCAGCAGGCGGCTGTGGCGGAGGAGAAGATGGCGGCGGGTCAACCGGTGTCACCGGCGGAGGAGAAGATGGCGGCGGATCAACCGGCGTCACAGGTGGAGGAGAAGACGGCGGTGGATCAACTGGCGTCACAGGTGTCTCTGGCGGCGAATCAGCAGGAGGCATCACCGGCGGCTGCGGAGGAGGCGAAGCTGGCGTGTCCGGGGGCGGAGGGGGTGACGCAGGCGGAGCGGCAGGGATCACCGGCCCGACAGGCGGCGAAGGTGGAGGGGCACTGGGCGGCGGCGGTGGCAACGGTGGGGGAGAACTTGGCAACGGTGCAGGCGGCGGAGTGGAGGGTGGCGGCGGGGGAGGAGCAGTGTCAGGCGGAGGCGGGTCGGGAGGCGTTGGTTCAGGGGGAGGCGGGGACGCGTCGGGAGGAGTATCAGACGGAGGCGACGGAGAATCCCCCGGCAGCGGCGCGGACATGGACTGCGCCGTTCAGCTCCGCGGACGCTGTTGCCAGGAACACCTGCCCGCGGCGCACCTGATGGCGGCGGGAAGAGGCGATCGCGGAGAGGCGCCGGCGCGGGAGGGAGGGGTGGAAGGATCGATCGGGATGGAAAGCCGCGGAGCGAACCGTATTTATCCGCGGCCCGAAATCTCGCCCGCCGAACTCGCTCGCGGCAGGGTGCGTTTTCGTTTCTGGTTTTGTTCTGCCGCCTCTAGTAGATCGATATATAGATCATCTACGTACGTATGTATCTATCCGTCTGTTGTCGACAGCCATCCGAGGCCACGATCCTGTTAGTTACAAAAAAAAAACCGGCTTGTTCTGTTTAACTTGCAGAGAAGAAATGATATGATTCTGCAGTTGGGTAACGACCGACGGCCAATGTTCTCCCGGGAATGCGGCGCCAACACATCATTTCTGAAGCTACAACGACAGGCCAACACCGCATCGTGTAAATTCACAAGCTCTGCAAGTCTGAAGTTGCTCCTTGAAGCAGCTGTCGGGCGTTTCAGACTTTCAGTTGGGTACATACGGAGTACGCCATCCCCGCAACAGAAGAAGAAGATACAGATGGCACGGACTAACGGTTAGACATAGTCATAATATTCTCGAGGATGCTGGCATTTTGACATCACCATCGGTTAGTCAGGCAAACAAAGCCCGAACTGGAAAGAATGATGCGAATCTCTTTTTTAAATATGAGACAGCGGTTTGATGATGATGACAGCTTCTAAAACATGTGCATGTCGTGTACGCTTTAGCTCCAATGTACTGGTTGTTGGTTCCGATACGTTATATGGATCTGATGAGTCAATCTTGGTGGTTCTTCATCTCGTTCTCACGGGCCTGGTGCTTAGGGCACCACTAGCGCTGATCCGCTGCTGCAAGGCTGCCCTTGCAATGCCGCTCCGGGAGAGGCGACCGGAGCTCCGCCACCTCGTCGATCTGCCCCAACACTACCTGCCCATCCATGTGCTCGCGCTAGGCCTTCGCTGGTGGTGTGCTGCACTTGGCTCCCACGGTGATGCCGGCAATGGCCGGCCTTCCGCACATGCGGTGGCCGCCAGCGGCGCTACAGTCCACGGCTTGGTGGTGGCGATCTAGATCCGATCGGTCGGATGGTGGTGATTGCAAAATGCATGTACTTCCTATGGCTCCACGATGGTAGTGATCAACAAAAGATTTTTGGGAGGTTCATCTCTTGAACCGGTGGTTGATTTCGGCGGTGAGATACAAATTATGGACGATGACTTGACGCAAATGAATGGTTGTACAGTGGCGGTGATCATATCGCATGTAGCCGCTGAGATTTGTGGAAAAGTGGTGGCGACAACACATGGGTGATTTCGATGGTGGTGCTACTCGAGCACCTGGTCTTGAGCTTCGGGGCAAAATCCTAGATCAACCGAGAGTGGTTATGCCTGGCAATGGCAATGTTTTTTTTACATTGTTAACTTGTTGAAGGCGTTGCTCGAATATGCTCGGACTACTTCTTCAGGGTGAAAATCTAGATTCTTACTTTATGGTTGGATCCGGTGACGGCGACACTTGAGTGTCTCTCCCTTCCCTAAAGGCGTTGCTGTTGAAGAACCTCGTTATCCATGTGATGTTATGAGATAGTTGGTGCGGATATGGTTGTTGTTGTAGTTTGTCGATTGCACATCAGATAGCCTTGAGTTTTTTTCCTCGCCTACGCATAGCTTTGGTCTTATATGACTTTGCTAGTTGTGGGCGTGTTTTTTGCGTGCGTGTGAGTTTGTGTTGGCTGTGTGCATCCTAGCTACGCAAAGGCCGGGTGTATGCTCATTGTGTTATGTATCTTCTTGATGCTTCATTTTGAACCAATAAAATTCACCCTTTATTGAGAAAATATGGATGGATCGGCTATAACATCGGTTTTAGATACGGTGAGTTAGAACACTCCATATTATCAAGTTTGTAGGTGTAAGTGGTGGCTTCGGATGACTTGATGTATATTCTTGACAAGCTTTCATAGAATAATTAATAAAGATGATTGTATGCATCGATTGATGCAGAAACCGGGGTTTTAAGTCCGAACAAGATATGCAATTCCCATATTTAGTGATACCACAAATTTGTCCGTCGATGCCTTTTAGCATGTTATATAGTACATTTTAACGAGGGGTTTTTGCCATGTTGATCTACACTAGATGTGCGTTGCTGTGGAGTAAAAAAATGATGTATAAAATCAGAAAGTTGTGTGGACCAATGAGTGGAAGATGCTGATAAAAGAATTTGAAAAGGAATAAGCGATGAATTTGAGAAAATCTTGCTGGAATACCTCCGTATAGAGTGTGAAATTGGAGATGAGTGTGGATTTGATGCCACTGGGATAGCTACCCCCGGTATCTACCGTTCGTCTCTCTTAGAGATCCGTGCAGCATGCGAATAGTTACCTTTGTCATTTCCTGGCATGGGAGGTGTTGTCACATCAAAAGAATCGGGGCTGGGGAAAGGCTGGCATATTGTTTTTCATGGATAGGTCAATGAACAGACATTGATAAACATATTTCTTGTCAGTTATCAGAGTGTTTTGACCATATATGTTTGCTTGTACTAGTGTTTTGACCATATATGTTTGCTTGTACTGAGAACTCGGCAAAAGTTCTTAGTAGCTGAAATAATCAACAAAAGAAGCATTGGTAAGACAGCAGTGCTTGTGCACGCTGGTCACATACGGACAATTTAGATTGTCTAGACATGTATATGACATTTAGCTTTCATCTTGTTTACTTTTTTGTCGTATGCTTCATTGCGTAAATTGGGATCCGTCAGTACTACCAGCGAAATATGAACTGGATGCCTTGACAAAAGCATATATCATACCCATAATTTTCGTACACATATATCTTGTGCCCATGCAACTTCAGATAAAAGCCAAGATTGTACGTACAATTTTTATGTTAGACTACTCGGTAATGTTTATCTGCAATGCTGGTCTAAAAATTACTGACACCTACCTGTGGTTAGTGCTTGTTTCATGTATGTCTTGAAGGAGATATGCCCTAGATGCAATAATAAAGTTGTTATTTATATTTCCTTATATCATGATAAATGTTTATTATTCATGCTAGAATTGTATTAACGAAAACTTAGTACATGTGTGAATACATAGACAAACAGAGTGTCCCTAGTATGCCTCTACTTGACTAGCTCATTAATCAAAGATGGTTAAGTTTCCTGACCATAGACATGTGTTGTCATTTGATAAACGGGATCACATCATTAGAGAATGATGTGATGGACAAGACCCATCCATTAGCTTAACATTATAACTGTTTAGTTTTATTGCTATTGCTTTCTTCATGACTTATACATATTCCTCTGACTATGAGTTTATGCAACTCCCGAATACCGGAGGAACACCTTGTGTGCTATCAACCGTCACAACGTAACTGGGTGATTATAAAGATGCTCTACATGTGTCTTCGAAGGTGTTTGTTGAGTTGGCATAGATCGAGATTAGGATTTGTACTCCGAGTATCGGAGAGGTATCTCTGGGCGCTCTCGGTAATGCACATCACTATAAGCCTTGCAAGCAATGTATCTAATGAGTTAGTTGCGGGATGATGCATTACGAAACGAGTAAAGAGACTTGCCGGTAACGAGATTGAACTAGGTATGATGATACCGACGATCGAATCTCGGGCAAGTAACATACCGATGACAAAGGTAATGACGTATGTTGTTATATTATACGGTTTGACCGATAAAGATCTTCGTAGAATATGTAGGAACCAATATGAGCATCCAGATCCCGCTATTGGTTATTGACCAGAGATGTGTCTCGTTCATGTCTACATAGTTCTCGAACCCGTAGGGTCCGCACACTTAACGTTCGATGACGATTCGTATTATGAGTTATGTGTTTTGGTTACCTAAGTTTGTTCGGAGTCCCGGATGAGATCACGGAGATGGCGAGGAGTCTCAAAATGGCCGAGAGGTATAGATTCATATATTGGAAGGTAGTATATGGACACCGGAATGGTTCCAAAGAGGTTCGGAGATTTTTTGGAGTACCGGGAGGTTACCAGAACCCCCCCGGGAAAGTTAATGGGCCCAATGGGCCATAGTGGAGGAGAGGAGGCAGGCCACGGGAGGTGGCGCGCGCCCCCCTTGCCCAATCCGAATTGGACAAGGGGAGGGGCGCGGCCCCCTTGCCCAATCCGAATTGGACAAGGGGAGGGGCGCGGCCCCCCTTTCGTTCTCCTTCTCCCTCCTTTCCCCTTTCCCCCTCTCCGTTGGAAGGAAAAGGGGGGGGGGGCGAATCGTACTAGGAACGGAGTCCTAGTAGGACTCCCTACTCATGGCGCGCCACCCCTGGCCGGCCACCTCCTCCCCCATGGGGGCAAGGGGCACACCAATATTTCTCTTAGCTGTATGCAGTGCCCCCCTCCATAGTTTACTCCTTCGATCATAGCGTCGTAGTGCTTAGGCGAAGCCCTGCGCGGATCACATCACCATCACCGTCACCACACCGTCGTGTTGATGAAACTCTCCCTCGACCCTCTACTGGATCAAGAGCTCGAGGGACGTCATCGAGCTGAACGTGTGCTGAACACGGAGGTGCCGTACGTTCGGTACTTGGATCGGTTGGATCATGAAGACGTTCGACTACATCAACCGCGTTAACCTAACGCTTCTGCTTTCAGTCTTCGAGGGTAGGTGGACACACTCTCCCCCTCTCATTGCTATGCATCTCCTAGATAGATCTTGCGTGATCGTAGGATTTTTTTTTGAAATTGCATGCTACGTTCCCCAACAGTGGCATCCGAGCCAGGTCTATGCGTAGATGATATGCACGAGAAGAACACAAAGAGTTATGGACGATAATAGTCATACTGCTTACCACCAGCGTCTTACTTTGATACGACAGTATTGTTGGATGAAGCGGCCTGGACCAACATTACTTGACCGCGTTCATGAGACTGGTTCTACCGACGTGCTTTGCACACAGGTGGCTGGTGGGTGTCTGTTTCTCCAACTTTAGTTGAATCGAGTTTGACTACGGTCGATCCTTGTTGAAGGTTAAAACAACACACTTGACGAAAAATCGTTGTGGTTTTGATGGGTAGGTAAGAACGGTTCTTGCTAGAAGCCCATAGCAGCCACATAAAACTTGCAACAACAAAGTAGAGGACGTCTAACTTGTTTCTGCAGGGCATGCTGTGATGTGATATGGTCAAGAAGTGATGAGATATAAATTGTTGTATGAGATGATCATGTTTTGCAAAAGTTATCGGCAACTAGCAGGAGCCTTATGGTTGTCGCTTTATTGTATGAAATGCAATCGCCATGTAATTGCTTTACCTTATCACTAAGCGGTAGCGATAGTCGTAGAAGCAATAGTTGGCAAGACGACAACGACGGTACCATGGAGATCAAGGTGTCAAGCCGGTGAGGATGGAGATCATGACAGTGCTTTGGAGATGGAGATCAAAGGCACAAGATGATGATGGCCATGTCATGTCACATATTTTGATTGCATGTGATGTTTATTATTTATGCATCTTATTTTGCTTAGTACGGCGGTAGCATGATAAGATGATCCCTCACTAAATTTTAAGGTACAAGTGTTCTCCCTGAGTATGCACTGTTGCTACAGTTGGTCGTGCCGAGACACCACGTGATGATCGGGTGTGATAAGCTCTACGTTCACATACACCGGGTGCAAGCCAGTTTTGCACATGCAGAATACTCGGGTTAAACTTGACGAGCCTAGCATATGCAGATATGGCCTCGAAACACTGAGACCGAAAGGTCGAACGTGAATCATATAGTATATACGATCAACATAGTGAACTTCACCATTGAAAACTACTCCATCTCACGTGATGATCGGACATGGTTTAGTTGATATGGATCACGTGATCATTTAGATGACTATAGGGATGTCTATCTAAGTGGGAGTTCTTAAGTAATATGATTAATTGAACTTGAATTTATCATGAACTTAGTACCTGATAGTTTTTGCATATCTATGTTGTTGTAGATCAATGGCCCATGCTACCGTTCCCTTGAATTTTAATGCGTTCCTAGAGAAAGCTAAGTTGAAAGATGATGGTAGCAACTACACGGACTGGGTCCATAACTTGAGGATTATAATCATTGTTGCACAGAAGAATTACATCCTGGAAGCACCGCTAGGTACAAGACCCGTTGCAGGAACAACTCCGGATGTTATGAACGTCTGGCAGAGCAGAGCTGATGACTACTCGATAGTTCAGTGTGCCATGCTTTACGGCTTAGAATCGGGACTTCAAAGACGTTTTGAACGTCATGGAGCACATGAGATGTTCCAGGAGTTGAAGTTAACATTTCAAGCAAATGCCCGAGTTGAGAGATATGAAGTCTCCAACAAGTTCTACAGCTGCAAAATGGAGGAGAATAGTTCTGTCAGTGAACACATACTCAGAATGTGTGGGTACCATAACCACTTGACTCAGCTGGGAGTTAATCTTCCTGATGATAGTGTCATTGACAGAGTTCTTCAATCACTGCCACTAAGCTATAAAGGCTTCGTGATGAACTATAACACGCAAGGGATGGAAAAGACAATTCCCGAGCTCTTCGCAATGCTAAAGGCTGCGGAGGTAGAAATCAAGAAGGAGCATCAAGTGTTGATGGTTAACAAGACCACTAGCTTCAAGAAAAAGGGCAAAGGGAAGAAGGGGAACTTCAAGAAGAACAGCAAGCAAGTTGCTGCTCAAGGGAAGAAGCCCAAATCTGGACCTAAGCCTGAAACTAAGTGCTTCAATTGCAAAGGGACTGGTCACTGGAAGTGGAACTGCCCCAAGTATTTGGCAGATAAGAAGGATGGCAAAGTGAAAGGTATATTTGATATACATGTTATTGATGTGTACCTTACTAATGCTCGTAGTAGCGCCTGGGTATTTGATACTGGTTCTGTTGCTCATATTTGCAACTCGAAACAGGGGCTACGGATTAAACGAAGATTAGCTAAGGACGAGGTGACGATGCGTGTGGGAAATGGTTCCAAAGTCGATGTGATCGCCGTCGGCATGCTTCCTCTACATCTACCGCCGGGATTAGTTTTATACCTGAATAATTGTTATTTGGTGCCAGCATTGAGCATTAACATTATATCTGGATCTTGTTTGATGCGAGACGGTTATTCATTTAAATCAGAGAATAATGGTTGTTCTATTTATATGTAGCGATCCGACCTCAAACGGTCAAATCTCTGTGCATAAGTGTCATCCCTGGATCGGTAATGCTGACACACACAGTACTTGAAGGATTTATAACAGAGTAGCAATCACGGACTTATTACATTGAATGTCTCAAAAGAGAACTTATTACAATAAATATGGCTTAAGGCCATCTAATTAAGATAACAGTGGAAGGCTTGGAAGATAAAGTGAGTCCATCAACTCCAACGGCATAGCTGAGTGCACAACAAACGACCTATGGCACCTTACCCGTCGTCTGAAAAGTCTGCAACATGATATGTTGCAGCCCGAAATGGGTCAGCACATGGAATATGCTGGCAATATAACACAATAGAGCAATGAACAGATAAATTCTATCACTACATGCATATATGGCTGGTGGAGGCTCTATGGTTATATTGTTTTGCGAAAAGCCAATTTTTCCCTACAACAAAGGAATATGTTTTATTTAACTATCATGGTAGTTGAAACATCATTGAGAAGGTTCCTCCAACTCAATCCCAATTAAAGTAGTCATTAACACCTGTCAAATTAAATTAGAGTGATGAGATCAAATTAATAATTCAAGTACCAGATACTCAAGATGTCCATAACTGGGAACACGGCTAACCATGATTAGTTTATACACTCTACAGAGGTTTGCGCACTTTTCCCCACAAGACTCGATCTCCTCCGTTTGATTTCTCATACTACATGGTGTTTGAGAAACAGATGACCGAGACACAGTCTTTCAGAAGCATTAACTCTTTACCCTGGGTGGACAGTTACACCTACTTTCCCCTACATCTGCTAGCCCACCACTGAAAGAGGTCACGCAACATACTCAACTATGCCAGAGCCCATAATGGCTTGTGGATGCACATGGAAGTTTCTAGCATGAATAATCTTATGATCCCTTTGATCCCGAGTGGCGGACCGTAGGATGATCACAGGGTACTCCGGGATATCCTCGGACAACACTGGATTCTCGAGGTGCCCACAAGCAATCCACCCAGATGTGTATTAAAGTTGCCACCTTAAGTTGAACCATTAATTAACAACTCACATCTGTCATGGTTACACTCAAACCCAAACCACGTCTACGGGCATAGCATGGCAATATAAGGATAGCGTAGAAGTAACTCCCAAGGGTTTGATAATAAAACTGGTAATAGGTTCTACCTCATCATCTACTTCCCAGACCCACATGTTAAGAGGTCCTACTCATGCAATGTGTGAGGGTTGAAACTAATGCATAAAAACTAGGTAATAAAGGGGTATGATCAATGTGTTACTTGCCTTGCTGACGATCTGCAAATCCTAGAGACTCGTAGTAGCATGCTTCGCACTCCGGGAATTCTATCGTATACAAACAATAACATACATAAGCAATCAAGCAAGGATGCACGGGTAAAACTCAAATAACAAGATCTAACCAGAAAGTTCAATTGAAGAACTCCGGTTTGCAAAAAAAATCAAATCAAATGGAGCAACGAAACTCAAACTACGAAAGAAACAAGATCCGTTTACTAATTTGGACTAAAGTCAAATTTTACAATACCAAAATCTTGTACAAGTTGGTTAAACAACAGAAAGAGGGTTTGGAGACGAAGATCTAGGCGCCTGTTTCACCTGATTTGGATAAACGAGCGAAAAGATATACTATAATGAAGATTAGGGCAGAAATCGCAATCGAAAATAACCGCGGAAAAACCCTGGAAAATAAAACGAGACGAACAGGCTAACGAACGAACGTTCGCTGTCTGCGGCTAACTGACGAACAACGTTCGTTAAAACGAACTTACGGACGAACGTCCGTTATTTAACTAAACTAAAAAAACCGAACCGATCTAATAAAAAAACGAATCTAGGGTTTACTAAAAAAACCATTCGGTTTTTTGAGAAAAAACTGAGATGTTGCGTCGGCGATTTCTACCTCCGGCGAATGGCGGCGGCGGCGGGATCGATGGTCGGCGGCGGCGGCGCGACAGGGAGGCGGCGGCGGCTTCGATGCGGTTTTCGAGGCGGCGATGCTAGGGTTTCGGGGCGGGGCTGGCCGCGCTGCGGGCTTCGGGCCACGCCCTTTAAAGGCCGGCCGGGCAGTGTCCGGGTCGGGCATGACCCGTTAGGTCGGTGCATTTTTTCAAAAAATCCTGACACGGAAAAACAAATAAAAGAAATACTAAACGGAATCCAAAAATCCTGAAATAATTTTTCACGGTCCTCTAATAATATTGCGGACAAAGTGAACATTTATTTAGGCCTCTAATGGAATTTTGAAAAACGCATATTTTTCCTAATTCAATTAAAATAGCAATAAAAGTCCAAAAGAAAATATTTATTTGATTTTAATATTTTTCCTCCAATATTCCCTTTATTTTGGAGAAGTCATATTGTCTCCTCTGTTATATTTTAATATGAAATATTTTCGGAGAGAAAAATAATTAAAAACCAAAGTGATCCTTGTTTCGATATTGGATAAAATTCAAATATGAAAACGTGAAATCTCCAACTCTCTCCGTGGGGCCTTGAGTTTCTTAGAATTTCGAGGATCGCAAAGCAACATTGCAGTAAAAATATAATATGCATGAATGACCTATGTATAACATTCCAAATTGAAAAATTGGGATGTTACAAACCTACCCCCTTAAGATGAATCTCGTCCTCGAGATTCGGGTTGGCTAGAAAATAGGTGTGGGTGGTCTTTGCATAGATCATCCTCTCGTTCCCAGGTGGCTTCATCCTCGGTATGGTGGCTCCACTGAACTTTTCACAAATTGATAACCTTGCTGCGAGTAACTCGGCTAGCAACCTCGAGAATCTTAACAAGTTTCTCCTCATATGTCAAATCACTATCCAACTGAATTGCTTCTAGGGGCACTGTATCTCTTAGAGGAATATCGGCCATCTCTGCATGGCACTTCTTCAACTGGGAAACGTGAAACACATCATGAACTCCTGACAGTCCTTCGGGTAACTCCAACTTGTAGGTAACCTCTCCCATGCGTTCCAACACACGGTACGGTCCTACAAATCTCGGGGCTAACTTTCCCTTAACTCCAAAACGTTTAACTCCTCGTAGTGGTGACACATGGACATATGCTCTGTCTCCGATCTCATAGACTACCTCCTTGCGTTTTGAGTCTGCATAGCTCTTCTGCCTGGACTGAGCTACCTTTAGTCTATCTCGAATTAGCTTAACCTTTTCTTCGGATTCCTTAATCAAATCTGGTCCAAACAACTGACGGTCTCCAACTTCATCCCACATCAATGGTGTTCTGCACCTCCTTCCATACAAGGCTTCGAAAGGTGCCATCTTCAAACTGACCTGGTAGCTGTTATTGTATGAGAACTCCACGTAGGGAAAATTATCATCCCAACTAGATCCATAATCTAGCGCACAAGCTCTCAACATGTCCTCTAGAATCTGATTGACTCTCTCGGTCTGTCCATCTGTCTGCGGATGAAAAGCTGTACTGAAATCTAGCCTGGTACCCAAAGTCTGGTGTAGCTGGTGCCAAAACTTTGAAGTAAATTGCATTCCTCTATCTGATACGATGGTCCTTGGGACTCGATGCAGACATACGATCCTGGTCATATATATCTTGGCCAACTTTGCACCAGTATAGGTGGTTTTCACTGGGATAAAGTGAGCTACTTTGGTCAAGCGATCCACTACTACCCAGATAGAATCATATCGCTCAGGTCCTGGGTAATCCGGTGATAAAATCCATGCCAAGCTTGTCCCACTTCCATTCGGGTATCGGCATAGGCTGCAGTAATTGAGGGAGTCCTGGATTAGGGGGTCCTCGGACAGCCGGACTATATCCTTCGGCCGGACTGTTGGATTATGAAGATACAAGATTGAAGACTTCGTCTCGTGTCCGAGTGGGACTCTCCTTTGCGTGGAAGGCAAGCTTGGCAATTCGGATATGTAGATCTCCTCCCTTGTAACCGACTCTATGTAACCCTAGCCCTCTCCGGTGTCTATATAAACCAGAGGGTTTAGTCCATAGGACAACAATAATCAGAATCATAGGCTAGCTTCTAGGGTTTAGCCTCTACGATCTCGTGGTAGATCAACTCTTGTAATACTCATATCATCAAGATCAATCAAGCAGGAAGTAGGGTATTACCTCCATCAAGAGGGCCCAAACCTGGGTAAACATTGTGTCCCCCGCCTCCTGTTACCATCCGCCTTAGACGCACAGTTCGGGACCCCCTACCCGAGATCCGTCGGTTTTGACACTGACATTGGTGCTTTCATTGAGAGTTCCACTGTGTCGTCACCATAAGGCTTGATGGCTCCTTCGATCATCGGCAACGATGCGATCCAGGGTGAGGTTTTCCTCCCCGGACAGATCATCGTATTCGGTGGCTTCACACTGTGGGCCAACTCGCTTGGCCATCTGGAGCAGATCGAGAACTACGCCCCTGACCGTCAGTCAGGTTTGGAAACTTACACCACTAGGGAAAACCTTATACACAGAATATTACCAGCAGCGTGGTTTAAAAACAATCGCTACTGCTACTTAGCAGTAGCGCGCTGCAAGAGACCACGCTGCTAATACCCAAATAGTAGTAGCGCGCTAGGAGATAAGAGCGCTACTACTACAATTGCTAGGGCGTTGCCCCCAGACTATGCATTGTAGTAGCGCCCTTTCCATAGACGCGCTACTCCTAAATGAATAGCTGTAGCGTTGATGAAACACCCCACGCTAGTAGTACTAAGCTTGTCACTCCACCCGCACCACCCACCCCACCAACAACAGTCCCACTCCACTCCCACACCACCCACCCCCCGATGTAGATCGACATCCCCTCCACCGCCGGCCACCCCTTCCCCCTTCTCTCCTCTGCCGTCCCTCACCGCAGATCCACTCAAGCTCCTCCGTCCTCTCCCCACCACCCGGATTCCTCTACAATCCCACCGCCGCCGAACCCCACCGGCAACCTCACCTCTCCCTCCATGGATGGATGGGCCAACAGCTCCACCCACCCACCCATGGATGGGGCAACAACTCCGCCCACCCATGGATGGGATGGATGGGGCGACCACGGCCAAAACCCTAGCCCCTCACCCACACATGGATGGGGATGGGATTGGGGCGACGACGCCACCGGATCCGCACCCGCACCCACCTGCAGCTCCATGGACCCTCCCCAGCCGCAACGGGATCCGCCCCCTTCTCTTCTCTCGGTGGGGCGCGGCACACCGGGAGCTTGCGGCGGTGGCCGTCGACGCCAGCAGCATCTCCGACGGGCTGCACAACATCGTCATAGCCCAAGGTACGCCTTCCTCCTCCTCCTTCCGCCCACATCTCTTCTCCATCTCCTCTCATGCGGGGCAGCTTCGTGCTGCAGATCCAACCTCTTCTGCCTTTGACCGACCACGACTATGGCAACCAGAAGGCTACGTACGACATGCTGGATGAGGAGGTGGACAACCTTGACGCTACCGCACAAGACGACCATATCCATGTCGCCGCCAGAGGATGGCTGTCGG
Source organism: Triticum urartu (assembly GCF_003073215.2). Lineage (NCBI taxonomy): Eukaryota > Viridiplantae > Streptophyta > Magnoliopsida > Poales > Poaceae > Triticum > Triticum urartu. The sequence goes on along the minus strand of NC_053022.1, from coordinate 521,337,488 downwards.
GACGGCCAGTTCCAGGTCGTGCCGAGGGCCCAGGCGCTGCTGGACGCGGTGCCGCAGCCGCCGCAGCCGATGGGGGAGAGGGGCATCCCTGAAGCTCTGAAGTTCTCCATGGCTCATGGTGAGTCTGCTCTGTCCTTGAGATGGGTATTTGTTTTGTGGCGTGAGATGAGCTTGTTTAATCTGTGCATGCTACACTTGCTAGTAGAAAAGAGTAGATAGTGGTGTGACACATGGCTGGGTTCGGCTCTCAGTAATTTAAGTTTCAGCATTCACACACAGAAAAATGTTTCAGTACAAATTTGGCAATGTTTGTAGCATATGTAGACATAGAGGATGCAATTCTAGGAGAGCTTAGGTAATGTCAAGTGCACATAGTATGATCTTAGGTGTTTATCTCAGATAATAGGGCTATTACAAGAAAACCGTGTAATGCGCCGTGAGAAGAGTATGATGTGCCATGCCCAATGAATTAGTTAAATATGTTCATGTTAGTAGAAAAGAGTAGAGAATGATGTGATACATGTGAATGACACAGGGTTTGGTTCAGCTCTCGGTAATTTAAGTTTCTGTATAAATTTGGCGCTATATGTACCTATTTCTCTACATAGGTAGACAAATTTGGTGTTGTTCAAAGAAAGGTAGATAATTTTTAGTATGAAGTGTAAACCCAGATACTAGAATGCTTACCGCAGTGTGAATATGTGAGTTAATTAGCTTAAATTAGATAAAAAATTAGTACTCCCTCCATAAAGAAATATAAGAGCGTTTAGATCACTGAAGTAGTGATCTAAATGCTCTTATATTTCTTTACAGAGGGAGTACTTTCCAATCTGCAAAAAAGTAGTGATCTTAATGCTCTTAAATTTACTGGTTTCTTCTAGCAAAAGTATTGCCAATTTGTGTATACCTTGATTCAGGGATCAATCACATCTTGATTCAGAAAAACCGTACTGCACAATTATGCTATTTCCTGACATGAGAAGAACACCCCAGCACATAACTAGTCTGTAGACGCGTGCCATGGAAATTTCAACAATTTCTTGGGTTAAAGAAACATTTTCTTTTATTCAGTCGTGGCATGACACCAAAAGAACCTAGTATGTAACTAATGCTATATAGATTCGATTCTTCTGAAACTTATGCTTTTTTTGTTCGAAGACTGAACTTATCCATTTGATATGGAAAATTGAACATCATAAGTTAGATTGCCATGGATTCATAAGTCAGACCTACTTCTGTTTTTATGGATCTTGGAAATATGATTGATGGTGCATTTGGGTTCAGGTAAAGGAGGGAACAGTTCTGAGCACTCTGCAGGTGATCCAGAGGTTGATCCCAGTTCTATTTCGTATTTGGTCACCGATCTGATGGATTGCTACTGCTGCTAGTTGGTGGTTATGGCAGGGGCAGAGATGGCCACCGAGCGAGCGAGGGAGGGCCCATGGCGCTCTCCTGCATGAGCTGCCCGTCCGTTGCCAGCGGCCCCTCCATGCGCCGGCACGCGGAGAGTCCGCCCTGGTCGTCCGTCGCCTTTTCCTTTGCCAGATGCATTGGGAGATCGGCGGCCGCCGCCTCAGGGTGGTGCATTGACGTCGTCGCTGGGAACGGAGGTGGGTGCTCTCTTCTCGACTTACTCTGTTCCGCCAGAGTGTTGATTCTCTCCGTGCTCTTGGCTTCTCCTGAATGATGAAGTTGTGCGCGTACATGTCGTCTTGGATGATGAAGTTGGCCGAACTGAACGTAGTCACCCCTAGAGCCCAGATTCCTCGACTGAATTGGCCTATTGACTTTTGTGCCTCTAAGCTTCCTCCTAGAGACGTGCCGCCTTTTGTTCCTGCATTACCACCACCATTCTTTCTGCAATAGTATCTGAATCCTGCCACTCTGCTGCACCATTACCAACCTTACTTACTGTCTAAAACAAATTCAGTCGCCATTGAAAAGTCGGAACAAGATAAATGAAGTGGGTTTACGAATTTGAGATCATTCTCACTAGCTTTGGTAACTTAGAGATATTTAGCATTCTTAACGAACCCCTAGCATCTTCTTTGAGTTAGTAATGTTATTACATACGTCTGTACTGTTGATGGTTACTACTGTTAGTTATGCACTTGAGTGATGGGTCTGTAGGATAATAAGATCATCAACTCTGCTACACAGGGTCTGTAGGATAATGCTGATCAAAATATTGATATGTTAGGACTAGTTTCCTAGTGCAAATGCACTAAGAAAAATCATGCGCCAATTGACATTTATGCTAGCTAGCTATATTCAGTTGGTAGGTGCTCGTACTTAAACTGCACATTTAAAATTTAAGCTTTGGTAGTGTTATCTATTTAGTCTGATTTATACACTGCATTCCCAAGCTGAAATATTTTTTGGAACTGAAATATATAGTTGGAGTTTCATTCAGTTATTTGTCACTTTTTAACTGAATATCTTTTTGTAACTGAAATATATGTGTACTTACAGTGCATATTCGCATTGTATCAGGATCTTAGTCCTTTTCTCCTGTATCGTCTGAGATTATGCTTCCTCTCCATTTATTCATTATATCTATATGCCTTGCTGATGCTCATTTCTATCACTGCAGGATAATGGGATGTTGAAGCGGCAGAGTGAATCCATGAGACTGTAGTGCAATTGCACCGTTACATTGAATATTACTCAGGAATAAGGACATTTCAATGGCAGATTAGCTCTATTTTTCCTTTTCATTTTTCTTACTATTGGAGTGAGGACATGTAGAAAGAGAAACTGTGTGGTAGCAGATATGGCAACTGTGTGATAGTAGAATCAGGAATAAAGAAGAATATGGCAACTGTGTGATAGTGACATTTTTCCATCACTATTGTTTCTCAGAATTGTATGCATAAAATGGAATTGGTTGATTTTATTTTTCTTAAATCCTAAATAGTTAGTAGTAGCGTGGGAACAAATTGAGCGCTACTAGTATTTATGATACTAGTAGCGCTTGTATTATAAGCACGCTACTACTACTTCATTAGTAGTAGCGCGGTTCTGTAATAGCAGTAGCGCGGGTGTCACACACGCTACTACTAACAACTATTAGCTGTAGCGCGATACTAGTAGCGCGGGTACCCACGCTGCTAGTAGCCATTTTACCCGCGCTGCTAGTAGCCTTTTTCCTAGTAGTGTTAAACTGTACTGCCGACATCCGCGGAGACTTGATCTTCGACGGATTCGAGCCCGTGTCAGGTGCGCCGCACAGCCACGACGAGCATGACCTAGCTCTACCGCCAGACAGTGTTCGGGAGATCACATCTGTGGCAACTCCGGCCCTTGATCCGGAGCAGATCGCGCTGTCCGAGGACGGGTGGATGGACCCCTCCACGGATGCCGCACACTCAGCGGCGATAGAGCCGAATACTGACTTCACCTCCTATGAGACCTGTGTTGCCGGATCCTTGGATTCGTCCCCGGCCACGGGCTCCGAACCATCCGCGTTCATGCCTATCGAATCTGATTGGGCGCCGATCATGGAGTTTTCCTCCGCGGATATCTTTTAGCACTTGCCCTTGGGCGATGTTCTAAATTCATTAAGGTCTCTGAGGGAGTCCTGGATTAGGGGGTCTTTGGACAGACGGACTATCTCCATTGGCCGGACTGTTAGACTATGAAGATACAAGATTGAAGACTTCGTCTCGTGTCCGGATGGGACTCTACTTGGCGTGGAAGGCAAGCTAGGAAATACGTATCTAGATATATCCTCCTTTGTAACCGACCTTGTGTAACCCTAACCCTCTCCGGTGTCTATATAAACCGAAGGGTTTTAGTCCGTAGGACAACAATCACAACATAAAATCATACCATAGGCTAGCTTCTAGGGTTTAGCCTCTCTGATCTCGTGGTAGATCTACTCTTGTACTACACATATCATCAATATTAATCAAGCAGGACGTAGGGTTTTACCTCCATCAAGAGGGCCCGAACCTGGGTAAAACATCGTGTCCCCTGCCTCCTGTTACCATCCGGCCTAGACGCACAGTTCGGGACCCCCTACCCGAGATCCGCCGGTTTTGACACCGACATTGGTGCTTTCATTGAGAGTTCCTCTGTGTCGTCGCCGTTAGGCTTGATGGCTCCTACTATCATCGATAGCGATGCGGTCCAGGGTGAGACTTTTTTCCCTGGACAGATCTTCGTATTCGGCGGTTTTGCACTACGGGCTAATTCGCTTGGCCATCTGGAGCAGATTGAAAGCTACGCCCCTGGCCATCAGGTCAGATTTGGAAGTTTGAATTACACGGCCAACATCCGTACGGACTTGATCTTCGACATATTCGAGCCACAGCCGGGCGCGCCGCATTGTCGCGATGGGTATGACCTAGCTCTGCCACCGGACGGTACCCCAGTGGCTGCGCCCGCATCAGCTCCGACCCTTAGCTCGGAGCCAACTGCGCCAATCGAGGATGGGTGGCTAGACACCGCCTCAGGGGCTGCAGTCTCGACGGCGATCGAGCCAAACACTAGCATAATCCTCTGCGCAACCCGTGACTCCAAGGTGCCGGACTCCGAACCATCCGCGCCCCTGCCAATCGAATCCGATTGGGCGCCGATCATGGAATTCACCGCCGCGAGTATCTTTTAGCACTCACCCTTCGGCAACATTCTGAATTCACTAAGGTCTCTCTCTTTGTCAGGAGAGCCCTGGCCGTATTATGGCCAACAGGATTGGGATGCGGACGACGAAGAAATTCGACGCCCACCCACCACCCACTTAATAGCCATTGTCGATGACTCAACCGACACGCTCGACTTTGACTCCGAAGACATCGACGGTATGGACAACAATGCGGGAGGCGAAGAGGAACCACCGCCCACAGGGCACTGGACGTCCACTTCATCATATGACGTATACATGGTGGACACACCAAAAGAAGACGACGACGAGGAACGGAAGGACGCACCGAAGGCTTGTTCCCTCGAGAAGCAGTCAAAGAGGCGGCGCAAGCGCCGCCCCAAATCTCACCTCGCCAGAAATAATGATCACACAGACCCAGCGTTGGAGCAGGGCGAACCACTGCCGGACCACGGCTATACGGAGAATCAAACCGAACAAACCAATTCTGTCAAAGATAATAGTCCGGACGACACAACGCCGGACAGGCACCCGGAGAAGCAGAATGCCCGTCAAAGGCTTGTTGCCATCGCGAGGAGTCTGAAAAAGCAGAAGCAAAGGCTCAAGGCTGCGCAGGACACACTCCAAATCAAATGGAGTAAAGTACTCAACACAGCAGCGAAGTACAGCGACAATCGCCCCACCAAGAGCTACCCAAAGCGGAAGTTGCTACCTGAATTCGATGAGGAGGCCTCAGACCTCTCACAACCAAAAATCAAAACAGCCACCTGGCCGGTAGACGACCTCATGGCCAACATAGAGCGGCAAACAATGCCACTCACAAGACAATACGCGATTCACGTGAGGGCTTGCACTAAAAGGACAGCGCAACCAGATCCATCTATGGACCATGCAAGCGCGCCCCAGCATACGATATAACACAACAAACATCCGAACAACGCGGTACACCCAGATACAGGGGTGCCGCACACCCCCTATGTTTCACCGATGAGGTGCTGGATCATGAATTTACAGAGGGATTCAAACCTGTAAACATAGAGGCATACGACGGAACAACAGACCCTGGGGTCTGGATCGAGGACTATATTATCCACATCAATATGGCTTGAGGAGATGATCTCCACGGTATCAAGTACTTACCACTCAAACTCAAAGGGCCAGCTCGTCATTGGCTTAAAGGCCTCCCCGAAAACTCCATTGGAAGCTGGGCAGAGCTCGAAGACGCTTTTCGGGCAAACTTTCAAGGGACTTATGTCCGACCTCCGGACGCGGATGATTTGAGTCATATAACTCAACAACCCGGAGAGTCAGCCCGAAAGCTTTGGAACAGGTTTCTTACTAAAAAGAACAAAATTGTCGACTAGCCGGATGCCGAAGCCTTGGCAGCTTTTAAGCATAGCGTCCGTGACGAATGGCTTGCCCGACACCTCGGCCAAGAAAAACCGAGAACAATGGCAGCATTAACAAGCCTCATGACCCGCTTTTGCGCGGGTGAGGATAGCTGGCTAGCCCGATGCAGCACCAGTGACACCAGTACATCTGAAGTTAGAGATGGAAACGGGAAATCACGGCGCAACAGCAATAACAAACGCCGGAATAAAGGAGACAGCACGAAGAGCACGGCAGTAAACGCCGAATTCAAAAGCTCTCAGCCAGGTTAGCAAAAGCCGCCCCCTAAAGGCGCCAAAGACGAACTGTCCAGCCTTAACAAAATTCTGGACCAAATATGTCAGGTCCATAGCACCCCTGGCAAACCAGCCAATCATACCCACAGAGAATGTTGGGTCTTCAAGCAGTCCGGCAAGCTCAACGCCGTACACAAGGGGGAGGACACTCCAAGCGAAGATGAGGATGAGTCTCTCAAGGAAGACACTGGGGAACAAAAGAAATTTCCACCAGAAGTCAAAACAGTAAACGTGTTACACGTGATCAAGGGAAGAAACAAAACGGCACTCCCAGAAAAATACGCCCGAAGGCCTATCACCGTGGAGTCCTGCCACTGGTCGTCTCAACCGATCAATTTCGACCATCGTGATTACTCAGCAAGTATCCAGTGTGCAGGATGGGCTGCCCTGGTATTAGACCCAATAATTGACGGATACCACTTCACACGAGTCCTGATGGACGGTGGCAGCAGTCTAAACCTGATATACTAGGATACAATCCGCGAAATGGGGATAGACCCAACAAAAATTCGCCATAGCAATATTACCTTTAAAGGAGTAACACCAGGCCCAGGGGCTCATTGCACGGGCTCCCTGCTACTAAAAGTTATATTCGGCTTCCCCGATAATTTCCGTAGCGAACATTTAACCTTCCACATCGCTCCATTCCAAAGTGGCTATCAAGCACTACTCGGACGCGAAGCTTTCGCTCGCTTTAATGCAATACCACACTACGCTTCCCTCACACTCAAGATGCTCGGTCCACGTGGCATCATTATAGTGAACGGAAGTTTTAAGCGATCTTTGCGTGCCGAAGAGCATGCGGCTGCCCTGGCAGCCGCACACTAAAAACGGCCTCACCAACTAAAGCACTTAGCAGGTCGTCACGACCTCGGACATGGTTAGACGAGTCCGGCGCAACTATATGCAATTTATACCGGATCAATGATCACACCCCTATTACAAACACAAGGGGCTCAACGTGCACAGACAAGTGACAATTCTTACTCACCTTGAATTATACATGGTTTCTTTAAAAACTATCTTTTTGCATGACAACTTTTTCACCTAAGCTCCTCTCTTTTATAGATAATCATCGTGCTACACCCGTCCAGGATACGGCACAACAGAGACACAGGCATAGACGTGCAGTAGGGACCCGCTCCAAGGATTCTTTTTAGATTAAGACCTTGCGTAAACCTTTTTTACTATCTCTTGTTGATACATATCCACCGAATTCTCAGCACAGTTGAGAAGGATGCTGATGTCTTGGCATGTGGCCACGTCAGAATAATGCACGTACCTGGACACAAGGGGCTTCTTACAAACGACACTATTTCGGCCTGGTTTATACCATAAATACCGAATACCTTAGGGAGTGTTCGGTGTCGCGAGTTTGGCCTTATATGCATCAGCTTCGAATCATTGTCTTTGGTCAAATGTTGGGTTTGCCCGGCTCCTGTGTTTTGGTGCCTTACGTTCCGCTTTACCGGCTAAGGTAGCACCAGGAGAACTACTGCGATTGTGCCCTGGTTCATCCGGACGAGCACCTCAGTAGAGAAAGCCGAAAACTGACTGTCATGATATAGCGTGAGACTGGTCAACCACTCGATGACCTATCGGAATGTTAGAATTCCTCCGCCTTAATGAAGGGCCGTTTTCCGGCCAGGCAGGTACGCACCCCATGATCGAGAGAGCGCGGAGCCACCAGAGGCTATCTAGTAGCCCCACTGTCAAACTCCTATGGCTAAGTGAAAGTGTTAAAGCATTATAGTCCGGTTGCCTCGCTCGCTGCGCTATCACCTCCTTATTAGGACCAAGACGTTGGGTTAAGTGTGAACACGCGTTTGTTGCGAGCACCTCCACATTATATGCGTGGGGGTTGAAGCCGAAGGCTACAATCTTTCAGGTTATACACATGTATACATAAACGGCCGCACATGAGGCATCATACTACTTTCAGGCAAAAGTATAAACATAGCCTTATAAAAACTTCATAAAAGCATTGTGTTTACAATGAGAATGCATATCACTCAAACATAATATTCTTCGAGCACTGGGCCTCTATTAAACGAGCACCCTCGAGAACCTCCTCAAAATAATGCTCGGCTGCTACTCGGCCTATGGCCGAACCCTGCGCCGCGACTACGGAAGCGTCCATCTCCGCCCAGTATGCTTTAACACGGGCAAGGGCCATCTGCGAGCCTTCTATGCACGCCGACCTCTTCATCGCATGCGCGGCACCGCACCAAGGAACTGCTGCACTTAGCTAAAATAGCTATCCGGCTTTTGCTTCTTCGGCCACAGCTGATCCAAAACAGCCCTCATGGCAAGTCCGGACAACCTATTCAGTTCGGCCCATTCGGCTAGCTGGTCAGTTAATGAAAGCGGACGCTTTGGAATGTTGAACTGCGACCAGAACAGCTTGTGCACTTCACGATCTGTCTGACCTTGGAAGTACTTGGCAGCATCGGCAGCACTCGCCGCCAAATCCATATACGCATCTGCCGAACTCCACAGCCGATCCAAAGGGGCATACCGTGGATCTCCGAACTTCCTCTGTAACATGAAGGGTTTCCCAGCCGCAATATCCCCGGCTTCCCGCAGCTCCTCCTTCTTCGCTCTCATAGCAGAACGGGTGTCCTTCTCCGCCGCCGTGGCCTTCTCAAGGTCCGCTGCCTTTGCTCGATTTTCCTTTTCAAGGACCCGACAACAGTCGGCAGTGTCTTTTAATTCCACGGCCATCTTGGCCATCTTCTCTTGGCTCTCGCAATGTGCGGCCTTCTCAGCCTCCAACTCTTCGGCCGCCTTCAAAGCAGCGGCATTACTAATCCTCGCTTGTTCCTTGGCTTGGGCAAGTTCTGCCCGCAAGGCTTCCACGGTGGCAGCTCCATCTGCAGTCACAACATATTAAAGATACTGGCATTATGCTGCTCTTACTATGTGGCATTCACCAGATAATAACACTTACCCTGTGCCTCGTCAAGCCTCTTGTTAACAAGCTCGAGATCAGTGTCTGCCGCATTCAGTTGCCGTTTTAATTTGGTAAACTCACTAGTCCGGCTAGCCACCGGAGCCTCCACCACCTGCACGTAAGGGCAGTTTGGTTATTGCCTGGGAATATGGTCCTTTGTTCGCCGCCATTCTCGACGGCAACCAGAGTCTCAGGGGCTAATATCTACACAGGACACAGCTAACATGTGCAGTACTATCACATATTATCTTACGTACCTCAAAGCCTGTCAGTAGACTCATAAAGGCTTCATGTAATCCGCTTTCAGCGGACGAGATTCTCTCCATCACCGTACCCATCAGCACACGGTGTTCTTCTGAGATGGCCGCTCGCCCCACCAACTCCCTCAGAACGTCCGACCGCACACCAGACGGTGCCGGACTCTTTTGTCTGCTCTCCTCGGGAGCCGGACGCTGGGGACTTCGGGGGTCTATGGGATTATCTTCTGGCCTCACCAGATTTGGAGAGGCCCTCCGTGACGACACTTCGGGGTTGCCCGCTTCTGGAGCAGAGGAGTCCGGGGGAGGCATTTCGCTCTCCATCATCTCTGGAAGAAGATCCCCCGAAGATGAGCTCATCTGAGAGGGGCTAAGGCCCGAACTACAAGATATATGCGGTGGTTATTTTCTCAGAAGAAAGATAGCATACCTTAAAGTATTTTGGGATCACTTACGACTCGTTGGAGGGCAGATCCCCGCGCAGACTGTGTGCGGCAGGAGCACCCCCCAAGGCGGGACCCTCTGTGGGAGATTTCTTCTCCCGTTTGGAGGCTTCGGCTTCCGGATCCTCGAAAGCAGTCCTTTTCCTCCTCCGGTTGTCCTCCTTTATGGAGACGCTCATTCCCTTGGTTGGAACGAGCAGCGACGGGGGCCCGCGTTCGCCCGTATTATCCCCCCCGGTATCTTCCTTCGAGGGATCCGTGCAAGGTGCGACCTCGAGCATCTTTTCCAATACTGGATTTTCCAAACCCTTAGGGAGGGGGGCCAAACACCGAATCATCTTTGCTTTCGTTAGCTAGTCTTGGTCAAAAAGTGAACTCTCAGAAACAACTTCGAATAAAAGACAGTGTGTTCGGCCAGAGGATTTCTTACTTGTTCGGTGGCGCGGTTAGTGCTCAGGCCCACGTCCTCGGTAATATCCGGACACTCCACTTGAGATCCAAAGAATGACTTGTACATCTCCTCGTGCGTCAGGCCGAGGAAACTTTGAATGGCACGCAGTCCCTCTGGGTTGAACTCCCACAAGCGAAGGGGCCGGCATCTGCAAGGCTGGACTTGGCGAACCAGCATAACTTGTATTACCACAGCCAAATTAAAATCTCCCTCGAAGAGATCTCGAATGCGGCTTTGCAGTATAGGCACGTCCTTGGCTGGACCCCAGCTCAGGCCTCTGCTAACCCATGACATCAGTTGTGGTGGGGGGCCCGAGCGGAAAGCGGGGGCAGCCGCCCACTTGGCACTTCGGGGAGCCGTGACGTAAAACCACTCCTGTTGCCATAATTCGGACACCTCTGGAAAGGAACCTTCCGGCCATGGAGCTCCTGCCATCTTGCCTATTGATGCACCTCCGCACGCTGCTTTTTGCCCCTCGATCATCTTCGGCTTTACTTCAAAGGTCTTGAGCCACAGGTCGAAGTGAGGGGTAATGCGGAGGAAGGCCTCACACACGACAATAAATGTCGAGATGTGGAGAAAGGAGTCCGGAGCTAGATCATGAAAATCTAGCCCGTAATAGAACATCAAACCCCTGAGGAAAGGATCCAGAGTGAGGCCTAGACCTCGGAGGAAGTGGGAGACGACCAAACGTTCTCGTTGGGTTCGGGAGTAGGGACGACCTGCCCTCAAGCAGGAAGCCGATGCGAAACCTCGGCGGTCAGGTATCTGGCCTCCCTCAACTTCTTAATGTCATCTTCCGTCACGGAGGAGGGCATCCATCGGCCTTCAAGGCTGGATCCAGACATGATTGAAGATCCGGCGCACCTAACCTGGGCTTTGGGTGTTAGAACTCGAGGCGGAGGAAGGGTTCGATTGAGCACGAGAGAGAAAAAGCAAAAACCTCGTCCCTTTATAAAGAGGGTGAATATTAAGCGTCCTCTCCGTAGCCGTTTAGGACTTGCCTATAATCTAGGAGTCCTAGACACGGTTGGGTTACCCATGACCGCATTAATGAGAATCCCGTAATTGGGGGAACACGATCTCCGCTTTGGCAAGACGTGTCATGGAACCGCCTCGTGTTATGTGTGGAGCTGGTTAAAAGAAACGGTTCGAATAATCACCGGGCCGTGACGTAACGTCATGCTGCCAAAACAAGCCAGCAAATTAGATCTGCGAAAACGTTATTCTCTCTGCAGTGGAATGTGGAATTTATTTTGCAGGGTCGGACACTATCCTCGTATTCAACTTCTTCTGTCATGTATTCGGAGAAGGAACCCGCCTTGCAATGCCAAAGACAACTGCGTGCCGGACTCATCGTCATTGAAGCCTGGTTCAGGGGCTACTGAGGGAGTCCTGGATTAGGGGGTCTCCGGACAGCCGGACTATCTCCATTCGCTGGACTGTTAGACTATGAAGATACAAGATTGAAGACTTCGTCTCATGTCTGGATGGGACTCTACTTGGCGTGGAAGGCAAGCTAGGCAATACGTATATGGATATCTCCTCCTTTGTAACTGACCTTGTGTAACCCTAACCCTCTCCGGTGTCTATATAAACCGAAGGGTTTTAGTCCGTAGGACAACAATCACAACATACAATCATACCATAGGCTAGCTTCTAGGGTTTAGCCTCTCTGATCTCGTGGTAGATCTACTCTTGTACTACACATATCATCGATATTAATCAAGTAGGACGTACGGTTTTACCTCCATCAAGAGGGCCCGAACCTGGGTAAAACATCGTGTCCCCTGCCTCCTGTTACCATCCGGCCTAGACGCACAGTTCGGGACCCCCTACCCGAGATCCGCCGGTTTTGACACCGACAGTCTCTCTCCTTGTCAGGAGGCCCTTGGCCGAACTATGACCGGCTGGAGTGGGAAGCGGACGACGAAGAAATTCGTTCCCCACCCACCACCCACTTAATAGCCACTGTCGACGACTTAACCGACATGCTTGAATTTGACTCCAAAGACATCGACGGTATGGACGACGATGCAGGAGAGGAACAGGAACCACCGCCCATAGGGTGTTGGACATCCACTTCATCACATGATATATACATGGTGGATACACCCAAAGAAAACAATGACGAGGAACGGAAGGATGCACCGAAGGATAATCCCCTCGAGAAGCAACCAAAGCGACGATGTAGGCGCTGCTCCAAATCTCGCCTTGGGAAAAACAGCGATAACAGCGCAAGAAAGAATAATACCCCGGTCGACTCCAAAGCAAACGACAACCACATGGACCAAGCGACAGAGCAGGATGAACCAGTGGACGGCAAACATAGTACGGAGCCGCTGTCCCATCACGGCGACGCCGAGGGTAAAGCTCATCAACCTGTCTCCGGAGAGGAGAACAGTCCGGACGACGATGCACACATCATCCCGAAAAGGCACTTGGAGCAAGAGGACCTCCACAGAAGGCTTATTGCCACCGCGAGGAGTCTAAAGAAGCAGAAGCAAAGGCTTAAGGCCGCACAAAATACACTCAACAGTAGATGGAACAAAGTGCTCGACATTGAAGAAGAGTACGGTGGCAGCCGCCACACAAAAAGCTATCCAAAGCGCAAGCTGCTGCCTGAATTCGATGACGAGGCTTTAGAGCCTATATAGCCAAAAAATAAAATGGCCGATCAGCCAGATCGACCACCCCGTGGCCGTGATGGGGCAGCTAACGATGTCGCACATAAGTTAGCACACGATTTACATGAGGACTTGCACAAAAAAGCCGGTATGACCAGGTCCATCTATAGATCTAGGAAGTGCGCTCCAACACAGAATCAAAACCGAACACTACAACCATCAGAATGCCATGACACATTCAAATACAGGGGTGCCACGCACCCCCTATGCTTCACCGATGAGCTTCTGGATCACGAATTTCCAGAAGGATTCAAATCTGTGAACATAGAGGCATACGACAGAACGACAAACCCTGGGGTCTGGATTGAGGACTTTATCGTTCATATCCACATGGCTCGCGGAGATGATCTCCACGCCATCAAATACTTGCCCCTCAAGTTGAAAGGACCAGCTCGGCACTGGCTGAAGAGCCTCCCTGAAAACCCAATTGGAAGTTGGGAAGAGCTTGAAGATGACTTTAGGGCTAATTTTCAAGGGACCTATGTCCGACCTAAGGATGCAGACAATTTAAGTCATATAATTCAACAGCCCGGAGAGTCAGCCCGAAAGCTTTGGAACAGATTCCTCACTAAGAAGAATCAAATTGTTGACTGCCCGGACGCCGAAGCCTTAGCGGCGTTCAAACACAGTGTCCGGGACGAATGGCTCGCCAGACACCTCGGCTAGGAAAAACTAAGGACAATGGCAGCCCTAACAAGCCTTATGACCCGCTTTTGTGCGGGCGAAGATAGTTGGCTGGCCCGTAGCGGCACCAGCAACCCAGGCACATCCGAAGTCAGGGATGGTAATGGAAAACCATGACGCAATAAAAGCAAGCGTCGAAACAATGAAGACAACCCAGACAACACGGCGGTAAACACCAGATTCAAGAGCTCTCGACCCGGTCAACGGAAAAAGCCATTTAAAGGCAACAGAGATGGACCGTCCAGCCTAAACAAGATTCTAGACAGATTATGTCAGATTCATGGCACCTCCGACAAACCCGCAAATCACACCGACAGAGAATGCTGGGTCTTCAAGCAAGCCGGCAAGCTAAACGCCAAACACAAGGGGGGGGAGACACCAAGCGAAGACGAGGATGAGCCTCGCTAGCCGAACACTGGGGGACAGAAAAAATCCCCACCAGAGGTCAAAACAGTGAACGTGATTCATGTAACAAAGAGGAGGAGCAAACGCGCACTCCAAGACGTATGCGCCATGGAGCCCTCTACACCCAAGTTCAACCCTTGGTCGGCCTGCCCGATCACTTTTGTTCACGGGGATTACCCGACTAGTATCCGGCACAGAAGATCGGCTGCCTTGGTACTAGACCCAATAATTGACGGATACCATCTCACTCGAGTCCTTATGGACAACGGCAGTAGTCTTAATCTGATATATCAGGACACAGTCCGCAAAATGGGGGTAGACCCGACATGAATCGGCCAAAGAAATACTACCTTTAAATGAGTAATAACAGGCCCAGAGGCCCGCTGCACGGGCTCTCTAGTACTAGAGGTTGTATTCGGTTCTCCCGACAACTTCCGAAGTGAAAAGTTAACCTTTGACATCGCTCCATTACGAAGCGGCTATCAAGCTCTACTCGGAAGAAAGGCCTTCGCTCGTTTTAGTGCAATACCGCATTACGCTTATCTTAAGCTTAAGATGCCTGGTCCATGCGGCATCATCATAGTTAGCGGAAACACAGAACGTTCCTTACGTGCGGAAGAACGTGTGGCGGCTTTAGCAGCTGAACACTGAACTCCCTCTCCAACCAGAATAAATGATCGGTCGTCAAGACCGCGGACACGGCTAGACGAGTCCGGCGCACCACTAGCTGTAACAGCTCAGATAAACCTAAGACTGGGTGGATGGATATACCCCCATAGGTGGTGCTAGGGGCTTCCCACATGTAAAAAGGACTACAGTTCGGCTTGATCTTATTTAGATTGAATTTTAATGGTTTATTAAGAGTAACCAATTTTTCGCACGAAAACTTTCACCTGGGCTTTTCTCTCTTACAGATGATCATCGTGCCACACCCTTCCAGGATACGGCACAACGGAGATACAGGCGCAAACGTGCAGCAGGGCCCTGTTCAAAGGTTTCTTTTTAGATTAAGACCCTGTGTAAACCTTTTTTACCGTCTCTTGTTGCTTCACACCCTCAGGATACTCAACATAACCAAGAGGGATGCTGGCGTTATTGACATTTCGTCACGTCAGACTAATGCACGTACCTGGAAATTCAGGGCTTATTATCGAGGGTGTTACTCAACCCAGTATACGTTGTAAAGACCGAATACCTTAGGGAGTGTTCGGCGTCGTGAGTTTGGCCTTATATGCATCAGCTCCGAATCATGTCTTTGGTCAGTAGTTGAGTTTGCCCGGCTCCCGTGTTTTGCTACCTTAGGTTCCGCTCTATCGGCTAAGGTGGCACCGAGAGAACTACTGCGATTTTTCCCTGGTTCATCTGGATGAGTACCTCAGTAGAGAAAGCTGAAAACTGACTGTCATGATAAAGCGCGAGACTGGTCAACCACTCGAGGACTCAGTGGAATCTTCGCGATTCCTCCGCATTAACGAAGGACCGGCTTCCCGGTCATGTATGTACGCGCACTGTATTCGGATAAGCGCGGAAGTACCAGGGGCTATATAGTAGCCCCACCGTCAAACTCCTCTGGCTAAGTGAAAGTGTTAAAGCAATATAGTCTGATTGCCTTGTTCGCCGCACTATCACCTCCTTAATGGACCAAGACGTTGGATCAAGTGTGAATACGCGCTTTTCCGAACACCCCCGCATTATTTGCGTGGGGGCTGAAGCCGACGACTGCAAGCTTTCAGGTTATATACAAACATAAAACGGCCGCACATGAGGTATCATAATACTTTCAGGCAAAAGTATAAACATAGCCTTTATAAGCCAAATAGCATTGTTTTTACAATTGGGATACATGTCACTCGAACATGATACTCTTCGAGCACTGAGCCTCTATTAAACGAGCGCCTTCTAGGACTTCTTCAAAATAGTGCTTGGCCGAGACCTGGCCTACGGCCGGACCCTGGGTTGCAATAGTGGTGGCATCCATCCCTGCCCATTATGTCTTAACACGGGCAAGAGCCATCCGCACACCCTCTATACACGCCGACCTCTTTACAGCGTCGATATGCGGCACAGCACCAAGGAATCGTTGCACTAAACGAAAACAACTATTCGGCCTTGGTCCTTCCGACCAAAGATGATCCACGACAGACCTCATGGCAAGCCCGGACAACCTATGGAGCTCAGCCCACCCGGCCATTTGCTCATTTAACAGCAGCGGACGCGTTGGAGCACTGAACTGCGACCAGAACAACTTTTCCACTTCATGATCTTTTTGATCTTTGAAAAACTCAGTCGCATCAGCACCACTCATTGCCAGGTCCGAATAAGCGTCTGCAACACTCCATAATTGATCCAGAGGGGCATACTTCGGATCTCCGAACTTCATCCGCAACAAAAGGGCTTCCCAGCTGTGATATCTCCGGCTTGACGAAGCTCCTCCTTCGCCGCTCTGATTTTAGAGCGGGTCTCCCTGGCTGCTACCATGGTTTTCTCCAGGTCCATCGCTTTCGCTTGGCTTTCCTTTTCAAGAAGCTCATACCGGTCGACGGCATCCTCCAGCTCAACGGCCATCTTGGCTATTTTATCTTCGCTTTGGCGATGAGCAGCCCGTTCGGCTCTTAACTCTTCGGCCGCCTTTAGGGCAGCTGCATCACTCCTCCTGGCTTGTTCCTTGGCTCGGGCAAGTTCCACCCGAAGGGTCTCCACGGCGGCAGCTCCATCTACAGTCACAACATATTATAGATACTAGCATCATGCACCTCTTAATATTTGTTGACCACCCGAAAATACATACCCCGTGCCTCGTCAAGCCGCTTGTTCACAAGCGCAATGTCAGCATCTGCCACGTCAAGTTGCCGGCTAAATCCGGCAAACTCAGCAGTCCGGCCAGCCACCGGACCGTCAGCCGCCTGCACATGAAAGCAGCGTGATCATTACCTGGGACTACGATCCTCTGTTTGCCGCCTCTCGACAGCAACCAGAGTCTCAGGGGGTACTATCTGTATAGAGCACACCTAGCGTGTGCGGTACCATCAAAAAATTTATATATTACTTTGCGTACCTCAAAGCCTCTTAGCAGACTCATAAAAGCTTCATGCAACCCACTTTTGGCGGATGAAATCCTCTCAACCACCGTACCCATTAAAGTACGATGCGCCCCTGAGATAGCCGCTTGCTCCAAAAGACCCATCAGTGCGTCCGGTTGCGCACCAGACAGTCCCGGACTCTTTCTGTTTCTCTCCTTAGGAGACAAATGCTCTGGACTTCGGGTGGCCGAAGGGTTACCTTCTGGCCTTGGCGGATCAGGAGAAGTCCTCATTGACGACACCTCAGGGTCATCCGCCCCAGGAGGCGGGGAGACAGGGGGAGGCGTTTCGCTCTCCATCATCTCCAGAAGAAGATCCCCCGAAGACGAACTCTGTTGAGAAGGGCTACGAGCTAGACTGCAAGATATATGTCTCGGTTATTGTCCTTGGAGATAAAGAGGATATATTTACCAAAAGTACTCTTGATTCACTTACAGCTCGGTGGAGGGCTGGCCCCCCTTGCGGGCACTACGCGGTAAGGACGCCCTCTGGGGCAGGGCCCCCTAGCGAAGGTTTCTTCCCTCGTTTGGAAACCTTCGTTTCCAAGTCTTCAGGGGCGGTCCTTTTCCTTCCTTGGGGAGAGGGGATTCTAGACTCTTCTCCCCGACTATCCTCCTTCGCGGAGACACTAATTCCCCCAGTTTGGATGAATAATGCGTGAGGCCCACTTTCGACTTCTTTATCCCTCCCTTTATCTTCCCCTGATGGCACTTGATAAAGTGCGTGCTCAAGCATCCTGGCTAGTACAGGATCCGGTGAGCCTTCGGGAAGGGGGGCCGAACACCTGGTCATCTTCGCCTTTCTTATCCAGTCCTGGCCAGGAGCAATTTTTTCAGAATGATGTTATGAAAAATGAAAAGACGACGTGTTCGGCCGCAGAATTACTTACATGGGTATCTGGACGATTGCCGTTTAGACCTGCATCCTCGGTGGTGTTCGGACACTTTATTCGTGATCCGAAGAACAATCCATACATCCCTTCGAGCGTCATGCCGAAGAATTGCTGAATAGTTCGCGATCCTTCCGGGTTGAACTCCCACATACGGAGAGATCGACGTTGGCATGGCAGGACCCGACGAACTAGCATAACTTGCATTACCTTGATGAGACTGACATCCCTCTTGAGGAGATCTCGGATGCGACTTTGCAATGTCGGCACGTCATTAACTGGCCCCCAGTCCAACCCCTTGTTGACCCATGACGCCAGTTGTGGCGGGGGGCCCGAACGGAAGGCGGAGGCAGGTACCCACTTAGTACTTCAGGGAGCTGTGATGTAAAATCACTCCCGCTGCCATAAGTTGGACACCTCCGGGAAGGAACCCTTTGGCCATGGAGCATCGGCACCTTTGCTTATTATGGCACCTCCGCATTCTGCGTGTCGCCCATCGATCATCTTCGGCTTCACATTGAAGGTCTTGAGCCATAAGCCGAAGTGTGGGGTGATGCGGAGGAAGGCCTCACACACGATGATAAACGATGAGATGTGAAGGATGGAATCTGGGGCTAGATCGTGGAAATCGAGCCCGTAATAGAACATAAGCCCTCTAACAAAGGGATCAAGACTAAAGCCTAGCCCTCAGAGGAAGTGGGAAACAAATACAACACTCTCGTTGGGTTCAGGAGTGGGGATGGCCTGCCCTAGAGCGGGCAGCCTGTGCGAGATTTCGGCGGTTAGATACCTGGCTTCTCTTAGCTTCTTGATGTCCTCCTCTGTGACAGAAGAGGCCATCCACTGGCCCTGAAGGTTGGATCCAGACATAGTTGTAGGTCCGAAGCGCTTAACCTGAGCCTTGGGAGTTGGAACTCAAGGTGGGGGAAGGGAAGGATCGAGCGCGAGAAGAAAAGGACAAGCCTTTGCCCCTTTATAAACAGGATGAATATCAAGCGTCCTCCGCGTGGCCGTTCTGAACTTGCCTAAAACCGAGGAGTCATACCAGTAGGCGCAATCGGGTTACCCACACCCGTATTGATGAGAATCCCGTGATAAGGGGACACGATCTCTGCTTCGACAAGACGTGCCAAGAAAACCGCCTCGCAATATGTGCAGTAGCTGGTTGAGAAAAACGGTTCGAATAATGACCGGGCCATGGCGTGATGTCACGTTATGAAAAGTTGTCAGCAGATTAGATTTGTGGAAATATTATACTCTCCACGGTGGTATGTAGAATTTGTTTTGCAGAGCCAGACACTATCCTTGTGTTTGAAATATTCTATAGAGTATTCGGAGGAGGAACCCACCTTGCAATGCCGAAGACAATCTGTGCGCCGGACTCATCGTCATTGAAGGCTGGTTCAGGGCTACTGACGGAGTCCTGGATTAGGGGGTCCTCGGACAGCCGGACTATATCCTTCGGCCGGACTGTTGGATTATGAAGATACAAGATTGAAGACTTCATCCCGTGTCTGAGTGGGACTCTCCTTTGCGTGGAAGGCAAGCTTAGCAATTCGGATATGTAGATCTCCTCCCTTGTAACCGACTCTATGTAACCCTAGCCCCCTCCGGTGTCTATATAAACCGGAGGGTTTAGTCCGTAGGACAACAATAATCAGAATCATAGGCTAGCTTCTAGGGTTTAGCCTCTACGATCTCGTGGTAGATCAACTCTTGTAATACTCATATCATCAAGATCAATCAAGAAGGAAGTAGGGTATTACCTCCATCGAGAGGGCCCGAACCTGGGTAAACATTGTGTCCCCCGCCTCCTGTTACCATCTGCCTTAGACGCACAGTTCGGGACCACCTACCAGAGATCCGCCAGTTTTGACACCGACAGTAATCCTGCTGGCTTCTGATGTTCTGCCTTCACTCTCTGACATACATCACATACGGCTACATACTCAGCAATATCCTTCTTCATTTCAGTCCGCCAGAAATGCTCCTTCAAATCCAAATACATCTTGGTGTTTCCAGGGTGTATCGAGTAAGGTGAGTCATGTGCCTCCTGTAGTATTAAGTTCCTAATCTCTGCATTATTGGGTACATAAACACGGTCCTCGAACCACAATGTGTCATGCTCGTCCTCATGAAAACCTTTGGCTTTTCCTTCACTTATCTTCTCTTTTATCTCCGCAATTTCCTTGTCATCCTTCTGAGCTTCACGAATGTTTCCCAACAATGTAGATTGAACTTCCATCGCTGCAAAAAACCCTCTAGGAACAATCTCCAAACAGAGTTCCCTGAGATTGTCGGCTAACTCCTTTGGAAAACCTCTTGTTACTAAGGTATTGTCATAACTCTTCCGGCTCAAAGCGTCTGCTACGACATTGGCCTTTCCTGGATGATAGTGCAGCTTCATATCATAATCCTTTATAAGCTCCAACAATCTCCTCTGCCCGAGGTTCAGCTCCTTTTGAGTAAAAATGTACTTCAAAATCTTGTGATCCGTGTACACATCACAACGGTTTCCAATAAGGAAATGTCTCCAGGTCTTGAGCACATGCACTACAGCTGCTAACTCGAAATCATGGGTGGCATAATTCAACTCATGCGCTCGAAGTTGACGTGAGGCATATGAAACAAATCTTCCGTCTTGCATAAGTACTCCTCCAAGTCCTAAGTGAGAGGCGTCACAATACACTTGGAAATCCTTGCATATATCTGGTAGAATCAGCACTTGGGCCATAGTCAAACGTTTCTTCAACTCCTAGAAACTTGCTTCACATTCTTCAGCCCAATGGAACTTGGTGTCCTTCTTCAACAACGTCGCCATGGGCTTCGCAATCTTAGAAAAATTCTCAATGAATCTCCGGTAATATCCCGCGAGTCCAAGAAAACTGCGGATCTCTCCAACTGAGGTGGGTGCCAACCACTCAATGACTGACTAAGCCTTGGAAGGGTCTACTGCTATACCCTATCCTAATATAACATGTCCAAGGAATCCAACTTCCTTCAACCAAAACTCACATTTGCTGAACTTGGCGTATAACTGGTGTTCCCCGAGCTTCTCGAGAACTCAGCGCAAATGCTCCTTATGCTCCACTTCATTCTTTGAGTACACCAAAATGTCATCAATGAACACCACGAAAAATTTATCCAAGAACTCCATGAACACCTTGTTCATCATACTCATGAAATAGGCAGGGGCGTTAGTCAATCCGAATGACATAACCGTATACTCATACAGCCCGTACCTGGTGGTGAAAGCTATCTTAGGTATATCTTGTTCTCGAATCTTCAGCTGGTGGTATCCCGATCGAAGATCGATCTTGGAAAAGACTTTTGCTCCTTGCAGCTAGTCAAATAGATCATTGATCATAGGCAACGAGTACTTATTCTTGATCGTCACTTCATCCAACACATGATAATCAACAACCATTCTCACAGACTTATCCTTCTTCTCAACCAAGAGCACTGGGGCTCCCCATGGTGACGAACTTTGTCGAATGTAACCTTGGAAAATCCTTCACTACGGGCACTTCTTCCTGAACAACTCCCGCAAGAGAATTTACTTGGGCCCTGCTCGGTGCATGCCTCAAAACATACTTGATTCTTTTTCCCTCCAGGGTGGTGAGCAGAATTGACTTACTAGCGCAATCGATGTTTCCTCCATACATAGATAGCCAATCCATACCGACTATCACATCCAATCCTTGGGATTCCAAAATTATCAACTGAGGGGAAAACATGCCTACCTATGGTCAATGGCATCTGAAAACATCCCTGACTTGCCATATACTCCGCTCCTGGTGAGCTTACTAACATGGGTGTCCTAAGTACTTTAGTGGGCAACTTATATTTATTGATGAATCCCCTTGAAATGTATGAATGCGATGAACCAGTATCAAAAAGAACTACTGCAGTAAATGACATAACCAAAAACTTACCAATAACTGCATCTGGCTGCTCCTCAACCTCCTCCACGTTCACGTGGTTCACTTGCCCCTTGTTGAAAGGGTTGGGCTTCTTCCCAGAGATTCCACTGCCATTTCCATTCTTTGCTTCAGAACACTCAGTGGCATAGTGTCCAGTCTTCCCGCACTTGAAACAAGTGATGTGACTTAAATCCTTGTTGGCGGGCGTGCTTGGGTAAGAGCAGTTCTAATTGCTTCCTACTCCACTCCCATTTCCATTACTAGGGCCATGGTGGTTATGCGGAATTCCTCCATTGTGCTTATGGCCTCCATGGTTATGGGTAAATCCTCCTGGGTTCGGGGTGAAACGGGGTTTCTGCTGAGCTCCTGAATTGTACTTTCCTTGCCCATACTTCCTCTTGCGGCTCTCAATCTGCTGCTGCTTCCCTTCAATCATAAGAGCCTTATCTACCAACTCCTGGTAGTTGTTGAATGTTGCCACCATCAACTGCATACTCATCTCATCGTTCAGCCCTTCCATAAACTTCTCTTGTTTCGCGGCATCGGTGGCCACGTCATCTAGGGCATAATGAGCCAGCTTGCTAAACTCCTCCATGTACTGCCCTACAGTATGGTTGCCCTGGCATCAGTTGCAAAACTCACGCTTCTTCATACTCATAGCTCCAGTTTAGACATGAGCAGTGCGGAATGCTTGTTGAAACTACTCTCAAGTAACATTGGCTATGGGGAAAGTGGCTGTGTAATTTTCCCACCATGCGGCTGCGGGTCCATCCAATTGGTGTGCGGCAAAACGCACCTTCTCAGCATCTGTGGAACCGGCAGTGGTTAACTTCCTTCCAATCATGCGTAGCCAGTCATCCGTAACTATGGGCTCGGTGCTACTGGAAAACACCGGCGGCTGTAACCTCAGAAAACGGGCTAAGTTGTCAACTGGAGGTGGTGCTGGTGGGTTATTGTTATTGTTGTTGTTGCCCTGATTCTGAACTAGCAACTGCATCCATGTATTCTGCTGCTGGATCAACTGAGTGAGCTCCGATGGAAAAGCAAATCCAGGGTCACATCTAGGAGGCATATGATGGGTTTAGAGGGGAGAGATTAGAATAGACTGAGGTCTAATGAGAAAGCACTACCCATATGCACATGAGACAAAACACAATCAATATCACACCAAAACAATATCAAGCAAGGGC
Organism: Triticum urartu; assembly: GCF_003073215.2. Classification (NCBI taxonomy): domain Eukaryota; kingdom Viridiplantae; phylum Streptophyta; class Magnoliopsida; order Poales; family Poaceae; genus Triticum; species Triticum urartu. The sequence goes on along the minus strand of NC_053022.1, from coordinate 521,314,238 downwards.
ATACATTTGATCAAACTATCTTTACAGTGCTCGGACTACAAATATATACATGGGGGGGATACTACTAATCATATGGTGGTCATTGAGAAATTTTGATCGGTGGAAGACTCCATGATATTTGCTCCAGCTTCATCTTCATACTCATCATCACTACCATCAGGGTCGGGGTCGGTGTCATTGATGATGATGTAGTCTTCAGAATGTATCTCCTTGGGTTCCTTGTCAGGTCGTCATTCATCTCCACAAGTATCGTCATTTCCTCCTCATATCCATCGCGTGTAGATGTGAGTTCCTCTTATAGCTCTGTGATCCTGGTCATCGCTTTCTTCAAATCTATCATGCTTGCGCACATCTGGTTCTCCTGGCGACGAATGTGATGATTTAACTCCTGGATGAAGGCTGCAATGGACCTGTCCTTCCTGGTGCTCATCATCTCCCATTGCTCATCTCGGCGCCCACATATCTGGCAGATAGTGTCCTTAATCTCCTTGTGATAAACTTTTCCAATGCGTCCCATGGCGATGTGGGCTGTCATGCTCTTTCCTAGACTCCAGGTTGGTTGTAACGCCCTCGATGCGGCTATAGCTCCCACGTGTCGAGTCACGACTTAGAGACATAACCGCATTAAAAGCAATGTCGCAAGTTAGGCAATCTTCACAACATCCCATGTAATATAGATAATAAAAGGGGAGATACATAGTTGGCTTACACTCGCCACGTCAATCAAAGTACATAAATAGCATTACAACATCCAAACACTCATGGCCCGACTACGTCGCCAAAATAAAAGATAACCCAACATGCGACACGGTCCCGATCGCCCCAACTAGGCACCACTACTGATCATTAGGGAAAGACACATAATATCAGCGTGAGTCCTCGTCGAACTCCCACTTGAGCTCAAGCGCGTCATCTGGAACGGAATCATCAGGCCCTGCATCTAGTTTGGAAGTAATCTGTGAGCCACAGGGACTCAGCAATCTCGCACCCTCGCGATCAAGACTATTTAAGCTTAATAGGTAAGGCAAGGTGAATATATGTGGAGCTGCAGCAAGCGACTAGCATATATGGTGGCTACCCTGTTCGCAAAAGAGAGCGAGAAGAGGAGGCAAGGCGCGAACGAGTAACTAGAGAGCAACCTGCGACAAGCATTACTCCAACACCGTGTTCACTTCCCGGACTCCGCCAAGAAGAGACCATCACAGTAACTCACATAGTTGATTCATTTTAATTATGTTAAGGTTCAAGTTATCTACAACCGGACATTAACAAATTCCCATCTGCCCATAACCGCCGGCACGGCTTTCGAAAGTTCAAATCCCTGCAGGGGAGTCCCAACTTAGCTCATGACAATCTCTCACGGTCAACGAAGGAATAGACCTCCTCCCGAGACATTCCGATCAGGCTCGGTATACCGGTTCTTCAAGACACTTCGACAAGTTAAAACAAATCCAGCAACACCTCCTGAATGTGCCGACAAATCCCGATAGGAGCTGCACATATCTCGTTCTCAGGGCACACTCAGATTGTCTTAGGTACGGGTAGGCCAGCCCAGAGTTGCCCTGGTGGCCACCGGCAGCTGACAGGTGGACCAACACTCAGAGGAGCACTGGCCCGGGGGGGGGGGGGGTTTAAAATAAGATGACCCTCCGGCTCCGGAAACCCAAGGGAAAAAGAGGCTAGGTGGCAAATGGTAAAACCAAGGTTGGGCGTTGCTGGAAAATCTTTAATCAAGGCGAACTATCAAGGGGTTCCCATTATAACCCAACCGCGTAAGGAACGCAAATCCGGGAACATAACACCGATATGATGGAAACTAGGGCGGCAAGAGTGGAACAAAACACTAGGCGAGAGGCCGAGCCTTCCACCCTTTACCAAGTATATAGATGCATTAAGATAACAAGGCAATATAATGATATCCCAACAAGTAAAATAATGTTCCAACAAGGAACGATCTCCAATCTTCACCTGCAACTAGCAACGCTATAAGAGGGGCTGAGCAAAGCGGTAACATAGCCAATCAACGGTTTGCTAGGACATGGTGGGTTAGAGGTTTGACATGGCAATTTGGGAGGCATGATAAGCAAGTGGTAGGCATCGTAGCATAGGCATAGCAAAAGAGCGAGCATCTAGCGAAGCAAAGATAGTAGTGATTTCGAGGGTATGATCATCTTGCCTGCAAAGTTGTCAGAGTTGACTGGATCCTCAAAAGCAAACTCAACGGGATCCTTGTTAGCGAACTCGTCTCCTGGCTCTACCCAAACAAGACAAACAAGCAACAAGGACACAATCAACCACGTGCAAAGCTCAAACAATATGATGCAAAGATGGTATGCTATGCGGGATGCGATATGCGATGCGTATGCAAGATTTGACAAGGAATGAATGAACCTGGCCTCAACTTGGAAATCCAAGTGGGCCACTGGAAAGTTGAGATAAAATCGCTTGAAAACGATATAAAGATCACTGGAATCGGAGTTACGGTTTGGAAATGGCAAGCAATTCAAATATGGCACTGGTCTGCGATTTACAGCAAGTAGCCATCTAAATGCAACAAGATGGACATGCTACAACACTCAAACATGGCAAAAAAATATATGACAGGGATCCATTCATGATGCTTAACAAAAGACTAGCACTGAGCTACGGCCAATTCATCCATTAACAAGTTCAAACAAGCATGGCAAAAATGCATTTGGTAAACAGATTTCAGACTTAGTGAAATTAACACTTGTCTGGAATTTCAGATCAGGTAGCACCCTTTGGAGCATGAAAACTATATGCTACAAGACCTGAACCTGGCAAAGTAAAGCATGGCATGGAGCTACTCAAAGAGCTTAACAAAAGTCCCTTAGTGAACTTGAGCCAAAAGGGATCAGAAAATACATTTGCAAGCATGTGAACATGGCAAAAACATAATCAGATCACAGACTTAGTGAAAAACTGGAGCATGCAAATCAGATATCAAGTAGGTATGTTTACGAGCTCGATGCACTCACTACAGAGCAAGTCATGACAATCTAAGAATGCACCCATTAAGAATACACATTATACAAGCTAGAAATGGCAAGAACAATAACATAGTATGCACGGATCAACTACAACATCGTCGGCAAAATCGCTAACAAGTAGACAATCTGCCCAGATTCATGAAATAGCAAAAGTAGAGCTCGATTGACTCAAGCTAGGGTGCTCCATAATTGCAAGCCAAGACATGGATGGATAGAGCACTACAAGATTAACAAAACATCCTTACTAATCATCCTCAAAAGAGGCACGGATCGCTAGGAAACAACATGAACATATGGCATATTGAGATAAACAGATCAAGGACTTAGTGGAAATGCTAAGTCCCTGAAATCAGCATTAACGAATGCTCCACTTTGCAAGCTTGTGCTAGTCACCACACACATCCCAAAAATACATGGATGGCACCACTGGAAAGATGACAAAGCATATAACAAAACGCATGTAGAGCTCAGGGGCATATCATGCACACAATAATCATGGCAAAAATGACAAATATCTAACTGGAGCAGCAGATCTGACAATTATCTCAAATAGCACTCTTCCAATAGCATTTCGGGCATCAAGATGAACTCAAATGGAAATGATGCAGTGAGATGAAATGATGTGCTCTCTGAGACGAACATTTTGATATGCTATATGCCCAAAACGGAGCTACGGATGCGGAGATATAGCATGATGAAATATGCAAAAAATACTGAAAACGGGAGCAAAGTCAACCCTAGGGTTTCCTCAGATCTGGATCCGGGCACATTTACTGTAGCGGCGCGAGAAACGAGGTTGGCCGAAGCTTCGCCAGGGAAGGAGGAGGCCGGCCGGAACGGGCGGGGAGGCGAGGCCGGAGGTGGGGCGACGCCGGGGACAGAGCGGGACGGCGGCTCGCCGGAGCTCGGCGTCGCGGGTTGGCGAGGGGGCGGAGATGGCGTGGCGGCTCCGGTGGAGGTTGGTGCCGGCGACAAAGATCTGGCGGGGCGGCGCTCGGCTGCGCGGTGGCGGAATGGCACCAGCGAAGGCGGCGGGGCGGCGCTGGAGGCAGGCGGCGGCGGATCCCGCGGGATCGGGCGGCGGGCGGTTCGGGCCTCAGGGGCCCGCTGCGGGCCGCAACGGGCCGTCGGCGTGGGAAGGCGATGTGGGAGTGCACCCGCCATGTGGCGGTCGCTGGTTGGCAGCGGCGGGATGTCTGGTGCGGCCCGGACGTTGTCCGGCCGCGCGGATGGAGCGGGGCTAGGGTTTGGAGGAGGGGATCCAGGATTTTCGAGGAGGGGTCTTTATATAGGCATAGGAGGAGCTAGGAGAGTCCAAATGAGGTGCGGTTTTTGGCCACGCGATCGTGATCGAACGCTCTAGATGATGGAGAGGGTTTTGGTGGGTTTTGGGCCAAAATGGAGGGGTGTTGGGCTGCGACACACACGAGGCCTTCTCGGTCCCTCGGTTAACCGTTGGAGCATCAAACGAAGTCCAAATGGTACGAAACTTAACAGGCGGTCTACCGGTAGATAACCAAGGCCCCTTGGCAAGTCTTGGTCCAATCTAGAAATGTTTAATCCCCACCCACGAAAAAAAGGTAGAAATGACCACCGGAGGAGAACGGAGCGCCAGAATGCAAAACGGACAACGGGGAAAATGCTCGAATGCATGAGACGAACACGTATGCAAATGTAATGCACATGATGACATGATATGAGATGCATGACAATGACAACAACACACGGAGACAAAAACCCAAACCCGAGAAAATAAAATAACTTAACGCCGGAAACGGCAAGAGTTGGATTACATATTAGGTAAATCATATCTGGGGTGTTACAACACTCCACCACTACGAGAGGATCTCGTCCCGAGATCTAGGACTGAAAGAACGCCAGGTACTCAGAACGGAGGTGATCCTCGCGTTCCCAGGTAGCTTCATGGTCGGAATGGTGTGACCACTTGACTTTGAGGAATTTGATTGACTTGTTGCGAGTCTTGCGTTCAGTCTCTTCAAGAATAGCAACGGGGTGCTCATGATAAGAGAGATCTTCTTGGAGCTCAATGTCCCCGAAGTTGACGGTGCGATCAGGAGTCTTGAAGCACTTTCGGAGCTGAGAGACATGGAACACGTCATGCACATTTGCAAAGTTTGAAGGAAGCTCGAGTTGATAGGCGAGATCGCCTCTCTTGCTGACGATCTTGTAAGGTCCCACGTATCTAGGGGCAAGCTTCCCTTTGATACCGAAGCGGCGAGTACCTTTCATAGGAGAGACGCGGAGGTAAACATGATCTCCGATCTCGAAAGCCAAATCACGGTGCTTACTATCATAGTAGCTCTTGTGGCGGGATTGGGCTGCTTTGAGGTTATCTCAAATGACTTTGCACATTTCCTCCGCATCTATGATTAAGTCATTTCCGAGAAGCTGACGTTCACCGGTTTCAGACCAGTTGAGAGGGGTACGACACTTCCTGGCATACAGAATTTCGAATGGGGCCTTTCCCAAACTTGCTTGAAAACTGTTGTTGTAGGAGAATTCAGCATATGGAAGACAATCCTCCCACTTCATGCCAAAGGAGATCACACAAGCCCTGAGCATATCTTCAAGAATCTGGTTGACACGCTCGACTTGACCGCTAGTTTGAGGATGGAAAGCTGTGCTGAAGCGGATGTTGGTGCCCATGGCCTTCTGAAAAGAATCCCAAAACTTGGAGGTGAAGATGCTGCCACGGTCTGAAGAGATCACTTGTGGAATACCGTGCAGAGAGACAACCCGAGAGGTATAGAGTTCCGCCAATTGAGCTGCAGTGATTGACTCTTTGATAGGCAGAAAGTGAGCCACTTTAGTGAGTTTGTCGATGACAACGAATATAGCATCATTGCCACGCTTGGACTTTGGAAACCCAATCACGAAGTCCATCTCAATGTGGTCAAACTTCCATTCTGGAATGGCAAGAGGTTGGAGGAGACCCGCTGGCCTTTGGTGTTCTGCCTTCACTCTTCTACAGACATCACATTCATTCACGAATTGAGCAATCTCGTGCTTCATTCGAGTCCACCAATAAGCCTGCTTGAGGTCCTGATACATCTTCGTGCTCCTAGGGTGGATGGAGAGGAGAGAATTGTGAGCCTCGTTCATGATCACTTTACGAAGGTCACCTTTGGGCACAACAATACGATCCTCGAAGAAGAGAGTATCCTTGTCATCAAGGCGGTAGCACTTGTACTTGGGTTGACTCTTGGCAATCCCAATCTTCACCTTCTTCACCATAGCATCAAGAACCTGGGCTTGGCGAATCTGGTCTTCCAAGGTAGGAGAGACTTGAAGGTTCGCGAGGAAAGCTTGAGGAACAACTTGCAGATTAAGTTTGCGAAAAGCTTCACAAAGCTCGGGTTGATAAGGCTTGAGAATCAGACTGTTGCAATAAGCCTTCCTGCTCAATGCGTCAGCAATCACATTGGCCTTGCCTGGAGTATACTCGATACTCGGATTATACTCTTGAATCATTTCGACCCATCGAGTCTGCCTGAGGTTGAGATTAGGCTGAGTGAAGATGTACTTGAGACTCTTGTGGTCAGTGAAGATGTCCACTTTCCTTCCCAATAAGAGATGTCTCCAAGTCAAAAGAGCATGCACAACTGCCGCCAACTCGAGGTCATGAGTGGGGTATTTCTTCTCATTGGGCTTCAACTAGCGAGAAGTATAAGCCACAACTTTCTTCTCTTGCATCAACACTGCGCCAAGACCTTGGAGAGAGGCATCGCAAAAGACCTCGTACGGTTTGGATTCATCAGGAGGAGTCAGAACTGGAGCAGTGACCAATTTCTCTTTCAAAGTGTTGAAAGCAATGTCACACTCTGGAGACCAAACGTACTTGACGTGCTTTTGGAGAAGATTTGAGAGAGGCTTCGCGATCTTAGAGAAGTTTTCAACGAATCTTCGACAGTAGCTTGCGAGACCGAGGAAGCTACGGAGTTGCTTCACGTTCTGAGGAGGTTCCCAATTCACAATTGCAGACACCTTCTCAGGATTCACTGCAATGCCCTTGGCAGAGATGATATGACCGAGATAAAGAACCTCATCGAGCCAAAATTCGCACTTGGAGAACTTGGCGTAGAACTGGTGTTCCCTGAGCTTATCGAGTACCAAACGCAAGTGCATGGCATGATCTTCCTTGTTCTTCGAAAAGACCAGAATGTCGTCGAGATACACCAAAACAAAGTCATTGGTGTAGGCGTTTAAGATGAAGTTCATCATGCGAGAGAAATTCGGAGGAGCGTTGATGAGGCCAAAAGACATTACAGTGTATTCATATGAACCATAGCTTGTCCTGAAAGCTGTCTTGGGAATATCTTGCTCACGGATTCGAATCTGATGATAACCCATACGGAGATCAAGCTTGGAGAATACTTGGGCACCTTTGAGTTGTTCAAACAACTCGTTGATGTTGGGAAGTGGGTATTTGTTCTTGATGGTCTTCTTGTTCAATGGACAGTAATCAACACAAAGTCGGTCCGTTCCATCCTTCTTCACAAAAAGAACACCACAACCCCACGGAGAAGAACTAGGTCGGATGAGACCCATTCTCTCTTGAATATCGAGTTGCTTCTTCAGCTCCTTCAACTCTTCAGGTCCGAGCTTGTAAGGACGCTTGCACACTGGTTCCGTGCCAGGTTCAAGATCGATGACGAATTCAACTGGCCTATGCGGAGGCATTCCTAGAAGCTCTTCTTGAAAGATGCCTTGATATTCGCAAACGACTGGAATTTGCGAGATAGCATCCAGTTCACCCTTCTCATTGAGAGAAAACAGACGGATGGTATCATCACGAGCGGCAAAAACAATTACATCCTCAGACGAATGAGTCAATTGAATCTACCTGGCAGCATAATCAAGATGCGCCTTGTGCTTAGAAATCCAATCCATTCCGAGAATAAGATCAATATCCGAGTCACCAAGAACCGTTGGAGAAGATAGAAATTTGTAGTCACCCAAGGTGATAGTAACATCCGGAGCAATGGAGTTAACTGCTAATGGACTAGGAAAAATTTGCAAAGCCAAACCATGCTTAGATGTAAACGGTCTCGAGATGAAACAATGCGATTGTAACGCCCCGAGACCGATGTGCCAGGTGTCCTCCAGTTATTCGCTGTTGTTGCCTTGTCATTGCTTGCGTGTCATGCATTGCATATCATGTCATCATGTGCATTTCATTTGCATACGTGTTCGTCTCATGCATCCGAGCATTTTCCCCGTTGTCCGTTTTGCATTCCGGCGTTCCGTTCTCCTCCGGTGGGCATTTCTATCTTCTTCTTGTGTGTGGAGATTAAATATTTCCGGATTGGACCGAGACTTTCCAAGCGGCCTTGGGTTACTACCAGTAGACCGCCTGTCAAGTTTCGTGCCATTTGGACTTCGTTTGATACTCCAACGGTTAACCGAGGGACCGAAAAGGCCTCGTGTGTGTTGCAGCCCAACACCCCTCCATTTTGGCCCAAAACCCACCTAAGACATCTCCATCATCTCGGTCATTCGATCACGATCGCGTGGCCGAAAACCGCACCTCGTTTGGACTCTCCTAGCTCCCTCTACCTATAAATATGTTCACCCCGTTCATTTTCGCGGACGAAACCGTAGCCTCTTCTCCACCGCGCCGTCGGACACGTCCGGGCGGAGCTGGACATGTCCACCGCCGCACTGCCACGTCGCTCGACCAATAGGAGTGCGCCACGTCAGCCCCGCCACCGCCGCCGACCAATCCCGCAGCGCCACCTGGCTTCCTCTCTCTACTCCAGCCGCCGCGGCCCGCGGAGCCCGTCGCGGGCCCGCGCTTGCCCGGATCCCCGCCACCGCGCCCGTTCCAGGGTTCCGCTCGAGGGGAGGAGCACCTCGACCCTGCAGCACCCTACCGTCCTCGCCGGTGCCCGTTGCGCCGTCGCCGGTGACCTCTCAGGCGAGATCTCATCCGCCTGGCCACTTCCTTCCCCCCTCTCTCTCATGCCCTCTCTTTCTCACAGGTCAACCACCCCGTGGGGTCCTGCAGCCTCGAGCCCAGTCCCTTGCCGCGGACGGGATTCGACGGATCCGTGCCGCCGCGGCCCGTTCCCGCCGTCCGCCGGAGGTCACCGCTGGAGCACCGCCCCACCTCGCCGGAGATGCGCCGTTGCCCCCTGCCTTCCCTCGACCCCCTCTGGATCGGGAGGAGGATGACCACCACATGGGCCCCGCGGCCCAGCTCCGCTTACCTCGGCCCGCCTTGCCTTTTTTCCCCGTCCTGGGTTGAAGCCCATGGTGAGCTTTGACTCTATCCAGTGCCATGTGCATCGTTTAGTACCTTGCGCTCATGTGTTTTTTTCTAGAAACGGCTAAGTCCTGAGATTTCAGATTCATGTGCCCATGTTCATCGCATCGTAACTTTGCATCCGTAGCTCCGATTCATGCATATACACTGGTAGAAAAAGGGCCTATAGTCCCGGTTCGTGAACCGGGACTAAAGTGTCGGTACTAATGCCCCGACCCTTTAGTCCCGGTTCAATCCAGAACCGGGACTGATGGGCCTCCACGTGGGCAGTGCGCAGAGCCCAGGAAGGAGACCCTTTGGTCCCGGTTGGTGGCACCAACCGGGACCAATAGGCATCCACGCGTCAGCATTTCTGTGGCTGGGGTTTTTGTTTTTTTTGAAGGAGGGGGGTTGGGGGTTTTGGGGGGTTAATTTAGGTGTTTCATATATTGTGTTAGGTAGCTATAATTAATAGAGAGAAGTGTCCTCTCTTATGTCCGTGCTTGGTCGACGCTACGTACTATACATACGTATAGAGAGGACTAGACACGCTAGCTAGCTAGTAAGCAAACGAAGGAAACAGAAGATCGTCATGAACATATATGCATACAGAGAGAAGTGATATCGACCACCTCTCCTTCTCCGAGAGATTGGTCGAACAACAAGTTCTCGTATATCTATCCGACACTACCGGCTACATATATACAATAATTATCTCTTACAAATATAATCATACGGACTCATGGTTCACATAGTATTCTCCGTCTTCAGCGATCACATGGTCAAGAAAGAATGCCGCCAATTCCTCTTGAATTTCTCGCATGCGAGTTGGTGCTAGGAGTTCATCCCGCTTTCGAAACATCTAATTTGAAGAAGGGGGTCAATACATATATATATGAATGAATGAAACTCAACACAGATGATGGTAATAAAATAAAATTGTGAATGTTGTTATTTACGTACTTCATATTGTTCGTCAGAGTACCCGCCCCGCTCACAGGTCGTGTGGCGGATGGACTCGCAGACGTAGTATCCACAGAAATCATTCCCTTGTTCCTGCCACAACCACTTTACAAGAAATAGAGGTCAATCAAACTGATAAGCAAGAATGCTAAATGGTATTGATGAAACTAGCGCTTGAATCACTAGCTAGGAGATGCGCGAAACATGCTACTATAGTACTTACTTTCGGGTGTCTAAATTCCAGCTCCTTCGGCAGTCCCGGAACTTTTCTGGTGAATTTTCTCCAAACCCTGCCGGACAAAGAAAACAATTACTTGATATCAGGAAATGAACAAAGTTGCTGATATGGTGGATAATGATCGATTTAACTTACTTCTTGAGGATTTTAGTCATGTCCGCATACTCCCAGGGATCTTTTCGTTTAGAGTCCAAGACAGTTACTACTCCCCGCTCAAGCCTAATCTCTAGGAGAATATAGTGGTACCTGCGCATGCCTGCATAACTCATCAATTACATTACTATAACCTGGACTAATATATAAGGGAAACCGAATACGCACAAGACAGTAACACTCACTTGATGTTGTAAGGAAAGAGTATTATATCTTTGTTTTCATTTTTTTTGAATGATCGTAGCAAGTTGGCCTCGGTATCTTCAGGACGATGTTCAACCTCAGTTGCATCTATGAGATATGTGTTAACGAACCCAATATCACCGATTTGTCTTTTCTTCAATTCGGCGATCTTCAATCTGCATAATATAGTGAGGATAATTATAAATACATGCAATGAAAGAGATGAGCTATATAGAGAGACTTAATGACAGAAGTAGTAGTACTTACAGACAGTAGCAGGTGACCGTTGTTTTATCGAGGGCCAATTGATTGAAAAACTGATAGAACTCCTCAAATGGAATAGGCAACAGTTCAATTCCAACGAGGTCATGCTCCGGTTTAACTCTCGCATACAAAGTACTCCTCCCCTCAGTCTCTCTGCAGATTTTCAAGTACCAATCATGTAATCTTCGCATCATTGTTGTTAAAGATTTTTCATCTTTGACGAGAGGCTTCCCGTACTCGTATCTGTGTATCTGCACCTCCATGGGATCATAATGTACATCGTCGGGCAGGTAATCGTCAACATTGCAATAACTGGGCACCATCCTCGGATCGACGATGTCGCTAGGCACCTTGAGCGGGGGGCACGATTGCTTCGCTTGTTCGCCAAGCTGGACAATTTGTTTCCCAGCTGCTCGTCGTTCTTTCAGCCTTTGATCACTGACTGTACTTCCCGACCGCTCCGCTTCAGCCCATGTCTTTGCAATAATGCGCTCATAGTTGCCTTTCGGCGGAGACTTGGGTGGTTTTGCCAGGGCAGCCAGAGTGTGCTTCACTTTCACCGGATCTACCTTCTCCTCCGGAGGTGGATGTCTCTTAGCTTTCAACCCTTGAAACTAGTCATCAACTTTGGTTCGCGCGATCTTCGTGTTCTCCTCCGGGGTCCTCTCGTATGGTAACTTCTCTGGAGTCTTCAGAGAAGGACCGAATCTGTATGTCCTCCTGCCTCTGGTTGTACTGCTAGACGCCGATCGAGCAGACGGAGCGGTTGTCTTCTTTACTTGCTTAAGAGGCGGAGGAGAAGGACTACGACGCGCCAGAGCAGCTGGAGCGGCGGCAGGTCTCTTCCGCCCTTGCTGACGAGGCAGAGAAGGAGGAGGCTGGCTGCTCGGGCACGTCGGCGCAGGCGGAGAAGGAGGCGGAGTGCCGCCACGCGCCGGAGAAGTAGCCGGCCGAGGGCCCTGATCGTCACTCGCCGGAGGAGGAGGCGGTGGAGGAGGCGGAGTGCCCTGACTTGCCGGAGGAGGAGGAGGAGGCGGAGGCGTCCAGTTCGGAAGGTTGATGAGCTCCTTCCGCCATAGGCATGGAGTCTTCAGAGCAGACCCCAGCCGAGTCTCCCCTTCACCGGTAGGGTGGTCAAGCTGGAGGTCCTCAAATCCCTCCGTTATTTCATTCACCATCACCCTAGCATATCCTTCTGGAATCGGCCGGCAGTGAAAAGTTGCGCCGGGTTCAGTAGGATAAACAGAGCCAACAGCTGCCTTGACCTTCAAATTCATCCATTGCGTCATAAGGTGGCAATTTTGAGACTCCGTTATAGCATCCACGGGATAGCTGGTAGGAGCCGTCAAGGAATGCTCCGGCTGAAGCAGCTCGGTGGAAGCCACGCTGCTTCTGCGCTGAGATGGCGGGGTAGCTTCGGGGGAAGCTTCGGCAGTACGTTTGCTGCGATTTGCTTCTCGTTCCTCTATCACGTCTACCCTTGCTTGTAGCGCCTGCATTTGGGTCTGCTGCACTTTTTTCCTCCTCTCATGGGATTTGTAACCGCCTGCGTCCGGAAACCCAACCTTCCACGGAATGGAGCCTGGCGTGCCTCGTGTCCGTCCAGGGTGCTCAGGATTCCCGAGGGCCATTGTGAGCTCATCGTTCTCTTTGTCTGGAAAGAACTTCCCTTATTGCGCTGCTTTGATATACTGCTTAAGCTTCCAGACTGGTATGTCCATTTGATCGTTCGTCCAAATGCACTTCCCTGTTACAGGGTCCAAGGTTCCGCCAGCCCCGAAGAACCAAGTCCGGCAATGGTCTAGCCAGCTAATTGTCTCTGGTTCGATCCCTTTAGCAACCAGATCATTCTCAGTCTTGGCCCACTTAGGCCGGGCTATGAGGTAGCCACCTGACCCCGTGCGATGGTGAAGCATCTTCTTCGCAGCATTTTGCTTGTTTGTCGCCGACATCTTCTTACTCTTTTCCGATGTCTTGTGGGCCACAAATGCGGGCCAGTGATCTCTGATCTTCTCATATCTGCCCTTGAATTCTGGTGTCTCTTTTTTATCGACAAACCTATTCAGCTCTTTCTTCCACCTCCTGAAAAGATCTGCCATCCTCTTAAGAGCAAAAGACTTGATTAATTGCTCTTTAACTGGCTTCTCCGGATCATCCTCTAGGGGTAGGGTGAAATTTGACTTCAGCTCAGTCCAAAGATCATTTTTCTGCATATCATTGACATAAGACACCTCAGGGTCTTCTGTAGCCGGCTTAAACCATTGCTGGATGCTTATCGGGATCTTGTCCCTAACCAGAACCCCGCACTGAGCAACAAATGCGCTCTTTGTCCGGAGGGGTTCAATCGGTTGGCCGTCGGGCGCGATTGCTATGATCTCTAACTTTTCATCCGAGCTCAACTGTTTCTTCGGGCCTCGTCTCTTTACTGAAGTTGTGCTCGATCCGGAGGGCTAGAAAAAAGAACAAAGACTTAATTAATATGTGTACATACCAAAACAATGAATGCATCAATCAGCTAGTCAGCACAGGCTTAACTAATATATATACCTGGCCGGACTCGGTTCGGTCACCGGGGCCGTCATCACGGTCTCCTTCTTGCATCGGCATTGGGTCACCGGAGCCGTCCTCATGTTCTTCTTCTTGCACCGGCATTAGGTCACCGTAGCCAGCTTGTTCACCCTCTCCTTCCAGACCATCGGTGTCGTTGAGAAACAACGAGACGGCATAACTTCCGTCTGCGATTATGTCCCTCAACAACGCTTCTTTTGCTTCGTCTCGGGCGGTGTCCATAGTTTCTACAAATATTTACAACATGGAAATTATTATTCAAACATGACAGATGGATATATTAGTGCCAAACGTAGAACTAGCTACCTAATCATAGCAAGCTATCGGGAGGGGGTATATATCGACAACGACGACACTACATCTATGTCCCTTGACGACCATCGTTCCCGATAAAAAAGAGGAAGAAGAAGAAAAAAAAGAGGAGAAGAAAGAATAGAGGAGAAGAACTCCTCCATTCTTTCTTCTCCTCTTTTTTTCTTCTTCCTCTTCTTTTTTTATCCTCTTCTTCCTCTCATGTTCGAGAGGATCGCCGAGGGGTCGGGAGGTTGCGTAGTGTCAAAGAATTCAACAAAACCATGTCTTCATCATTAGGCGAAAGTAACATGTGCATGATGGTACGAAGCTCTTCAAAGTTGTTCTGGAACGGAGTCCCAGATAGGATAATTCGCTTTTTGGTACAAAGTTCAGCAAGAGCCTTCCGAATATCGCTATTTGGAAGGCCTTTGCTGAATTCGTACCAAAAGGCGGATTATTCTATCCGGGACTCCATTCCAGAACAACTTTGCAGAACTTCATACCAACATGCCCTGGTTACTTCCGGCTAATGATGAAGGCATGGATTTCTTCAATACTTTGACACTAGGAAACCTCTCTCGACCCCTCGGCGATCCTCGACCCCTCGAACCCTCGACGACCCTGGAACCCTCGACCCCTAGACGACCCTGCTGGAACCCTCGACCCTCGACCCTATAGAACCCTCGAACCCTCGACCCTTGACCCCTTAACGACCCTCGACCCTCTACCCTAGTTCCCGACCCTCGACCCCTCGGCGATCCTCGACACCCTCGTTCCCGATAAAAATTAAGAAGAAGAAGAAGAAGAAGAAAATAGAGGAGAAGAAGAAAGGAATAGCTAGAGGAGAAGATCGAAGAAAAAAAAGAAGAAGAAAAAGAGGAGAAGAAGAAAGGAATAGTGGAGAAGAAGACTATTTTCTCTTCTTCTCCACTATTCCTTTCTTCTTCTCCTCTTCTTTTTCTTCTTTTTTCTTCTTCTTATTTATTTCTCCTCTTCTTTTCCTCTCCTCTTCTTCTTTCTTTCCTCTTCTTATTTTCTTCTTTCCTATCCTTCTTTTTCTAAAATTGTAACTTTTGCATATATAAAACTTTTCTAAAATTGTAACTTTCTATATAAAACTTTCCTATCGGGAGGGGGAGAAGATCGAAGAAAAAAAAGAAGAAAAAAAAGAGGAGAAGAAGAAAGGAATAGAGGAGAAGAAGAAAAAATAGAAATTTTTCTATTTTTTCTTCTTCTCCTCTATTCCTTTCTTCTTCTCCTCTTCCTTTTCTTCGTCTCCTCTTCTTCTCCTTTTTCCTCTTCTTATTTTCCTTTTTCCTCTCCTAAATATATAAAACTTTTCTAAAAATGAAAGCAACCTAAAATGTACTAAATCAGAGAACATATATAGATAATCCTTTTCTAAATATTTAAACCTAACTTTTGCATATATGAACATATATACACAGAGAACATAAAAACATATATACATTTTTATAAAAAAGAAAAATACAAAATACAAACATATATATGAATTTTTTTTGAAAAGAAGCAATATACACAATACATATATGCATAATATACACAAAGAGGCAATATACACAAGCATATATAATATATAAAAAATAGGGGAGGGGCGCCGGCCGGACCAACGGGCAGGGCGACGGCGACGGTGACGGGCGGGGCGGGGCGACGGCGGACGGGCGGGGGGGGCGACGACGGGCGGGGCAGGGGCGACGGCGCGGGGGAGGCCGGCGACGCGGCGCGGGGCGACGGGGAGGGGGCCGGAGATGGCGCACGCAGCGACGAGGCGGAGGCCGGCGACGTCGCAAGCAGCGACGGGGACAAGGCCTGCGGCGGCGCGGGGCGACGGCGACGGGGAGCGGGCGACAACGGGCTCGATCGGGGCAGCGACGACGACGACGAACGGCCTGGGGGCGTCGGGGGCGAATGGGAGCGGTTGGAGAAATTTTCACAAGTGCTACCTTATATACCCAGAGCAATGGTCCCGGTTCGTGGCACGAACCGTGACCAATGCCCCCCTTTGGTTCCGGTTGGTGCCACGAACCGGGACCAAAGGCCTCTTTTCAGCAGCCGAAAGGGCGGGAAGCGGCGGCCTTTGGTCCCGGTTGGTGGCACCAACCGGGACTAAAGGGGGGCATTGGTCACGGTTATGGCCTTGTGCTGCCCCGCACCCAAAAGTTTAGTCCCACATCGCTAGCTGAAGGGCGCCGGCACTTGTTTATAAGCGCTGGTGTGCCTCCCCATTCGAGCTCCTCTCTAATGCAGGCTTCCGGGCCTAAACTTGCTACTGCCTGTGGGCCTATTCGGCCTTCTGCGGGCCTGAATCCTGGCCCATGTAGGGTTTCTAGTCGTATTCAGGCCGTGGAGGCCCAGTAGGTGGCTTTTTTTTGGTTTTTTCTTTTTTATTTCTACATTTTTTTTGGTTTTTTATTTTTTTATTTCTACTTAAAACTAAATACTTACAGTTTTTTAGTGATTTCTTTTTGCTTTTAGGTCACAAAAATTATAAACTTTCTGTTAGTGCCATTAGTTTTAAATTTTGAATAGTTTAAATTTGAATTTTTAAAAATTTGTGTGAATCACTAGTTTATGAATAACTTTACTATAAAAATAGAATTTTTTCTATTTATTTTTTATTTATACTTACAACTAAATACTTATAGTTTTTTAGTGATTTCTTTTTGATTTTAGGTCACAAAAATTATAAACTTTCTGTTAGTGCCATTAGTTTTAAAATTTTGTATAGTTTAAATTTGAATTTTTAAAAATTTGTGTGAATCACTAGTTTATGAATAACTTTACTATAAAAACAGAATTTTTTTTTCTATTTTTTTTCTATTTATACTTATAATTAAATACTTATAGTTTGATTTTAGGTCACAAAAATATATTCTTTTTTTCTATTGAAGAATATTATAGTTTTATTTTAGTTGATCATAACATAATATTTTAATTGATTGTTTTTATTTTCATAAAAGTTTTGTAGTTCATTCTGTTTGCTATTAATTCATTATTTGAGCTAAATGACTCTGAAATTGGAAAGCATTTAAAAATGAACTCTGAAAAGGTTGAAAGTTGGCATGGTATCATCATTTCACCCACATAGCATGTTCCAAAAAGTAGAGAGGGTTACGACAAAAACTTGATGCACTTCGTGTACAAAATGGACAATCACTTTCGAAGTATCAAAGTTTCGGACAATAACTGCGCCACATCATTGGCTAGGACGAATGGTTCGTCTGTGTACCCAAGATTGTTTAGATCCACTGTTGTCATACCGTACTGTGGGTCTACCTGTACCTCGCCTCCTGACATATTGATCCATTTTCCTCAACACATAAAACCTTGAACCATAAGACATGAAAGCATTTCAAATGAACTCTGAAAAAGTTGAAAGTTGGGATGGTATAATATTTTCACCCACATAGCATGTGCATGTACAAAACGGACAATGGTAGCATGTTCGTCTGTTACAAATTTGGCATGGTATCATCATAATAGTTGCGGGAGAAAGTCTTCACTTTTTCTTCGCTTGTGTCATTTGCTTATTGCGCCGTAACCATGGATAATCTTCATTGTTTATCAGGATGCTTGGGTCAGCCTTGACATTGAAGGGAGGAATTTCATGAAACTTTTCATAATCTTCAGACATGTCTGTCTTGCCGTCCACTCCCAGGATGTCCCTTTTTCCTGAAAGAACTATGTGGCTCTTTGGCTCATCATATGATGTATTCGCTTCCTTATCTTTTCTTTTTCTCGGTTTGGTAGACATGTCCTTCACATAGATAACCTGTGCCACATCATTGGCTAGGACGAAGGGTTCGTCAGTGTACCCAAGATTTTTCAGATCCACTGTTGTCATTCCGTACTGTGGGTCTACCTGTACCCCGCCGCCTAACAGATTAACCCATTTGCACTTAAACAAAGGGACCTTAAAATCAGGTCCGTAGTCAAGTTCCTATATGTCCACTATGTAACCATAATATGTATCCTTTCCGCTCTCGCTTGCTGCATCAAAGTGGACACCGCTGTTTTGGTTGGTGCTCTTTTGATCTTGGGCGATCGTGTAAAATGTATTCCCATTTATCTCGTATCCTTTGTAAGTCAATACAGTCAAAGATGGTCCCCTGGACAACAAGTACAACTCATCACAAACAGTGTTGTCACCTCTGAGACGTGTTTCCAACCAACTGCTGAAAGTCCTGATGTGTTCACATGTAATCCAGTCGTCGCACTGCTCCGGGTGTTTGGAGCACATACTGTTCTTGTGTTCATCGACATACGGGGTCACCAAGGTAGAGTTCTGTAGAACTGTGTAGTGTGCTTGAGACCAAGAATATCCATCTCTGCATATTATTGAGTCTCTTCCAAGAGTGCCTTTTCCAGTCAGTCTCCCCTCATACCGCGATTTAGGGAGACCTATCTTGTTAAGGCCAGGAATGAAGTCAACACAAAACCTGATAACATCCTCTGTTTGATGGCCCATGGAGATGCTTCCTTCTGGCCTAGCGCGGTTACGGACATATATCTTTAGGACTCCCATGAACCTCTCAAAGTGGAACATATTGTGTAGAAATACGGGCCCCAGGATGACAATCTCGCCGACTAGATGAACTAGGACGTGTGTCATGATATTGAAGAAGGATGGTGGGAACACCAGCTCGAAACTGACAAGACATTGCGCCACATCACTCCTTAGCCTTGGTACGATTTCTGGATCGATCACCTTCTGAGAGATTGCATTAAGGAATGCACATAGCTTCACAATGGCTAATCGGACGTTTTCCGGTAGAAGCCCCCTCAATGCAACCGGAAGCAGTTGCGTCATAATCACGTGGCAGTCATGAGACTTTAGGTTCTGAAACTTTTTCTCTGGCATATTTATTATTCCCTTTATATTCGACGAGAAGCCAGTCGTGACCTTCATACTGAGCAGGCATTCAAAGAAGATTTCTTTCTCTTCTTTCGTAAGAGCGTAGCTGGCAGGACCTTTATACTACTTCAGAGGCATGCCGTCTTTTTCGTGCAAACGTTGCAGGTCCTCCCATGCCTCAAGTGTATCTTTTGTCTTCCCATACACGCCCAAGAAGCCTAGCAGGTTTACGCAAAGGTTCTTCGTCACGTGCATCACGTCGATTGAGGAGCGGACCTCTAGGTCTTTCCAGTAGGGTAGGTCCCAAAATATAGATTTCTTCTTCCACATGGGTGCGTGTCCCTCAGCGTCATTCGGAACAGCTAGTCCACCGGGACCCTTTCCAAAGATTACATAGTGTAAATCATTGACCATAGCAAGCACGTGATCACCGGTGCGCATGGCGGGCTTCTTCCGGTGATCTGCCTTGCCTTTGAAATGCTTGCCTTTCTTTCGACATTGATGGTTGGTCGGAAGAAATCGACGATGGCTCAGGTACACATTCTTCCTGCATTTCTCCAGGTATATACTTTCGGTGTCAGCTAAACAGTGCGTGCATGCGTGGTATCCCTTGTTTGTCTGTCCTGGAAGGTTACTGAGAGCGGGCCAATCATTGATGGTTACAAACAGCAATGTGCGCAGGTTAAATTCCTCCTGTTTGTGCTCATCCCACACACGTACACCGTTTCCATTCCACAACTGTAAAAGTTCTTCAACTAATGGCCTTAGGTACACATCAATGTCGTTGCTGGGTTGCATAGGGCCTTGGATGAGAACTGGCATCATAATGAACTTCCGCTTCATGCACATCCAAGGAGGAAGGTTATACATACATAGAGTCACGGGCCAGGTGCTGTGATTGCTGCTCCGCTCCCCGAAAGGATTAATGCCATCCGCGCTTAAAGCAAACCATACATTCCTTGGGTCCTTTGCAAACTCATCCCGGTACTTTCTCTTGATTTTTCTCCACTGCGACCCGTCAGTGGGTGCCCTCAACTTCCCATCTTTTTTTCGGTTCTCACTGTGCCATCACATCAACTTGGCATGATCTTCGTTTTTGAACAGACGTTTCAACTGTGGTATTATAGGAGCATACCACATCACCTTCGTAGGAACCCTCTTCTTGGGGGGCTCGCCGTCAACATCACCAGGGTCATCTCGTCTGATCTTATACCGCAATGCACCGCATACTGGGCATGCGTTCAGATCCTTGTATGCACCGCGGTAGAGGATGCAGTCATTAGGGCATGCATGTATCTTCTCCACCTGCAATCCTAGAGGGCATACGACCTTCTTTGCTGCGTATGTACTGTCAGGCAATTCGTTATCCTTTGGAAGCTTCTTCTTCAATATTTTCAGTAGCTTCTCAAATCCTTTGTCAGCCACAGCATTCTCTGCCTTCCACTGCTGCAATTCCAGTACGGTACCGAGCTTTGTGTTGCCATCTTCGCAATTGGGGTATAACCCTTTTTTGTGATCCTCTAACATGCGATCGAACTTCAGCTTCTCCTTTTGACTAATGCATTGTGTCCTTGCATCGACAATGACCCGGCGGAGATCATCATCATCGGACACATCGTCTGGTTCCTCTTGATCTTCAGCAGCTTCACCCGTGGCAACATCATTGGGCACATCGTCTGGTTCCTCTTGATCTTCACCAGCTCCCCCCGTTGCAGCATCACCATATTCCGGGGGCACATAGTTGTCATCGTACTCTTCTTCTTCGCCGTCTTCCATCATAACCCCTATTTCTCTGTGCCTCGTCCAAACATTATAGTGTGGCATGAAACCCTTGTAAAGCAGGTGGGAGTGAAGGATTTTCCGGTTAGAGTATGACCTCGTATTCCCACATTCAGTGCATGGACAACACATAAAACCATTCCTCTTGTTTGCCTCAGCCGCATCGAGAAACTCATGCACGCCCTTAATGTACTCGCGGGTGTGTCTGTCACCGTACATCCATTGCCGGTTCATCTGCGTGCATTATATATAATGAAGTGTCCAAGTTAATAGAAGTTCATCATCACATTAAAACCAAAGTGCATACATAGTTCTCATCTAACAACATATAGCTCTCCAGAGCATCTAATTAATTAAACCATACATTGAAACAATGTAAAACATTTCAATGCGAAAACAAATGCGATCATAATCGCAACCAACGTAACAATTGATCCAACGGCATAATGATACCAAGCCTCGGTATGAATGGCATATTTTCTAATCTTTCTAATCTTCAAGCGCATTGCATCCATCTTGATCTTGTGATCATCGACGACATCCGCAACATGCAACTCCAATATCATCTTCTCCTCCTCAATTTTTTTTATTTTTTCCTTCAACAAATTGTTTTCTTCTTCAACTAAATTTAACCTCTCGACAATAGGGTCGGTTGGCATTTCCGATTCACATACATCCTAGATAAATAAAATCTATGTCACGTTGGTCGGCATAATTTTCATAAACAATAAATGAACCAATAGTTATAAAGATAATATACATACCACATCCGAATCATAGACAAGACGAGGGCCGATGGGGGCGGATACCAAAACCATCGCACTATATAAGATGCAATTATAAATTTAAGAAAATGATACAAGTATCTATCTAAACATACAAGTAAGAATATTTTTCCTTTTAGAAAGAAGATAAGAACAAGAGGCTCACCACGGTGGTGTCGGTGATGAGATCGGCGCGGGTGATCGACGGTGGTGAAGATGGGGACGGGGCATGACGGACCGCTAAATCTAGACAAATCTCGAGGAAAATGGAGCTTGGAGGTTGAGCTTCGAGAGGAGAAAGCTTAAGTAGTGTGGCTCGGGCATTCCATCGAACACCTCATGTGCATAGGAGGTGAGCTAGAGCACCACAAAGCCCTCTCCCCCTCGGCCAGAAAAAACAGAGCACTGTGCTCTGCTCTTGCGCGAGGGGGTATATATAGGCACCTCATTGGTCCCGGTTGGTGGCATGAACCGGGACTAAAGGGGAGCCTTTGGTCCCGGTTCAAGCCACCAACCGGGACCAATGGTGGTGGGCCAGGAGCGAGACCCATTGGTCCCGGTTCGTCCCACCAACTGGGACCAAAAGGTCCAGATGAACCGGGACCAATGGCCCACGTGGCCCGGCCGGCCCCCTGGGCTCACGAACCGGGACCAATGCCCACATTGGTCCCGGTTCTAGACTGAACCGCGACTAATGGGCTGACCCGGCCTAGACCAAAGCCCTGTTTTCTACTAGTGATAGCATATCAAAATGTTCGACTCAGAGAGTACATCATTTCATTCCATTGCATCATTTTCATTTAAGTTCATCTTGATGCCCGAAATGCTGCTAGAAGAGTGCTACTTGAGATAATTGTCAGATCTGTTGCTCCATTTAGATATTTGTCATTTTTGCCATGATTATTGTGTGCATGATATGCCCATGAGATCTACATATGTTTTGTTAAGGGTTTTGCCATCTTTCCAGAGGTGCAACCCATGTATTTTTGTGATGTGTGTGGTGACTAGCACAAGCTTGCCAAGTGAGGCACTTGGTAATGCCGATTTCAGGGACTTAGCATTTCCACTAAGTCCTTGATCTGTTTATCTCATATTGCCATATGTTCATGTTGTTTCCTAGTGATCCGTGCCTCTTTTGAGGATGATCTGTAAGGATGTTTTGTTAATCTTGTAGTGCTCTATCCATCCATGTCTTTGTTTGCAATTATGGAGCACCCTAGCTTGAGTCAATCGAGCTCTACTTTTGCTACTTCGTGAATCCGGGCAGATTGTCAACTTGTTAGCAATTTTGCCGGGGATGTTGTAGTTGATCCGTGCATACTATGTTATTGTTCTTGCCATGTACAGCTTGCATTTTGTGTATTCTTGATGGATGTATGCTTAGCTTTTCATGACTTGCTCCGTAGTGAGTGCATTAAGCTCGTAAACATGCCTACTTGAAATCTGTTTTCAGCATGCTCCAGTCTTCACTAAGTCTGAAAATTGATTATGCTTTTGCTATGTTCACATGCTTGCAAATGTGTTTTCTGATCCCTTTTGGCTCAAGGTCACTAAGTGACTTTTGTTAAGCTTTTTGAGTAGCTCCATGCCATGTTTTACTTTGCCATGTTCAGATCCTGTAGCATGTAGTTTTGTTGCTCCAAATAGTGCTATCTGATCTGAAATTCCAAACTTGTGTTAATTTCACTAAGTCTGAAACCTGTTTACCAATTGCACTTTTGCCATGCTTGTTTAAACCTGTTAATGGATGAATTGGCCGTAGCTCAGTGTTCATCTTTTGTTAAGATTCATGAATGGATCCCTGCCATGTATTTTGTTGCCATGTTTGAGTGTTGTAGCATGTTTAACTTGTTGCATTTAGATGGCTACTTGCCGTAAATCGCAGACCGGTGCCATATTTGAATCGCTTGCCATTTCCAAACCGTAACTCCGATTCCGGTGATCTTTATATCGTTTTCAAGCGATTTCATCTCATCTTTCCAGTGGCACACTTGGATTCCCAAGTTGAGGCCAGGTTCATGCATTCCTTGTCCACTCATGCATATGCATTGCATACCGCATCCCGCATATCATATCATGTTCATGTGTTAGTTGTTTACTATGTTGTGTGCTTCTTTACGGTGTTTGCTTCTTCGGGTTGGATCCGGTAACATCGTGTTTGTGAGGACCCGTTCGGCGACGTCCGTTTGTCTTCTTCATGGACTCGTTCTTCTTCCTTGCGGGATTTCAGGCAAGATGATCATACCCTCGAAATCACTTCTATCTTTGCTTGCTAGTTGCTCGCTCTTTTGCTATGCCTATGCTGCGATACCTACCACTTGCTTATTATGCCTCCCATGTTGTTGAACCAAGCCTCTAACCCACCTTCTCCTAGCAAACCGTTGATTGGCTACGTTACCGCTTTGCTCAGCCCCTCTTATAGCGTTGTTAGTTGCAGGTGAAGATTGAAGTTTGTTCCTTATTGGAACATGGAGATGTTGTTCCTTGTTGGAACATGTTTACTTGTTGGGATATCACAATATCTCTTATTTAATTAATGCATCTATATACTTGGTAAAGGGTGGAAGGCTCGGCCTTATGCCTGGTGTTTTGTTCCACTCTTGCCGCCCTAGTTTCCGTCATATCGGTGTTATGTTCCCAGATTTTGTGTTCCTTGCGCGGTTGGGCTATTATGGGAACCCCTTGACAGTTCGCCTTGAGTAAAACTCCTCCAGCAATGCCCAACATTGGTTTTACCATTCGCCACCTAGCCTCTTTTTTCCCTTGGGTTTCGCGGACTCAAGGGTCATCATTATTTTACCCCCCCGGGCCAGTGCTCCTCTGAGTGTTGGTCCAACCTGTCCGCTGCCGGTGGCCACCAGGGGCAACTCTGGGCTGGCCTACCTGTACCTAAGACAATCTGAGTGTGCCCTGAGAAAGAGATATGTGCAGCTCCTATCGGCATTTGTCGGCACATTCGGGCGCTGTTGCTGGTTTAGTTTTACCCTGTCGAAATGTCTTGTAGAACCGGGATACCGAGTCCGATCGGAATGTCTCGGGAGGAGGTCTATTCCTTCGTTGACCGTGAGAGCTTGACATGGGCTAAGTTGGGACACCACTGCAGGGATTTGAACTTTCGAAAGCCGTGCCCGCGGTTATGGGCAGATGGGAATTTGTT
This sequence comes from Triticum urartu, assembly GCF_003073215.2. Lineage (NCBI taxonomy): Eukaryota > Viridiplantae > Streptophyta > Magnoliopsida > Poales > Poaceae > Triticum > Triticum urartu. The sequence goes on along the minus strand of NC_053022.1, from coordinate 521,289,723 downwards.
AACATCCGGTTGTAGAAAACCTGAAGTTGACCTTAATTAAAATACATCAACCGCGTGTGTAACCGTGATGGTCTCTTTCCGGCGGAGTCCGGGAAGTGAACACGGTGTTGGAGTTATGCTTGACGTAGGTTGTTTAGGATCACTTCTTGATCATACTTTCTCAAACGTGCTTTGCCTTCTCTTCTCGCTCTCATTTGCGTATGTTAGCCACCATATATGCTAGTCGCTTGCTGCAGCTCCACCTCATACCTTTACTTTACCCATAAGCTTAAATAGTCTTGATCGCGAGGGTGCAAGATTGCTGAGTCCCCGTGACTCACAGATACTTCCAAAACCAGTTTGCAGGTGCCGATGAGTCCGTGCAGATGACGCAACCAAGCTCAGGAGGAGCTCGCTGAAGACCTTGCTCTTTGTGTTGTTTCATTCTAGTTGATCAGTAGTGGAGCCCAGTTGGGTTTGATCGGGGACCGTGTCGCATTTGGGGTTCTTCTTTTATTTTGGTTCCGTAGTCGGACCTTGTTTGTATCTGGATGATGTAATGCTTTATTCATGTAATTGTGTGAAGTGGCGATTTTAAGCCAACTATGTATCTCTTTCCCTTATGTAATACATGGGTTGTGTGAAGATTACCTCACTTGCGACATTGCTTTCAATGCGGTTATGCCTCTAAGTCGTGCTTCGACACGTGGGAGATATAGCTGCATCGAGGGCGTTACAAGTTGGTATCAGAGCCTTCCTCGACCTTAGGCGCCCCCACTGCTTGATCGAATTAGCGGACGAGTTGAGTCTAGAAAAATGTTTTGAGTCATTTAGGAATTATATATCAGAGAGTTTAGGAATTCTTTTTACTTCCCAGTCCCGTCATCGCTCTGGTAAGGCATCCTGACGTAGAGTTTTGACTATTCTCTTCTCAAAATTTCATATAAATATTTTTTAGGATCACGCGGGTATCTTGGAATCGTTCCGATGGTTTTGTGACGAGAACATTGTCTTGGTGCCTCCTGTCAGGGGTTTTGTGGCAGTGTCCCGGGGAGTTGAGCTCCGAGGTGTTGTCGTCACAATTTTATCGTTGCAGTTCTGGAATACCTGAGTTTAGTACGCCGACATCGAAAATCTCTTTTATGCAGTTCGTTGGTGAGATAACCTCGACGCCACCCAGTACCTGGGCGGGAGTTCAGGAGTATTGCCATAACTCGTATAACAGATGCTTTTCGAAGGTTGAGGTAGATGATTTCCGAAGGTTTCTTGGTTATGTGTTGAAGGATGGATACAGCTGGATGTAGGATTTGCTAGTTTGGGTGAGATATTATGCTTCCCCTGTATCCCCAACACCTGATTGCATAACCGGGAAAATTTCGGGAGTTTATAAGTGGGAATTCAAGTAGCTCTTAGGATATCTTTCCGACGGATGTATGATATGAAATTGGGGTTCGACGTCTAGTGGTCCGCCTATTCACGGTCGATTTTACAGTTGTCTCGTTGTGTCTTAAAGAGTCCTTGGCTATGCCGACTCGGGGACGTTTCGTATGTCATGTGCACTGCCTTGTACATGATGGTGCTATACGATCGAGCCCGTGTAGGCCCCACCACGAAAACTTCGGATGAAATCTCTATCATATGTTTGTTCCTGCTTATTCTGCAAGCCAATCCTTTGTTTTGTTTTGAGTTGTGGTATTCGAGTTGCTTCAATGTCAAGTGTTGATTCCATACCTTCCCCAAATGGTGTTCTCATACTCCGATGTGAATACTAATCCTTCTTGATCATCGAGATTGTCATGTCTATCTTTTTAAACCGGTGTGTTTTCTCCTCAAGCGAATCCGTTCTTTTTCAACGTCCACAAGATCAATTATCAGGTCTTCTCAACGGTGTTCTTTTCATCCGTCTCCAAACTGTCTTTGTTTTTCCCCCCCCCCCCCCCCTTTTCCTCAAGGACTCAGATGCCTTAATCAAGCATCCATCTATGGATGTGAAGTCTCTCCATTCTTTTTCGTCAATGTTCTTATCCGGTGGTTCTCAAGAAGATGTTCTACTAGTTCGTCATTCTTCATTCTTTTCTTCTCCGGCGGATCCAATACAAGCTTTGTTGATCATATCTTTTCCTCATTTCAATACCTTATCATACCGGTGCACCTCTTAATCATTCAATTCTTGCTATTCATTTGTTCCGGTGCCCTGAAGATATCTCAGAAGGCTCGTCTTGTCATCCAAGATCCGTTCAACCTATTTTGAGGTTGTTATCTCATTCTAGCCATTTAATTCAACCGGTGCTTTCTCTCTTTTAAATCATTCAATGGTGTTTCTCTTGAGTGGGCCCTAACCCACAGGTCTTTTCCCAAGATTTTACCTGACTCTTCTTATTTTCCCGGAGTTACTCTCAAATTCTTTTCGAAGTTTGACGTAAGAATGAGCGATCATCTGTCATATGTTTTCTCCAAGATCTGTCGAATTCTTTTCATCGTTGGCTCAACCTCTTCGTTTTGATTCTTCCGGAGTGTCTAAATAATTCTTGGTGGTGTTTCTCGTCGTCATTCTCAACATTTGAAGACCGAAGAAGAGTTTTTCCTCCATATCTTATCGGTTCTCTCAAAGACTCGTGGTTCTAGCTTGTTGCCATCCTCTCATAATTGTTTTGATCGTGAGAATTCTTTTCACCCATCCGAAGCAATTCAAGAGTCTTCTCAGTTTGACTATTCGGAGTCCATCAATTCAGGTGTATTCATTCTCAGCTTTCAGTTGTCATTCTCCAATCTCACCGGTGCATCGTTCAAGTGTTCTCTAATCAGCTCATCATCTCTTCGTTCTCATATATCTAAATTCTCTCAAGCTTCGTCATTCATTTGCTAATTCTTCCCGGTGTTTCTTCATATTTTAATCGTTCTTTTTCAATTCTTACGGTGGTTCATTCAAGATTTCTCTTCCTTATCAATTTATTCGTTGTTTCTATTCTACCGGTGGGTCGTTCAAGATTTTCTCAAGTTATCGATATCTCTCTTAATCCTTTCTACGAGAATAAGTAATATGCCAAATCCGCTGCTTGTCATCAATTTAAAGTGGTGAAGGATACACATAACATAATTCTTATTCTTGTTTCATCCAAGTGATTAATTCCTTTATTCCGGAGTGGTTCATCATACATATTCTTGGTTTCAAGTGCTCATCTTTCTTTCCCGGAGTTCCAACCTCTTGCAATGCTCTTGCAATTATATTATCACGGAGTTCTCTATCTAAATCATTGCGAGGCTTAAATCTTATTCTTTCATCATTCAATTATTTTGGATCATTCTTTTATTACCGGAGTTCTTCATGAAGGTTCTACATGATGGATTCATCAAGGATTTAATCCCTTCTCGAAGTTTTCATCGAGATTCTTTTCTAAGGAGCTCAAGCATTCTCATCTTGCAATCCGGAGTTCAATCTTTCTTCCGTATCATTGGAGATGGTATTATGTCATTCTTAATAATTTGAGTTCATGTTTCATAACTCACATGTTGTTATGAATGAGGTATTTTAAATCCATCAATCTCGTTGTTGGAGCTATATTGGGCTATATTTCACCTAAAACCGTCCCTAAGGATTGTAGCTATTTATGGTGCTCATATAAGACCCAAGTTCTTCATTTATCCTCCCGGTGAAATATTTTCTCGTCTCCTTGTTCATATCAATACTATTCTTTTCCCGTGAGTGGCAGGTTGTCACCTCATAATTTGAGGTGTATTCCATAAGATTTGTTTCCCTTCGTTCATTTCATTCCATTCTTACTTTTGTTCCGGAGGCATTGTGATGTTGCTCTCTTCAACCCATCTTGTTTTGTCAGGATCGTGTTCTTTTCTTGGTTTATCCATTTAACTGGAGTGTTGTGTCCTCTGCTCAAGTTCTTTTCACCTTATCAAGTATTTCATCTCTTTTCAACCGGAGTGCTGCCCGAATTTGGTCTTCCTTGATCCCCTTCCTTAAATGGAGTGTTTTCAATATATATCTTCCCTTCAACCTCAAGGTCTTCGCAATGTTCCTTGTCCCTCTTTTTCTAACGGAGTGTTTTCAATTTCATTCATCTCCATTGTATTCTTTTCTCAAATTGGCTTAACCTTTTCAAGGTTCTTTGGTTTCACTCGTTTGTCAAAGAAGCAACTTAGTTTTACCTCTTCTCTTTCTCTTCCGTTGTCCCTCCGGTGCCATTCTAGATCTCGGGACGAGATCCTCTCGTAGTGGTGGAGTGTTGTAACGCCCCGAGACCGATGTGCTAGGTGTCCTCCAGTTATTCGCTGTTGTTGCCTTGTCATTCCTTGTGTGTCATGCATTGCATATCATGTCATCATGTGCATTTCATTTGCATACGTGTTCGTCTCATGCATCCGAGCATTTTCCACGTTGTCCGTTTTGCATTCCGGCGTTCCGTTCTCCTCCGGTGGGCATTTCTATCTTCTTCTCGTGTGTGGAGATTAAATATTTCCGGATTGGACCGAGACTTGCCAAGCGGCCTTGGGTTACTACCGGTAGACCGCCTGTCAAGTTTCGTGCCATTTGGACTTCATTTGATACTCCAACGGTTAACCGAGGGACCGAAAAGGCCTCGTGTGTGTTGCAGCCCAACACCCCTCCATTTTGGCCCAAAACCCACCTAAGACATCTCCATCATCTCGGTCGTTCGATCACGATCACGTGGCCGAAAACCGCACCTCGTTTGGACTCCCCTAGCTCCCTCTACCTATAAATATGTGCACCCCGTTCATTTTCGCGGACGAAACCCTAGCCTCTTCTCCACCGCACCGCCGGACACGTCCGGGTGGAGACGGACATGTCCACCGCCGCACTGCCACGTCGCTCGACCAATAGGAGTGCGCCACATCAGCCCCGCCGCCGCCGCCGACCAATCCCGCAGCGCCACCTGGCTTCCTCTCTCTCCTCCAGCCGCCGCGGCCCGCGGAGCCCGTCGCGGGCCCGCGCAGGCTCGGATCCCCGCCACCGCGCCCGTTCCAGGGTTCCGCTCGAGGGGAGGAGCCCCTCGACCCTGCAGCACCCTGCCGTCCTCGCCGGGGCCCGTTGCGCCGTCGCCGGTGACCTCTCAGGCGAGATCTCATCCGCCTGGCCTCTTCCTCCCCCCCTCTCTCTCTCTCATGCCCTCTCTTTCTCGCAGGTCAACCACCCCGTGGGGTCCTGCAGCCTCGAACCCAGTCCCTTGCCGTGGACGGGATTCGCCGGATCCGCGCCGCCGCGGCCCGTTCCCGCCGTCCGCCGGAGGCCACCGCTAGAGCACCGCCCCACCTCGCCGGAGATGCGCCGTTGCCCCGTGCCTTCCCTCGACCCCCTCTGGATCGGGAGGAGGACGACCATCGCATGGGCCCCGCGGCCCAGCTCCGCTTACCTCGGCCCGCCTTGCCTTTTTTTCCCCGTCCTGGGCTGAAGCCCATGGTGAGCTTTGACTCTATCCAGTGCCATGTGCATCGTTTAGTACCTTGCGATCATGTGTTTTTTTTCTGGAAACGGCTAAGTCCCGAGATTTCAGATTCATGTGCCCATGTTCATCGCATCGTAACTTTGCATCTGTAGCTCCGATTCATGCATATAGCATATCAAAATGTTCGCCTCAGAGAGTACATCATTTCATTCCATTGCATCATTTTCATTTAAGTTCATCTTGATGCCCGAAATGCTGCTAGAAGAGTGCTACTTGAGTTAATTGTCAGATCTGCTGCTCCATTTAGATATTTGTCATTTTTGCCATGATTATTGTGTGCATGATATGCCCATGAGATCTACATATGTTTTGTTAAGGGTTTTGCCATCTTTCCAGAGGTGCAACCCATGTATTTTTGTGATGTGTGTGGTGACTAGCACAAGCTTGCCAAGTGAGGCACTTGGTAATGCTGATTTCAGGGACTTAACATTTCCACTAAGTCCTTGATCTGTTTATCTCATATTGCCATATGTTCATGTTGTTTCCTGGTGATTTGTGCCTCTTTTGAGGATGATCTGTAAGGATGTTTTGTTAATCTTGTAGTGATCTATCCATCCATGTCTTTGTTTGCAATTATGGAGCACCCTAGCTTGAGTCAATCGAGCTCTACTTTTGCTACTTCGTGAATCCGGGCAGATTGTCTACTTGTTAGCAATTTTGCCGGGGATGTTGTAGTTGATCCGTGCATACTATGTTATTGGTCTTGCCATGTCCAGCTTACATTTTGTGTATTCTTGATGGATGTATGCTTAGCTTTTCATGACTTGCTCCGTAGTGAGTGCATCGAGCTCGTAAACATGCCTACTTGAAATCTGTTTTCAGCATGCTCCAGTTTTCACTAAGTCTGAAAACTGATTATGCTTTTGCTATGTTCACATGCTTGCAAATGTGTTTTATGATCCCTTTTGGCTCAAGGTCACTAAGGGACTTTTGTTAAGCTTTTTGAGTAGCTCCATGCCATGTTTTACTTTGCCATGTTTAGGTCCTGTAGCATGTAGTTTTGTTGCTCCAAAGAGTGCCATCTGATCAGAAACCTGTTTACCAATTGCACTTTTTCCATGCTTGTTTGAACCTGTTAATTGATGAATTGGCCATAGCTCAGTGTTCATCTTTTGTTAAGCTTCATGAATGGATCCCTGCCATGTATTTTGTTGCCATGTTTGAGTGTTGTAGCATGTTTAACTTGTTGCATTTAGATGGCTACTTGCTGTAAATCACAGACCGGTGCCATATTTGAATCGCTTGCCATTTCCAAACCGTAACTCCGATTCCGGTGATCTTTATATCGTTTTCAAGCGATTTCATCTCATCTTTCCAGTGGCACACTTGGATTCCCAAGTTGAGGCCAGGTTCATGCATTCCTTGTCCACTCATGCATATGCATCGCATACCGCATCCCGCATATCATATCATGTTCATGTGTTGGTTGTTTACTATGTTGTGTGCTTCTTTCCGGTGTTTGCTTCTTCGGGTTGGATCCGTTAATGTCATGTTTGTGAGGACCCATTCGGCTACGTCCGTTTGTTTTCTTCATGGACTCGTTCTTCTTCCTTGCGGGATTTCAGGCAAGATGATCATACCCTCGAAATCACTTCAATATTTGCTTGCTAGTTGCTCAATCTTTTGCTATGCCTATGCTGCGATACCTACCACTTTCTTATTATGCCTCCCATGTTGTTGAACCAAGCCTCTAACCCACCTTGTCCTAGCAAACCGTTGATTGGCTATGTTACCGCTTTGCTCAGCCCCTCTTATAGCGTTGTTAGTTGCAGGTGAAGATTGAAGTTTGTTCCTTATTGGAACATGGAGATGTTGTTCCTTGTTGGAACATGTTTACTTGTTGGGATATCACAATATCTCTTATTTAATTAATGCATCTATATACTTGGTAAAGGGTGGAAGGCTCGGCCTTATGCCTGGTGTTTTGTTCCACTCTTGCCGCCCTAGTTTCCGTCATATCGGTGTTATGTTCCTGGATTTTGCGTTCCTTACGCGGTTGGGCTATTATGGGAACCCCTTGACAGATCGCCTTGAGTAAAACTCCTCCAGCAATGCCCAACATTGGTTTTACCATTCGCCACCTAGCCTCTTTTTTTCCCTTGGGTTTCGCGGACTCAAGGGTCATCATTATTTTACCCTCCCCCCCGGGCCAGTGCTCCTCTGAGTGTTGGTCCAACCTGTCAGCTGCCGGTGGCCACCAGGGGCAACTCTGGGCTGGCCTACTCGTACCTAAGACAATCTGAGTGTGCCCTGAGAAAGAGATATGTGCAGCTCCTATCGGGATTTGTCGGCACATTCGGGCGGTGTTGCTGGTTTAGTTTTACCCTGTCGAAATGTCTTGTAGAACCGGGATACCGAGTCTGATCGAAATGTCTCGGGAGGAGGTCTATTCCTTCGTTGACCGTGAGAGCTTGTGATGGGCTAAGTTGGGACACCCCTGCAGGGATTTGAACTTTCAAAAGCCGTGCCCGCGGTTATGGGCAGATGGGAATTTGTTAACGTCCGGTTGTAGAAAACCTGAAGTTGACCTTAATTAAAATACATCAACCGCGTGTGTAACCGTGATGGTATCTTTCCCGCGGAGTCCGGGAAGTGAACACGGTGTTGGAGTTATGCTTAATGTAGGTTGTTTAGGATCACTTCTTGATCATACTTTCTCAAACATGCTTTGCCTTCTCTTCTCGCTCTCATTTGCGTATGTTAGCCACCATATATGCTAGTCGCTTGCTGCAGCTCCACCTCATACCTTTACCTTACCCATAAGCTTAAATAGTCTTGATCGCGAGGGTGAGAGATTGCTAAGTCCCCGTGACTCACAGATACTTCCAAAACCAGTTTGCAGGTGCCGATGAGTCCGTGCAGATGACGCAACCAAGCTCAGGAGGAGCTCGCTGAAGACCTTGCTCTTTGTGTTGTTTCATTCTAGTTGATCAGTAGTGGAGCCCAGTTGGGGTTGATCGGGGACCGTGTCGCATTTGGGGTTCTTCTTTTATTTTGGTTCCGTAGTCGGACCTTGTTTGTATCTGGATGATGTAATGCTTTATTCATGTAATTGTATGAAGTGGCGATTGTAAGACAACTATGTATCTCTTTACCTTATGTAATACATGGGTTGTGTGAAGATTACCTCACTTGCGACATTGCTTTCAGTGCAGTTATGCCTCTAAGTCGTGCTTCGACACGTGGGAGATATAGCCGCATCGAGGGCGTTACAGCGATCCACCCATGTCAAAAAGAACTTTAGCTGGAATATCATTAACATGAAGGTTACCCATGATGACATCTGACGAGTCCTCTACCTGAGCTGCATTCATCAAGTTGACCTTGGCGTGCTTGGGGTTATGCTTGACCATAGCTGTACTTGCCGATCTCACAGGAGGAGGAGGAGGAGGGAGACGCCTCTGATTGAAGCACTTGTTGGCATAGTGACCCTTCTCTTGGCACTTGTTGCACGTGGCCTCTGAAAGCGGATGGTGATACGGAGCACTTGATCTTGGAGCTTGAGACGAAGTCTTGTTCTGAAAGCCAGGGTTGGGTGTCTGGGAAGATCCACTGCCACCTTTGCTCTTCTGAAACGGCTGACAGAACGGAGGAGGAGGAAGCCAATACTTCTGCTGCTTGGCCACTTGATTAGAGGAAGGAGTAGTGTCTCTGACTCGCTTCTTGGAAGCATCACACCTCAGTTGAGCAGCCTCTTGCTTCAATGCCATGTTGTAGAACTCATCGTACCTCAAGGGCTCAAAGAGAACAAGAGCTAGCTGGATTTCTTTTCTGAGACCACCCCTAAACTGGTATATCATGCTCTTCTCATCAGGGACGTCCTGCTTAGCAAAGCGGGTGAGCTTCTGAAACAACTTGTTGTAGTCATAGACAGACAAAGAGCCTTGCTTCAGGTTGCGGAATTCCTCACGCTTGCTTTCAACCACGCACTGAGGAATATGATGAGCTTTGAAGTCTTGATGGAATTCATCCCAGGTAATCACACGTCCTCCTCTAGAATCCTTGTACTGCTGGAACCATTCTGCAGCTTGGTCTTTGAGTTGGAAGGAAGCGAACTTGACAAAGTCCTCAGGCCTGACGTTACTGCACTCGAAATGCTTGCACAGATCCACGAGCCAATCGTCAGCATCAGTTGCCTCAACACAATTGCTGAAAGTCTTTGGCCCGTTAGCAAGGAACTGGTTGAGTGTAGCAAAGTGATTCTGATTGTTGCCTTGGTTGCCTTGGTTCGCTTGATTGCGCTCTTAAAGAATTTGCATGATCAACTTCATGTTTGCATTGGTTGCGGCCATCACAGCTTGCCATGCCTCCGGAGGAGATGGAGGTGGTGGCGGATCCTGATTCTGATTCTGATTGGTGCTCTTAGCGGGAGCCATCCTGAAGAGGGTGACAACCATTAGCACATTGACAGATAAAATGAAGCTGAATCAAACGGGTTGAAATTGCAACATAAAGTCTTCACATCCGAACAAAATGAACGAATGCATTCCACTTGAAATGGTCACATATCCATAAATTGAGAAGCCACTTAGAATTTAGGTAGAGCAATAAATCAACAAGGTACGGATCAAGTGTCAGGACCCCGATTCCAAATCACATCGATCTAGCCGGTAACACCTCATATCACTTTGCGGCCTCACGCACGGTATCCCATGGGTGTCGCCTTACCATGGCCCGGGACCGTTTGCGCCTTTTGGCTCACGTATATGATAGTGTCGCTAGCATCCATATGACAGAGAACCCGGGCCGACATGGCCAGTCGTGAACCCAAAGCGGCACAGACCTATGAAGACAGGCATACATGAATCACATCGAGCATGTCGGTCACCAGCGAGTGATTCCAGGCTGTAGCACTGGGCTAACAGGACTCCGGGGAACCGGGCTGTAGCAGGCTAGGCAGGACTCCGGAAGTCACCGCGTGACATTTCCCCGAAGGGACAGACATAGGAACGAAGTGAATCACATGCCGGCCAGTCAAGTGTCCTGAGCAGTAGTGCTGGGCTAGCAGGACTCCGGTGAACCGGGCTATAGCGGACTACTATGGCTCGAGGAACACTAGACTACATTTCCCCATAAGAAAGGCTGCCAAGGATAAACAACTAGATTGTCGGATCCCACTCATACCAAGCATTTCAATCATACACACAATATGCCCGATATGAGTACATACAACATGGCATCACAACAAAACTCTACAACTCAAGTACTTTATTTAAAGGCTCCAGAGAGCCATACATAACATGTTCATACAGATAGGGTCACATGACCTGACACTCAAGTCATACAATCATACAAGCACATGCGGAAGCAACTAGTCTGAGTACAGACTCTAGAAAGAAAGAAGGCTTCTTGAAGCCTGTCTATCTACATAGGGCCCTCCATGGCCAGGATCACCACCTGGGTGGCTAGTCACTCGTCGACGTTAAGGTCTACATAGAACCCATCGGAGGGGGCGGTGTTGTCGTCTGAAAATAGTAATTAAGCAAACATGAGTACAAAGGTACTCAGCAAGTCTTACATCAGAACCTAATATACATGCTCATTCTCAAGGAGGTGGTGGGGTTATTGCAGCAAGCCAGCTTTGACTCTTGGCTAAACTATCCTACGGAACTTCTCTAGTAAAATAGTTTTCGCACACGAGTCCACTACTCACCAACATAATACTCCACCGGGGATCCTCCCTTGTCATCCTACGAGAGGGCCATCCTCGGTACTCACACTTATCTTGAGTCTTTTAGTAGTATCCATTAACTTGTCTATGAACTGTATAGGCAACCAAGTAGTCCCTTACCGCGGACGCGGCTATTCGAATAGTTTTATACCCTGCAGGGGTGTACTTCGTCATACACGCTTTCACCACTTATCACCGTTTACACGACATGTACTCGGCAACCTTCAAGCGAAAGCCCAGCGAGGGTGTCGGCCACGGCCTACCTAAACACTTAAGTCTCTAGTCCAGGTTTATCGCCTATCCAGGTTCCATCCGCAGGGAGTCCGGCCGAGGTTTCCACATACGGCCCCGAACGATGTGAACAGGGTCCCGAGACGCCAAACGGGCACACGGCATACCCGGCCACGGTGTATCTACCGCAACATAGCCCACCCCTAGGGTCAACGCTACGCACGGCCGCCAACACATAACCTACAAACACTAGAAACTATTTGCAACTCCTGGACAGAGTACTAGGGTGATTAAGAAACCGAGAGGGTCAATTAAGGATCCCAATGCATGGTAGTAGCTGAATCTTAAAATCACACATACAGATCTCAGTTCCTAGGGACGGCCTCAATGAAACAACCCACCATGTACTCCTACATGGCCTCTCATCGATACCTTTACCAAAACATGTTCCACACATCCCTCACATTACCGACATAATCATTTCACTCTAGCCCATCACCCAGATGAACCAGACCTGACACAACTCTAAGCATAGCAGGCATAGCAAGGTAGGAATCACAAAACATGGCTCAATCAACTCCTACACATGCTAGTGGGTTTCATCTAGTTATTGTGGCAATGACAGGTCATGCAGAGGATAAGGGTTCAACTACCGTAGCACACAGCAATTTGCATCGCGTTGTCTTAATGCAGTAAACAAGAGTAGAAGCGAGAACATGGGTTTGTATCGGAATGATCAATGGGTTGCTTGCCTGATGGAGTGGTAGTGGGATACTGCCCTTCAGTTGGATACTCGTGAATATCCTCGGAGGCAGAACCTACCACGAAGAACACATCGGAACACAATCAACACATGATGATATGCAACAATATGATGCATGCCATGACATGGCAATATGAATGTGTCTTGGCCTAATGCAAGCTATAACAGAAAGGAATGTGCTTATTTGAATCAAAGATTCAATTATTAGCTTATTAAACATGGCTTTAATAGTGCATTTCCTTATTCTGCTTAAACAGCAAGGTAAACTTGTTTTGTCATGCATGAAACCATTACAGATGGATAGATTGAATTTTTCTGATAATTTTTCATATATAAATTATTTCATTTGGAGTTATGGTTGAATTTCTTTGATTTTTAGAAGTTTTAAACATTTTCTGGAATTTCCAGAATAAAAATAAATCCAGAAAATGCATTACTGCGTCAGCATTGCGTCATGCTGACCTCAGTAGGTCAAAGGCGCCAGCCCAGGTCAAACCTGACTGGTGGGCCCCTTCTGTCAGCCTCTCAGCTAATTAGCAAGATTAGATTAACACTAATTAGCTGTTAGGGGTGCCTGGGCCCACATGTCAGTGACTGGTTAACTTAAATTTAGTTAAAACTAATCCTAGATTAGTTAGCAGACCGGCCCCACCTGTCATAGACTCAGGGGGATCTACCTGGGCCCACCCAGGGGTCAAACTCTGTCAACTCGCCGGCGACTCGACGCCGGCGAGGCCCGAGACGACGGAGGTCTTCGGATTTGGTCCTCCGGTGACCAAATCGACGGCGGAGACGTGCTACGCGTAGCTGGGAATGAGCCGCAGCGTTTGGTGGTGGTGGTTGGGCTCGGGGTGGCCGGAAACGACGCCGGCGATGACCTTGGCGGTCGCCGGAGTTCGGGCATGGATGAACCCGACGCTACGGGGCACGGCGAGGCGCGGGGAGTGGTGCGTTAGGTTCCTGGGAGCGCGTGGAAGACGAAGGCGTGCTCGGACTCGAGCTTACGCGCCTGTGGCCACGGCGGCGACATGGCCGGCGGAGCCGAGCTCTCGGCCTCGATGGCGGAGGGGGTTGGAGGACGCGGACGAGCGTGGGGAGAAGGGCGGAGGAAAGATGGGCTCACCGGGAACTCACGGAGCAGGCTAATGAGCTCGGGGAGGACTTGAGGCCGGCAAATCGACCGGAGATGGCTCGGGTGCCCGAGGTTGAAGACGAGGGCGAAGACGGCGTTTGGCGGCGTTTGGGGTCACGTGGGTCGGCGGAGAGGTCCAGGGCGACGAGGCGGAGCTGTTGGGCTTGTCGGAGGGGCGAGGGGGTGGCTCTGGTGGCGTCTACGGCGAACGGCAGCGAGGGACGCGCTCGGCCTGGGCCAGCACAGGTAAGGCCCAGGTGGGCTTCTTCCTCCCTTTTTTTAATTTGTTTCTGTTTTCTATTAAACTGTAACTGTTGGGCTTTAATTAAAATACTAAAAAATTTCCAAAAATCCTGAAAATAATTGTGGACTCTGTTTGGATTATTTCCAACAGCAAACATTTATTTCCAGAATTATTTGAGCATTTAAATTATTTTATAGCATTTAAATGCCCAAATTCAAATACTTATGATTTAATTCAATGACCTTCTATTGACCTAGAAAATTGTGCACCAATTTTTCCAGAGGTTCTAACCCAAGACAAAGAGGGTGAACTTTTTAGAAGTGCATTTCAGGTTCATTGAAAATAATTTTAGTAAACCCTAGTTTTTCCAGGGGGGGGTGTTGGGGGTTTCTGCTTTCCCCATTTCAAATTTAAGAGAAATTTAAACATCATGCACATTCTAATGCTTGAACTAGCTAGGGTGTGACATCAAGAACGAATACTCGGTAAGAAATCCCAATCTCAAACCAAATATCCGTGGAAGAAGAACTAGAGCTACAAGAATTCCCACCTATGAAACTCCCGAACCTTTCCGGTTATGCAATCAGGTGTTGGGGATACAGGGGAAGCATAATATCTCACCCAAATCTATCAAATCCTACATCCAGCTGTATCCATCCTTCAACACATAACCGAGAAAAAACTTCGGAAACCATCTACCTCAACCTTCGAAAAGCATCTGTTATACAAGTTATGGCGATACTCCCGAACTCCCGCCCCAGTACTGGGTGGCGTCGAGGTTATCTCACCAACGAACTGCATAAAAGAGATTTTCGATGTCAGCGTACTAAACTCAGGTATTCCAGAACTGCAACGATAAAATTGTGACGACAACACCTCGGAGCTCAACTCCCCGGGACACTGCCACGACCCCTAAAGACAGGAGGCACCAAGAACAATGTTCTCGTCACAAAACCATCGGAACGATTCCAAGATACCCGCGTGATCCTAAATTTTTTTTAGTGAAATTTGAGAAGAGAAGAGTCAAAACTCTACGTTAGGATGCCTTACCAGAGCGATGAGGAGACTGGGAAGTAAAAAGAATTCCTAAACTCTCTGATATAATTCCCAAATGACTCAAAACAATTTTTCTAGACTCAAACTCGGGTGCTAAAAACGATCAATCAATGGGGGCTCCTAAGGTCGGGGAAGGCTCTGATTACCAACTTGTAACGCCCTCGATGCGGCTATAGCTCCCACGTGTCGAGGCACGACTTAGAGACATAACCGCATTGAAAGCAATGTCGCAAGTTAGGCAATCTTCACAACATCCCATGTAATATAGATAATAAAAGGGGAGATACATAGTTGGCTTACACTCGCCACGTCAATCAAAGTACATAAATAGCATTACAACATCCAAACACTCATGGCCCGACTACGGAGCCAAAATAAAAGATAACCCAACATGCGACACGGTCCCGATCGCCCCAACTGGGCACCACTACTGATCATCAGGGAAAGGCACATAATATCGGCGTGAGTCCTCGTCGAACTCCCACTTGAGCTCAAGAGCGTCATATGGAACGGAATCATCAGGCCCTGCATCTGGTTTGGAAGTAATCTGTGAGCCACAGGGACTCAGCAATCTCGCACCCTCGCAATCAAGACTATTTAAGCTTAATAGGTAAGGCAAGGTGAATATATGTGGAGCTGCAACAAGCGACTAGAATATATGGTGGCTACCCTATTCGCAAAAGAGAGCGAGAAGAGGAGGCAAGGCGCGAACGAGTAACTAGAGAGCAACCTGCGACAAGCATTACTCCAACACCGTGTTCACTTCCCGGACTCTGCCAAGAAGAGAACATCACGGTAATTCACACAGTTGATACATTTTAATTAAGTTAAGGTTCAAGTTATCTACAACCGGACATTAACAAATTCCCATCTGCCCATAACCGCGGGCACGGCTTTCGAAAGTTCAAATCCCTGCAGGGGAGTCCCAACTTGGCCCATGACAAGCTCTCATAGTAAACGAAGGAATAGACCTCCTCCCGAGACATTCCGATCAGTCTCGGTATCCCGGTTCTTCAAGACACTTCGACAACTTAAAACAAATCCAGCAAAACCGCCCGAATGTGCTGACAAATCCCGATAGGAGCTGCACATATCTCGTTCTCAGGGCACACTCAGACTGTCTTAGGTACGGGTAGGCCAGCCCAGAGTTGCCCCTGGTGGCCACCGGCAGCTGACAGGTGGACCAACACTCAGAGGAGCACTGGCCCGGGGGGGGGGGTTAAAATAAGATGACCCCCGGGCTCCGAAAACCCAAGGGAAATAGAGGCTAGGTGGCAAATGGTAAAACCAAGGTTGGGCATTGCTGGAAAAGCTTTAATCAAGGCGAACTATCAAGGGGTTCCCATTATAACCCAACCGCGTAAGGAACGCAAAATCCGGGAACATAACACCGATATGATGGAAACTAGGGCGGCAAGAGTGGAACAAAACACTAGGCGAGAGGCCGAGCCTTCCACCCTTTACCAAGTATATAGATGCATTAAGATAACAAGGCAATATAATGATATCCCAACAAGTAAAATAATGTTCCAACAAGGAACGGTCTCCAATCTTCACCTGCAACTAGCAACGCTATAAGAGGGGCTGAGCAAAGCGGTAACATAGCCAATCAACGGTTTGCTAGGACATGGTGGGTTAGAGGTTTGACATGGCAATTTGGGAGGCATGATAAGCAAGTGGTAGGCATCGTAGCATAGGCATAGCAAAAGAGCGAGCATCTAGCAAAGCAAAGATAGTAGTGATTTCGAGGGTATGATCATCTTGCCTGCAAAGTTGTCAGAGTTAACTGGATCCTCGAAAGCAAACTCAACGGGCTCCTCGTTAGCGAAATCGTCTCCCAGCTCTACCCAAACAAGACAAACAAGCAACAAGGACACAATGAACCACGTGCAAAGCTCAAACAATATGATGCAAAGATGGTATGCTATGCGGGATGCGATATGCGATGCATATGCAAGATTTGACAAGGAATGAATGAACCTGGCCTCAACTTGGAAATCCAAGTGTGCCACTGGAAAGGTGAGATGAAATCGCTTGAAAACGATATAAAGATCACCGGAATCGGAGTTACGGTTTGGAAATGGCAAGCAATTCAAATATGGCACTGGTGTGTGATTTACAGCAAGTAGCCATCTAAATGCAACAAGTTGAACATGCTACAGCACTTAAACATGGCAACAAAATACATGGCAGGGATCCATTCATGATGCTTAACAAAAGACTAGCACTGAGCTACGGCCAATTCATCCATTAATAGGTTCAAACAAGCATGGCAAAAATGCATTTGGTAAACAGATTTCAGACTTAGTGAAATTAACACTTGTCTGGAATTTCAGATCAGGTAGCACCCTTTGGAGCATGAAAACTATATGCTACAGGACCTGAACCTGGCAAAGCAAAGCATGGCATGGAGCTACTCAAAGAGCTTAACAAAAGTCCCTTAGTGACCTTGAGCCAAAAGGGACCAGAAAATACATTTGCAAGCATGTGAACATGGCAAAAACATAATCAGATCACAGACTTAGTGAAAAACTGGAGCATGCAAATCAGATATCAAGTAGGCATGTTTACGAGCTCGGTGCACTCACTACAGAGCATGTCATGACAATCTAAGCATGCACCCATCAAGAATACACATTATACAAGCTAGACATGGCAAGAACAATAACATAGCATGCACGGATCAACTACAACATCCTCGGCAAAATCGCTAACAAGTAGACAATCTGCCCAGATTCACGAAATAGCAAAAGTAGAGCTCGATTGACTCAAGCTAGGGTGCTCCATAATTGCAAACAAAGACATGGATGGATAGAGCACTACAATATTAACAAAACATCCTTACTGATCATCCTCAAAAGAGGCACGGATCGCTAGGAAACAACATGAAGATATGGCATATTGAGATAAACAGATCAAGGACTTAGTGGAAATGCTAAGTCCCTGAAATCAGCATTAACGAATGCTCCACTTTGCAAGCTTGTGCTAGTCACCACACACATCCCAAAAATACATGGATGGCACCACTAGAAAGATGACAAAGCATATAGCAAAACACATGTAGAGCTTAGGGGCATATCATGCACACAATAATCATGGCAAAAATGACAAATATCTAATTGGAGCAGCAGATCTGACAATTATCTCAAATAGCACTATTCCAACAGCATTTTGGGCATCAAGATTAACTCAAATGGAAATGATGCAATGAGATGAAATGATGTGCTCTTTGATACGAACATTTTGATATGCTATATGCCCAAAACGGAGCTACGGATGCGGAGATATAACATGATGAAATATGCAAAAAAATACTGAAAACGGGAGCAAAGTCAACACTAGGGTTTCCTCAGATCTAGATCCGGGCACGTTTACTGTAGCGGCGTGAGAACCGAGGTTGGCTGGAGCTTTGCCGGGGAAGGAGGAGGCCGGCCGGAACGGGCGGGGAGGCGAGGCCGGAGGTGGGGCGACGCCGGGGACGGAGCGGGACGGCGGCTCGCCGGAGCTCAGCGTCGCGGGTCGGCGAGGGGGCGGAGATGGCGCGGCGGCTCGGGTGGAGGTTGGTGGCAGCGACGAAGATCCGGTGGGGCGGTGCTCGCCGGCGCAGTGGCGGGGCGGCACCGACGAAGGCGGCGGGGCGGCGCTGGAGGCAGGTGGTGGCGGATCCCGCGGGATCGGGCGGCGGGCGGTTCGGGCCTCGAGGGCCTGCTGCGGGCCGCGGCGGGCCGGCGGCGTGGGACGGTGATGTGGGCGCGCACCCACCACGTGGCGGTTGCTGGTTGGCGGCGGCGGGATGTCCGGTGCGGCCCGGACGTTGTCCGGCCACGCGGATGGAGCGGGGCTAGGGTTTGGAAGAGGGGATCCGGGATTTTCGAGGAGGGGTCTTTATATAGGCATAGGAGGAGCTAGGAGAGTCCAAATGAGGTGCGGTTTTCGGCCACGCGATCGTGATCGAACGCTCTAGATGATGGAGAGGGTTTTGGTGGGTTTTGGGCCAAAATGGAGGGGTGTTGGGCTGCAACACACACGAGGCGTTCTCGGTCCCTCGGTTAACTGTTGGAGCATCAAACAGAGTCCAAATGGTACGAAACTTGACAGGTGGTATACCGGTAGTAAACCAAGGCCCCTTGGCAAGTCTCAGTCCAATCTAGAAATTTTTAATACCCACCCACGAAAGAAAGGTAGAAAAGACCACCGGAGGAGAACGGAGCGCCAGAATGCAAAACGGACAACGTGGAAAATGCTCGAATGCATGAGACGAACACGTATGCAAATGTAATGCACATGATGACATGATATGAGATGCATGACAATGACAACAACACATGTTGGGTGGTGGGTGCGACATATGCCAACGGGTGGCTTATCATTGTGGGAGCCAATAAGACATCGCCGGTGCCTAGAAACGGGATGAGGCGAAGACATGCACGCCGGCGAATCTTACCCAGCTTTGGGGCTCTCCGTGGAGATAACACCCCTACTGCTGCTCTGTGGGGTCTCCGCATGATCGCTAAATGGACAAGTAGCTACACAATGCTCCTTGAGCTGTTCGGGTGGAAAGAGGAAGAAGGGCACGGCTAGCCTGATTCTTCTCCTTGTATAGTGTCTAAAACTAGCTTGGGGTCCAACCCTTTGCATGGGTGCCCCGGGGGGTTTATATAGGCCTACCCCCCGGGGGTACAATGGTAATCCGACTGGGCGCGGGGCCCAGCCGTCTGTGACTGTGCTCGCCGGCTTCTGCGCCGGCCGTTGGGGCCTGCCGGCTGGTGGGTCCCGCCGGCTGCCGGATCCCAGGTCGACAGGCAGGCCCCACTGGTCAGGGCCTGGTCAGTGGCAGGTTATTGTTGCTCTATTCTGATGACACAGGCTTGGTTGTGGTAACCGTGGCTACAGTACCGCCGCCTGGCGGGCGATTACTGTAGCCTCACCGTGTCTTGTCTCCTTAATGGGGCATCTCCTTCGAGGCAGAGGGCAAGCCGGCTGCGGGGAGCCGGCTCTCTCTTGGGCCGACTGGGGAAGGCATGGCCGCCTTCGGGGTCTCTCTACCCGAAGGGACCCACCGCCCATGGGCTGCGCTGGCAGTCCGTCGTGGATGGCGTCAGGGTCGACATGGCAACAGTGCTGCGCCAGACGAGTCATGGCCACCCGTACGGCGCACCGTGCCAGTCATGCTCCGGGATTCGGGGGCGGCGGGCTTCACTGTAGCCACGCCCCATCTCATCGCCGTTAGGCTGGTGCAAACTTCGAGGGTACGGTCTTGACCTCTTTATGGGAGCCGGCTTCTTGGAGTCGGCCTTCTCACGGCCGACTTCGCGAAGTCGGCCTTCCCATAGCTTTCTTTATGAGGGCTTCGGGCCGCCTCCCGAAAGCCGGCCTGGATAACAGCCGGCAAGGGGAAGGCGGCCCCACGTCTTGGATTCTTGAGAGCCGGACGGGCTTTGTAATTTTTTCAGAAGGGCCATGGGAAGCCGGCTAGGCTACCCATGGTCATTATCTCCGACAACACACGGAGACAAAAACCCGAACCCGAGAAAATAAAATAACTTAACGCCGGAAACGGCAAGAGTTGGATTACATATTAGGTAAATCGTATCCGGGGTGTTACAACACTCCACCACTACGAGAGGATCTCGTCCCGAGATCTAGGACTGAAAGAACGCCGGGTACTCAGAACGGAGGTGATCCTCGCGTTCCCAGGTAGCTTCATGGTCGGAATGGTGTGACCACTTGACTTTGAGGAATTTGATTGACTTGTTGCGAGTCTTGCGTTCAGTCTCTTCAAGAATAGCAACGGGGTGCTCACGATAAGAGAGATCTTCTTGGAGCTCAATGTCCCCGAAGTTGACTGTGCGGACAGGAGTCTTGAAGCACTTTCGGAGCTGAGAGACATGGAACACATCGTGCACATTTGCAAAGTTTGAAGGAAGCTTGAGTTGATAGGCAAGATCGCCTCTCTTTCTGACGATCTTGAAAGGTCCCACGTATCTAGGGGCAAGCTTCCCTTTGATACCGAAGCGGCGAGTACCTTTCATAGGAGAGACGCGGAGGTAAACATGATCTCCGATCTCGAAAGCCAAATCACGGTGCTTACTATCATAGTAGCTCTTGTGGCGGGATTGGGCTGCTTTGAGGTTATCTCGAATGACTTTGCACATTTCCTCTGCCTCTGTGATTAAGTTAATAATGATAGTGCAACTTATTTGTGGTAGTACCGTTTAGGTCATATTGGTGTAAAGCGCATGAAGAAACCCCATGCTGATGGACTTTTGGAATCACTTGATTATGAATCACTTGATGCTTGCAAACCATGCCTCATGGGCAAGATGACTAAAACTCCGTTCTCCGAAATAATGGAACAAGCCAGTGACTTATTGGAAATAATACATACTGATGTATGCGGTCCGATGAGTGTTGAGGCTCGTTGCGGGTATCGCTATTTTCTGACCTTCATAGATCATTTGACCAGATATGGGTATATCTACTTAATGAAACATAAGTCTGAAACATTTGAAAAGTTCAAAGAATTTCAGAGTGAAGTGGAAAATCATCGTAACAGGAAAATAAAGTTTCTACAATCTGATCGTGGAGGTGAATATTTGAGGTATGAGTTTGGTCTTCATTTGAAACAATGTGGAATAGTTTCGCAACTCACGCTACCTGGAACACCACAGCGTAATGTTGTGTCCGAACGTCGTAACCGTAATTTATTAGATATGGTGCGATCTATGATGTCTCTTACCGATTTACCGCTATCGTTTTGGGGTTATGCTTTAGAGACGGCTGCATTCACATTAAATAGGGCACCATCTAAATCCATTGAGACAACACCATATGAACTATGGTTTAGCAAGAAACCTAAGCTGTCGTTTCTTAAAGTTTGGGGCTGCGATGCTTATGTGAAAAAGCTTCAACCTGATAAGCTTGTACCCAAATCGGAGAAATGTGTCTTCATTGGATACCCAATGGAAACTATTGGGTACACCTTCTATCACAGATCTGAAGGCAAGATATTCATTGCTAAGAATGGATCCTTTCTAGAGAAGGAGTTTCTCTCGAAAGAAGTGAGTGGGAGGAAAGTAGAACTTGATAAGGTGATTGTACCTTCTCCCGAATTGGAAAATAGTTCATCACAGAAATCAGTTCCAGTGATTCCTACACCAATTAGTGAGGAAGCTAATGATGATAATCATGAAACTTCAGATCAAGTTACTACAGAACCTCATAGGTAAACAAGAGAACGTTCCGCACCAGAGTGGTACGGTAATCCTGTTGTGGAGGTCATTTTACTTGACCATGACGAACCTACGAACTATGAGCCCAGTTTCCGCGAAATGGCTTGAAGCCATGAAATCTGAGATGGGATCCATATATGAGAACAAAGTGTGGACTTTGGTTGACTTGCCCTATGATCGGCAAGCCATAGAGAATAAATGGATCTTCAAGAAGAAGACTGACGCTGACGGTAATGTTACTGTCTACAAAGCTCGACTTGTTGCGAAAGGTTTTCGACAAGTTCAAGGAGTTGACTATGATGAGACCTTCTCACCCATAGCGATGCTTAAGTATGTCCGAATCATGTTAGCAATTGCTGCATTTTATGATTATGAAATTTGGCAAACGGATGTCAAAACTGCATTCCTTAATGGATATCTTAAAGAAGAGTTGTATATGATGCAAGCAAAATGTTTTGTCGATCCTAAAGGTGATAACAAAGTGTGCAAGCTCCAGCGATCCATTTATGGACTGGTGCAAGCCTCTCGGAGTTGGAATATATGCTTTGATAATGTGATTAAAGCATATGGTTTTATACAGACTTTTGGAGAAGTTTGCATTTACAAGAAAGTGAGTGGGAGCTCTGTAGCATTTCTAATATTATATGTAGATGACATATTGTTGATTGGAAATAATACATAATTTCTGGATAGCATAAAAGGATACTTGAATACGAATTTTTTAATGAAAGACCTCGGTAAAGCTGCTTATATATTGGGCATCAAGATCTATAGAGATAGATCAAGACACTTAATTGGACTTTCACAAAGCGCATACCTTGATAAAGTTTTGAAGAAGTTCAAAATGGATCAGTCAAAGAAAGGGTTCTTGCCTGTGTTACAAGGTGTGAAGTTGAGTCAGACTCAGTGCCCGACCACTGTTGAAGATAGAGAGAAAATGAAGGTTATTCCCTATGCCTTAGCCATAGGTTCTATCATATATGCAATGTTGTGTACCAGACCTGATGTGTGCCTTGCTATAAGTTTGGCAGGGAGGTACCAAAGTAATCCACGAGTGGATCACTAGACAGCGGTCAAGAACATCTTGAAATACCTGAAAAGGACTAAGGATATGTTTCTCATTTATGGAGGTGATAAAGAGCTTGTCGTAAATGGTTACGTCGATGCAAGCTTTGATAATGATCCAGACGACTCTAAGTCACAAACCGGATACGTATTTATATTGAATGGTGGAGCTGTCAGTTGGTGCAGTTCCAAGTAGAGCGTCGTGGCGGGATTGATACGTCTCCAATGTATCTACTTTTCCTAACGCTTTTCCTCTTGTTTTGGCCTCTAATTTGCATGGTTTGAATGAAACTAACCCCGGACTGACGCTCTGTTCAGTAGAACTACCATGGTGTTGCTTTTGTGCAGAAATATAAGTTCTTGAAATATAACAAAACTTTGCAAGGAATTTTTATATAATAAACAAGAATTTCTGGAGCCAAGACCTACCGGAGAGGGGCACCTGGGTGGGCACAACCCACTAGGGCGTGCCCCCCTCTCCTTGCACGCCCAGGTGGGTTCTCCCCACCTAGTGGCCCCGTAGACCCTGAAACCGACGCTATAAAATCCTATTTTTCTAGAAAAAATTTAGGGAGAAAGAATTATTGCGATCCACGAGACGGAGCCGCCGTCACTGTCGGTTCAATATCTGGCGTATCTCATAGTAGGGGTCCTAAGCTAGGCATCTTGGAGCGATGGTAACATGGAGACGGGATTTTATCCAGGTTCGGGCCCTCTTGATGGAGGTAAAACCCTACGTCCTACTTTTGATTGTATTCATATGTGATGTAGTACAGAGTACATGTATCTACCATGAGGTGGTTCTGATGAATATGAGATGTTCTATTGACTAGCCTGGCCTCGGTTTATATAACACACTGGAGGCCTAGGGTTTTAGGAGAGTCCTCGGCTTATGCGCTAAGTCTTGTGGAAACCTCCTTGTATGCGGCATGGGCTGCCCGAAGTGGCCCATGAGTGAACTGCCATGGGGGTCCTCGGCCTGATCCACCTGATCGGGGTACGACGTGGTGAGTACCCCCTAGTCCAGGACACCGTCAGTAGCCCCCTGAACCAGTCTTCAAGTTGGGGAAGCTCCTCGATTCTTCCGAACCGTTCTTCATCTTCAGTTGTCGGTCTTGAAAACTGGTTCAACAAATCTTCTCATCTTCGATCTTTGAGGATCGCCGAAGTGAAGAGTTTACACGTCGGGTATCCAGGAGCCCCTTTTAAGTTTTCGGCCTTTATCAATGCCTTGTTATTTTTATGCCACACCTATGGTTTGAAGTTGTTCCCAGGCGGCAGTGCCCTCTTGCGTCCGAGCTCCAACGCCGGACTGCATCTGAGGTATCCTCTTACAAGCGAACTCCAATGTCGGACTGTATCCAAGTTCCATTGCCGGACTATAGACGAGCTCCAACGCTGGACTATATCCGAGGTGTCATAGATCACCTTAGTTTCAAAAGGTTTGAAGGAGGTTAAACCGAGCTTAATGCCAGAGATGCCCTCTATGGAGCCAACCACTTGCAACCGAGATTTATGCCGGACTTCTTCCAAGCTATCTTTTGCAGCCGAGCACCAATACCGAACTATATCCGAGCATCACCTCGGCCATGGGCTGATTTTTATGAATTTAATTCCGTTTTGTGCAATGTATTCTCTGCCAAGATATATAGCCATTAGCCCTCAAGGTGTGCGTCGGCCAAAAATCTGAGATGCACATTAGAGGAGATAGTGATCGGCGGACGGGTCCTTGAGAAAGCGTTTTGAGAAGTCGCCGTAATATATTAGCTTGATGTCGGATAGGTACCAAATGGTGCCCATTGTTGTCCGAAGATGAGTTTGCCCATAGTTCGGTCAAGCCGAACACTGAGCCCTTTGAATTTTCTGCATTGAATAGGCAATGCAGTAGCCCCCGAGACACTGGTCGGGTGGCAACACCAGATCAAGGATCGTTGTGCCCCTTTAATATTAGTAAATGATAAGCCCGAAGCCCAGTAGCTCCCTAGCCTTAATGTGGGCACGGGTGACCGAATTAATGATCGATATCCAAAGTAAAATCAAAAATTATGTGTAATGATTCTATGTATCCAAGTACCTTACATCATTAATGCTTAGATCTGCATTGTACAAAACTTTGTTGACCGACCATCGGCTTCCACCTCCTCGGCCAGTAGTCGAGGAGTGCTTGTCCTACTTTATAAAGCCTTTATGAGGGCAAAAATTTACGATAAACAAGGCAATCCAGCCATACGGCTTCATAGACAAAGGTACACGGAGAGATATGTTATATTACGTTTTTAACATAAGAAACATCTTCCGAATAAAATAGTCCCGCTATCGATTCCTTTCTTTGGGTTGTCATGCTGATCATGATCATGAAACCTCACCTCCGATAAATGTGGGAGGAAAATATTGAGGATTTAATGTGGGGAAGGTTCCTGAACTCTATGGTCTTAGTGAACCGAAATTTTCACTTCCGTCGTTGCCGACCAATTATATCCTTTAAGATCGCTAGCTTTCGGCTTCACCCAGTCTAAGGTACTAACTCAGATGACCCGATAGTAACAATCACAGAGGTGCTCCTTTTAGCACCGAGCCGAACAATCGGGAACGTAGGGGTAAGCACAGGAGCCAGGCAACCCAGCTTGGCCAAAATCTTAAGTCAAATTGATGCAGATTTATGGCTTTATAACGATGATTATGGAAGGCAGCCCTCGTATATTAAATACAACACCGATGATATGTTTATTTTGACTCCATTGCGATCGTTTATCAGTTGAAAGTGGTCCATCTACGGCTTCCACCCCCTTGTAGATGCTACGCAGGGTGTTTCCGCAATAACAAAACAACCCTTAGCCGACGTCTCGGTGCCCGAAGGCAGTTGTGTTAGCGGAAACGAGGCGATCAGATATGCACGCTTTGTAACTTTCACTTAGTCATAGGAGCTTTAAACTTGGGAAGCTAGCTACGAGCCCCCGGTTAGTGTTCGGCACCGACCGAAGTCTAGCCAGTATCACTTCAGCCAATGGTATGAAAGACCCATCGTTTAACATGGGGTAATCAATATTGATCTATAGTTTGACACCATCATCGGATCGCTGACCACTTTACGCCCATTGTGACAGTCAATTTTCGGCTTTCTCCACTGAGGTGCTTAACCATTCGAGCTGGAAGCACAATCACAGTGGTTTTCCCTTTGGACACCTAGCCGAACAAAGCGGAACGTAGGAGACAACCACAGGAGCCAGGCAACCCAACTATTGACCAAAGACACAATTCGAAGCCAATGCATATGTAGCAATATCCGAGAATGTTTTTGCCGAATCTCTAAAGGTGTCCGGCGTTGCACTGCGAGACACAAAAATAGTTTAAAAGTGCCATAGGCTTGGAAAACCTAAAAACTTCACTAAAAACTTTATGCCCAAACTAAATCGAGTCATTTGGTGCTGATCCAAAAATTAATCTTACTTTTGTGCTTCTGTCATGCATTAATATGACACATCCGATCTCAAGACTTCCTACGACTACAACCTCCTATCCCGAAGGCGGAGTTCTTCTTGTTAGGCCAGTTTGGCGAACTAAACTCGAGCGGCATTGGAGAGAAAACAAACTTTCTGGCTATTGACCACACACTCGAGTCGAAAAGGGAGTGTCAAGAAAAGACTTTGCAACGACTAGGAAGAAAACAATTATTATAAAATGACTCATATAAATTTAAGAGCCCCCAAGTGACTTGGGTAAAAGAATTTTATGTATAATAATTGTATTTACCGAAGTACTTATATAATTTTTGCGTTCACCCAAATTTTGAACATGTCTTAACCGACCGTTGACTTCTCCCTCCTTGGTCAAGGGCCGAAAAGTGTTATCTACTCCGCCTACCGAGAATATCGGCGGTGTTTCGGATAACCAGGCAATCAGGCCATAAGGCTATAATAGACAGAGCGCGCCCAGGGAACTTATGCTATATTACTTATGTAACGTAAAAAGCATCTTCAAAGAAAATAGTGCCCCCAATGGTGCCTTTCTTTGGTTGCTCATGATTACTATGAGACTTGTGCAATAGATTTGTGTACGCGTGAGTTCCGTCGTGTGCCGACCATAGTTGAGAACAATAAGAGCGTTAGCTTTCGGCTTCATCCGTCTGAGGTACGAGTTCGGATGACCCGGTCATAACAATCGCAGAGGTGCTCCCTTTACTCCCTAGCCGAACAATCGGGAACATAGGGGTAAGCATAGGAGCCAGGCAACCCAGCTTTGCGGAACACTTAAGTCAACATGATGCATATTTTGGCATAGTACACGAACAAGGAATGGTGCGATACATTAATAATAATATGCAAGAAGAATGGCTTCATAAAAGAATCCCCCAAGTAAATGGGGTATCTGAATATGTTTGTAACAAACAAGGTTTTGTCAAAGAAAGTTTTTCGCAAACAACTTTTTGTCAAAAAAGTATAATGCTTGGTCGAACCGAACAAAATTTAAAATTGAAAGTTATTGAGCATGAAAGGGCTTAGCTGATTAATGTGCTCGGTGTGACGTGGGCCGAGCTTGTAGAGGCTCAAGATCCCAACCCGAGCAAAGAGCTTGGTTTGATGAAGTGATAGTACGACAGTGCCGAAGTGCCGAGGCGAAGCCCCCGGTCTAGCCGAGGAGACAGAGTAGTTCGGCAGCATGACAATGAAGCACCCACGCCAGTCGACGTGTCGAAACAGGTCAACATGGTGGACGTCAGTTTGGTGAAGCGTTGATGCGATAATGGCGACACAGGGTGTCACACTATGGTGACGGTGGAATTTGGTTGATGGAGGCGAGACGACGACTCTGTACACCGAGGTGACTGCATGACGCAGCAAAAATTAATTAATTAATATAGAGGGAGAAAGGAAAAAAGAAGGTCAAATCTCCCTGTGGTTGCGCCGAGCCGAACTCTCTTCGGCCTCAATGGGCTTCGTTGCGCGAGATAATGTGCGGTATAAGTTAATTGCCCGGACAAATAAAATAGTGCAATGCCAGAGATGATAATATATATGTTTTGTATAAAAAATGTCCTCTACTTAATTAACTTAAGTAAAGTAGATAATTAAAGAAATGTGGCCTAGACGTCGAGGTCGTCTTCATAGAATGGCCGCGGACATGCTGACACAGGGATGCACGCTAAGGCGACGCCGCAACTTGATCGATGCAGGAAGGACGACGAGCGCGTGATGCAGTCGAAGTTGATTACCTGCACACATAGAACAATGCAAGCAAGTAATAGTAATAATTGAAAAAAAATTATTTGCATAATTAAGTTTACGCAAAGTAGATAAAAGAAACATAGCCTGACGCCTAGGTCAATGAAGACATAGGAGTGACGACGTATTTTTTGTAGGGCAGATCCGGTTGTAGATACAACGTTCGTCAGACTGTGGACAAAAAATCCACATCCAGACGATGATGAAGCGCTAGTGCAAGGCTAGTTTGCACTGTTTGTTAATTAGACCTTAAAAGCCGTGTCCCTGGATGGCCGCTGCCCCTGCCGGAGTGTCTCAAGACTGCGTCAGGCCAGCCAATATACAGAATGGCTGATCTAAACGCGAAGGTTAGTCTGACGAAGGTTCTGACGCGTAGGTCGGCTCATCCGATTGACGCAGACAAAAAACGTTTGTATAAACGTCAATAAAATATTTCTGCAAAAATAATACAATACAACCAACAGAAAAATATTCCACGTGTAACAACTAATGTGCTAAATAACAGCTAAGAAAAATAAAACATGCTTGATCCAACGACTATAGCAAACCACGGGCATAGCAAGATCAAAGCAAATAAACTGAAAAATTGATCCGAATTGAACTAGCACCAGATCGTATTGATCTTTCCAAGTAGTACTAATTGAACTAGATCTTGAAGACCATGCTTGGAAAAGAAGTACTTAGACATGTTGGCATGGTACTGTTAGTTTGCACTTTTCAGAGAATGGTTATGAGCTGAATTAAAAAAATAAGGAAAATAATCTTCCTGATGTTTTTTTTAAAGACAACAGGAGAGCTGCTGTGATTTCATTAAGCAGAAGAAAGGCCGATGGCCAAGTACAACGTTAGGTCAGTGACCTGAGGTTCCAGAATCAAATAAACTAGAGACAACTGTTACCGGCTTTGCCAGGCAACAAAAATAGGATTACCATCTAGTATTTCAGCCTGGGTCAAACGGGATTGGGCAACCTGCTAGTTTCCATATTGCAGCTTCATCTCGGATTCAGTTTATGATTGTCGGCACCGGTAGTTCCTTTTTTTAAAGACTCTTCTGTTGCGTTCTAGCCAAATTTCCCAACAGATTAATGTAGCTAGCGCCTGCACACCTTTTGCTCGTGTTGCATCAGTGCATTGGTTATTAAGTCCCTGTAGCCATTCGACGAAAGTATTCTCGATGTTCCATGTCAAGGGCAGCAATGATCGTTGCCCTTCCATCGTGTCAATGGCTTCCCACACCTTTCGAGACCAAGAAAATTCAGAAAGAAGGTGCACTGATGTTTCTAGACAACGCATGCAAAATGGACAGAAATAATTATTCTCCCATCCTCTCCTTAGAAGCACATCCGCAATGAGGATTTTGTGTTGCATGGCCATCCAGAGGAAAAGCTTGCATTTGGCAGGAGCCCAACTTCGCCATACTGTGCTGTAAATGTGGGATTTGACCATCCCCTCGAACTGGAAGCGGTAGGCTGAGCTGGATGTGTATAAGCCATCGTTGGTCAGCTTCAAAGTGATGGAGTCACTAACAGAGGGGTTTAGCATGATTTTCTCCAATAATGCAGATAGATGAATGAGTTCTTCAGTCATATCATCTCGCCATTGTCGCTCAAGATCATGCAGCCAATTATCCCGTAGAAGAGCATCGCAGACAGTTCTTCCTTTCCGTGAAGAGGCAACAAACAACGCTGGCGCAACATCCCGTGGCTCCATGCCGTCCAGCCATGCGTCTTTCTAGAACAGCATGGTCTTGCCATCACCGATGGCCACTAGTGTGGCGCTTGCAAAGACCGCGAAGTCCCCATCATCGCAAGGGCCATATGCGCCGATGATTGGAATTTTTGATGTGGTCCATCTGATCCAAATCCATCTCAACCTGAGAGCCCGCGCAAATTTTTCCATGTCCTGCAGGCCAAGCACACCTAGTTGCTTTGGGCGGCATACCACATCCCATCCGACTCTGCATTGCCCTCCATTGCACTTATGCTCCGCATTCCAGAACCAAGCCCGTGTTCGCTGATCGAGCCATTTGAGCAGTCATTTTGGGGGTTTCTGAGATGATAGCATATATATTGGGAGGGATTGTAGAACGGCCTTTGCGAGAAGCAACCTATCTCCTTTGGACATGAGTTTTCCTTTCCAACCGGCCATCCTTGTGTCAACTTTTGAAGCTTGAGATAGTGGATCTTCTGAAGCTTCTTGATGGAGAGTGTCATCCCAAGATAGGTGCAAGGAAACGTGCCAGTGGGTACTCCAAGTGGAGACAATACCTCCTGTAGGTCCAAGTTGTCACATCATATTGGCAAAGCGACACTCTTTGCATAATTGGTCTTTAGGTCAGTCACTTTCTGGAAGGTTTCTAAGATGTAGCCCACCATCCTCATGTCGTCTTGTATTAGGTTTACAAAGAGGGCCAGGTCATCCGCATAAAGTGATGTTCTCATTGTGGCCGCTCGGCCGCGAAGCTTAGCGAGCAAGCCTTGTTCTGTTGCCATGTCAAAAATCCTGTGCAAAGGCTCCATGGCAATGATAAATAAGAACGATGACAGTGGGTCGCCTTGCCCGAACCCGCACTTGTGCCAGATTAGTTCCGTTGGCACACCATTAACCAAGACCATCGATGAGGAGGAGGAGAGGATTAGGGCAATCCATTCACACCAACGAGCCCCAAAACCCATAGCTCTCATGATGTCCAAAATGTATGGCCAGGACATAGAGTCAAACGCCTTTGCCAAGTCAAGTTTGAGCAATACCGAGGGCACATGTGCTCGGTGAAAGTGCTGCGCTAGGTGCTGTACATAGATGAAATTTTCTTGTATGCAGCGCCCGCTGATGAACGCGCTTTGGCATTTAGAAATGAGCGCAAGCAGCCTTGGGGCCAATCTCCTAGAAAGAACTTTCATGATGACCTTCATAAGGCTGTGTATTAGACTGATTGGGCGGTAATCTCCAATCCCCACTGGATCCTTTTTCCTTGGGATCAACACAATTAGTGCATCATTGATTTTGTGTAGTGACCGAGCATTAAGATTAAACAGCCTCTGGAAGACAAGGAGCAGATCCTCCTTAATGCTATCCCAGCAAGCACGATAGAATGCAACCGAGAATACATCCGGGCCGGGCGCTTTGTCAGTTGGCATGTCCCAAATTGCCTCTTTTATTTCCTCCATTGTGAAGTTTTGATCAATCTCTTGGAGATTTGCCGGATTGATATTGAGGAAGTCACAACAGAAAGCGGATGAAATTTCGTTTGGGGTTCCTAGGACTCCTGAGAAATGCTCACCAACCGCCTTAAGGATATCTTCCTGATCACTTAGCAGCGCTCCATGGGGGTCAGTCATGGAGTGAATGGTATTCCGCTTCGCACGGGGGTTGTCTTTGATGAAGAACATCTTTGAGCTAGAGAGACCGTCTTTCAGCCAGGAGACCTTAACCCTTTGACACTGCTTAATCCTGAGCAGGACTGCAAGGCCCAAGCATCTAGACTTTAGCGTTGAGCGGATTGTTGCCTCATGTATAGTGAGAGCCCTTTCATCTTGTGCACAGTCTAGACGAAGGATAAGTTCTTGGGCCGCGAGTAGTTGCATCTGGAGGTTCCCAACTTTTGTTCTGCTCCATACAGATAAGGCCTTCCCAACCGTCCTGAGCTTCATATTGAAGGCGGAAATCGGGTCTCTGGTGGGCGGCACACTGTTCCAGGCCGTGCTAACCACCTCTTGAAATCCTTGCACGAATTGCCAGTAAAGCTCGAACTGAAACCTCCTTTGTTTTCGCAACATCCCTTCATTTACAAGGAGCAGCGGACAGTGGTCGGACATGGATGACGATTGGGGTAGAAGCTTTGCCGCTTGGAATTTTAGCTCCCAGTCCACGGTACAGAATGCTCGGTCGAGCCGCACAAGCATGGGCGGAGTTTGTTCATTAGACCAAGTGTATCGCCGACCCATGAGGTCAATTTCCTTCAGACTCGACACATTCAAGGCATGCCTAAATCATAGCTGAAGTCTGGTCGGCCAATGTGCATGGCCGAAATCTCTCGGCCCCGGTGTACTGCTCCATAGAAGTACTACGCGTACGTGCTCTCGTCGGCTGGAATGTCGCTGTCAGATCGCCGTACATAATTTCTTTTGCGTTGACCTAGATCGAGTCCGCAAACACGGACGCTTCTAAAATCCGACGTACTTCCCGGCAACGGACACATGGCCGCTGCTATATCATTTTGATCCTGGTCTGTCTGTAAACAAAGTAACACAACACGACATCAATGATTTTGGAAAGGAGATAACTTACATGAATCGGATCTTTACTGAAAAAATATCACCTGATCATTGAATTGGATTCCCGTCGAACCATGGCGATCACCTAGCAGGCTCTCAATGATAGCACCATTGTCGGTTCAATATCCGGCGTATCTCGTAGTAGGTGTCCTAAGTTAGGCTTCTTGGAGCGATGGTAACATGGACGTGGGATTTTACCCAAGTTCGGGCCCTTTTGATGAAGGTAAAAACCTACGTCCTGCTTTTGATTGTATTCATATGAGGTGTAGTACAGAGTACATGTATCTACCATGAGGTGGTTCTAATGAATATGAGATGTTCTATTGACTAGCCTGGCCTCGATTTATATAACACACCGGAGGCCTAGGGTTTTAGAAGAGTCCTCGGCTTGTGCGCCAAGTCTTGTGGAAACCTCCTTGTATGCGACATGTGCCGCCCGAAGTGGCCCATGAGTGAACCGCCATGGGGGTCCTCGGCCCGATCCACCTGATCGGGGGACGACGTGGTGAGTACCTCCTAGTCCAGGACACCGTCAGTCACCTCCTGTTCTTCATCGGGAGGCCAGATCTGGAGTCCGTTTGGGGCTCCGGAGAGGGGGATCTTCATTCTTCGTCATCACCAACCCTTCTCCATCGCCAATTCCATGATGCTCCCCACCTGGAGTGAGTAATTCCTTCGTAGGCTCGCTAGTCGGTGAGGAGTTGGATGAGATTAATCATGTAATCGAGTTAGTTTTGTTAGGGCTTGATCCCTTGTATCCACTATGTTCTAAGATTGATGTTGTTATGACTTTGCCATGCTTAATGCCTGACACTTTGGGCCTGGGTGCCATGATTTCAGATCTGAACTGTTTATATTATCACCATTATATCCATATTCTAGATCCGATCTTGCAAGTTATAGTTACCTACTACGTGTTATGATCCGGCAACCCCGGAGTGACAATAGTCGGGACCACTCCCGGTGATGACCCTAGTCTGAGGAGTTCATGTATTCACCATGTGTTAATGCTTTGTTCCTGTTCTCTATTAAAAGGAGGCCTTAATATCCCTTAGTTTCCAATAGGACCACGCTGCCACGGGAGGGTAGGACAAAAGATGTCATGCAAGTTCTTTCCATAAGCACATACGACTATTTATGGAATACATGCCTACATTATATTGATGAACTGGAGCTAGTGCCGTATCGCCCTAGGTTATAACTGTCTCATGATGAATATCATCCAACAAGTCACCGATTCAATGCCTATGAATTTATCCTATATTGTTCTTGCTAAGTTACTACCGCTATCATCACTGTTACACTTGCTACAAAATTACTGCTATCACTGTTACTGTTACTATTGTTGCTGCTACTGTTATCAAAACTATCATACTACTTTGCTAGTGATCACTTTGCTGCAGATAATTTATCTCTAGGTGTAGTTGAGTTAACAACTCGGCTTCTAATACCTTCAAATATTCTTTGGCTCCCCTTGTGTCGAATCTATAAATTTGGGTTGAATACTCTACCCTCGAAAACTGTTGCGGTCCCCTATACTTGTGGGTTATCAAGATCTTTTTCTGGCGCCGTTGCCGGGGAGCATAGCTATATTTGTTGAGTCACTTGGGATTATTATCATATTATCACTATGAAGAATTTGAAGGATGCTAAGACTAAGATTTTTCCCTAAAAGACGAGGACAGGTAAGGAACTGCCATCCAGTTCTACTTTAGATTCACCTTCTATTATAGGTAAACTTGCAACACCACCACATGCTATTAATTCTGATATGTTGCAAGTTATTGATGATGCTACCTCTGCTATGGATAATGCTTATGATGATGTTAGTACCTTGCTTGATAATGATGATGTGCCACTTGCTGAATTTCTTGATAAACAAATTGCTAGAGTAATACAACATGATGTTGTTGAATCTGATGATGAGCTTGAAACTGAATCTCCTGAAACACCTGCTAGAACTAGTCCTCCTAGATATGAATTGCCTAAGATACCGGAAGGTTATGTTATGAGTGAGGAGACAGTTAGAGATATTCTTGCTTGTAGAGATAGAGATGATCTAGAGAAATTATTATGCAAGTATAAAGAAAAATCTCTGAATGCTAGAATGAAATGTGATCCTAAGTTTGCTACTTCACCTATCTTTATTGATGATAAGGATTATGAATTCTCTATCGACCCAGAGTTGATTACTTTGGTTGAATCTTATCCTTTCCATGTTTATGAAACTGAAACTGTTGTGGCACATCTTACTAAGTTGAATGACATAGCCGCCCTTTTTACTCATGTTGAGAAAACACGCTATTACTTTATTCTCAAATTATTTCCTTTCTCATTAAAGGGTGATGCTAAAGCTTGGTACAATACTCTTGCTCCTAGTTGTGTGCGTAGTCCCCAGGATATGATTTATTACTTCTCTGAGAAATATTTTCCTGCTCATAAGAAACAAGCTGCCTTATAGGAAATATTTAACTTTGTGCAAATTAAAGAAGAGAGTCTCCCACAAGCTTGGGGGAGGCTTCGCCAATTACTTAATGATTTGCCTGATCATCCTCTTAATTAAAATGAAATACTTGATATCTTCTATAATGGACTAACCGATGCTTCTAGGGACTTCCTAGATAGTTGTGCTGGTTGTGTTTTCAGGGAACGAACTGTTTGACAAGTTGAAGAATTATTGAATAATATATTGAAGAATTATGATGATTGGACTCTTCCTAAACCACCGCCTAAACCCACTCCGAAGAAGAGGGGTATATTATATCTCAGTCCTGAAGATATGCAAGAGGCAAAGAAATTTATGAAGGGAAAAGGTATTAAAGCCGAGGATGTTAAAAATTTACCCCCTACTAAAGAAATACATGGGCTTAATACACCACTGCTGCCTAAGGTGGTAGAGGTAAATTCTCTTATGAAGTTCAATGATAATGATAATCCTCACAATATGCATCCTAGCTAATGCCTTTATGAGTTTGAAAATTATATTAGAAAACAAGATCACTTCAATGCAAATGTTATGAAACAATTGAAATACAATTCTGATATGATTGCTCGCTTGAGTGACTTGTTATTTAGAATATCAAATGATGTTAGAGGTGTTGGAAAGCATGCTTCTATGGTTCAAACTCAGTTAGAAAAGTTGCTAAATCTCAAAGAGAATTGCTTGATGAAATGAATAATAATATGCACGACTTTGTTGTTAGAGTTGCAACTAGCGGAGGTAAACTGAGTCAGGAACCATTTTATCCCGAGGGACACCCAAAAAGAATCGAACAAGATTCACAAAGAGATAATACTAGTGGACCTAGTTCTTCTAAAAAGAAAAAGAGGAAGAAAAATGATAGGACTATGCATGCTCCTAGTGAACCTGAAATAGAAAAAACTCCTAATAATGATAATGAAACTTCTATCTCTCATGCTGAAACTCAGTCTGGTAATGAACATTCACCTAGTGATAATGAAAAAGATATTGTTGATGCTCATGAAGACTCTCAAACAAATAATAAAGAACCAAACAATGATGTTGAGATAGAACCACCTGTTGATCTTGATAACCCACAACCTAAGAATAAAAGATATGATAAAAGTGACTTTGTGGCTAGAAAATACGGTAAAGAAAGTGAACCATGGGTTCAAAAACCTATGCATTTTCCACCTAAGTCAACTAAAAAGAATGATGATGAAGAATTTGAACGCTTTTCTGAAATGCTGAGGCCAGTCTTTTTGCGTACTCGCTTGACTGATATCTTGAAAATGCCTCCTTATGCAAAGTATATGAAAGACATCATCACTAATAAGAGAAAAATACCGGAAGTTGAAATCTCCACTATGCTTGATAATTATACTTTTAAGGATGGAGTACCTAAAAAAACTTGGAGATCCGGGAATACCAACTATACCTTGCTCCATCAAAAAGAATTATGTGAAAACTGCCTTGTGTGATTTAGGAGCTGGTGTTAGTGTTATGCATTTCTCTTTATATAAAAGACTTGATTTGAATAAACTCACACCTACTAAAATATCTTTGGACATGGCTGACAAATCAACTGCCATACATATCGGTATCTATGAGGATGCACTACTGCAGGATGCTACTAACGCAACACTACGATCAGAGACCCTTCGACGAAACTGTGTGCGATGCCATAATCACAAACGGTGGTGTAAAATAACCATCAAAAAAGGTGCAAAACATTTGCGATGGAGGACGCATCAATCACACTTCAGATTGTAGTTGCATGTGCGATGTAGGCCACATGGCTAACCTGTTCGAACTTTTTGTGATGAGGCAGAACAACAGAAACGGGTAGCCATATCAATGTGTGTGTGATATACGGCATACAGTTCACTCCGATGAACCGTTTGCTATTAGGGAGTGCAACATAAACGGTTAGCCAGATCAAGGTGTGTGTGATATAGGGCATGCGGTTCACTCGGACGAACTATTTTTTATTAGCGAACGCAACAGAAATGGTTCAACTTAACAAGATGTGTGTGATACGTAGCAAACAGCCGAATTGGATGAACTGTTTGCGATGAGAATTTACAACACATACGGTTAATACAATTAGTTCGTGTGCGATTCTGTCACTAGTAGAAAACAGGGCTTTGGTTGGAGCCTGCCAAGCCCATTAGTCCCGGTTCAGTAAAGAACAGGGACCCATGGGGGGCATACGTCCCGGTTCGTGCGCCCAGGGGCCCGGCCGGGCCTCAGGAGGCATTTGTCCCGGTTCATGTGGACCCATTTGTCCCGGTTCTAGCCACGAACTGGGACCAGTGGGCCTGGCTCCTGGCCCACAGCCATTGGTCCCGGTTCGTGCCTAGAACCGGGACAGAAGGGGGGCCTTTAGTCCCGGTTCCAGCCACGAACCGGGACCAATGAGGTGGCTATATATACCCCTCGCCCGCGAGCAGAGCACTCCACACTGCTCTGTTTTTTGTGGCTGACGAGGGGAGAGCTTTGTGGCGCTCTAGCTGACCTCCTATGCACACGAGGTGTTCGCTGAAATGCCCGAGCCACACTAGTTAAGCTTTCTCCTCTCGAAGCTCGACCTCCAAGCTCCATTTTCCCCGAGATTTGTCTAGGTTTAGCGGTCCGTCACGTCCCGCCCCCGTCTTCACCGCTATCGATCGCCCGCGCCGATCTCGTCACATGCACCAGCGTGGTGAGCCTCTTATTCTTATCTTCTTCTAAAATAAAAAAATTCTTACTTTAGATAGATACTTGTCTAATTTTCTTACTTTTATTATTGCTTGTTATTATATAGTGCGATGGTTTTGGTATCCGCCCCCGTTAGACCTCGTCCTGTCTATGATTCGGATGTGGTATATATTATCTTTTATAACTATTTGGTTCATTTATTGTTTATGACAATTATGCCCATTAAGTTGACATAGATTTTATTTATCTAGGAGGTAGTTGAACCGGAAATTCCAACCGACCCTATTGTCGGGAGGTTAAATTTAGTTGAAGAAGAAAACAATTATTTGAAGGAAAAAATAAAAAAAATTGAGGAGGAGAAGATGATATTGGAGTTGCATGTTGCGGATGTCGTCGATGATCACAAGATCAAGATGGATGCAATGCGGTTGAAGATTAGAAAGATTAGAAAATAAGCCATTAATACCGAGGCTTGGTATCATTATGCTGTTGGATCAATTGTTACCTTGGTTGTGATTATGATCGCATTTGTTGTTGCATTGATAGGTTTTATATAGTTTCAATGTATGGTTTAACTAGATGCTCTGGAGAGCTATAGGTTGTTCAATGAAAACTATGTATGTACTTTGGTTTTAATGTGATGATGAACTTCTATTAATTTGGTCACTTATCTATTCATGGTGTTCTGTAATTGTTTTTTGACACACTTAGTTATATATAATGCACGCAGATGAACCGACAATGGATGTACGATGACAGACACACCTCCGAGTACATTAAGGGCATGCATAATTTTCTCGAAGTGGCTGAGGCAAACAAGCAGAATGGTTTTATGTGTTGTCCATGCCCTAATTGTGGGAATACGAAGTCTTACTCTGATAAGAAAATCCTTCACACCCACCTGCTTTATAACGGTTTCATGCCATGCTATAATGTTTGGACGAAGCACGGAGAAATAGGGGTTATGATGGAAGACAGTGAAGAAGAAGAGGACGATGACAACTATGTGCCCCCTGAATACGGTGATGCTGCAACAAGGGAAGCTACTGAAGATCAAGAGGAACCATACGATGTGCCCGATGATGATGATCTCCGCTGGGTTATTGTCAATGCAAGGACACGGTGTGAAAGTCAAAAGGAGAAGCTGAAGTTCGATCGCATGTTAGAGGATCACAAAAAAGGGTTGTACCCCAATTGCGAAGATGGCAACACAAAGCTCGGTACCGTACTAGAATTACTGCAGTGGAAGGCAGAGAATGTTGTGTCTGACAAAGGATTTGAGAAGCTACTGAAAATATTGAAGAAGAAGCTTCCAAACGATAACGAATTGCCCGACAATACGTACGCAACAAAGAAGGTCGTATGCCCTCTAGGATTGGAGGTGCAGAAGACACATGCATGCCCTAATGACTACATCCTCTATCGTGGTGCGTATGAGGATTTGAACGCATGCCCGGTATGCGGTGCATTGCGGTATAAGATCAGACGAGATGACCCTAGTGATGTTGACAGTGAGCCCCCCAGGAAGAGGGTTCCTGCGAAGATGATGTGGTATGCTCCTATAATACCACGGTTGAAACGTCTGTTCAAAAACGAAGAGCATGCCAAGTTGATGCGATGGCATAGAGAGGACCGTAAGAAATACGGGAAGTTGAGAGCACCCGCTGACGGGTCGCAGTGGAGAAAAATCGAGAGAAAGTTCTGGGCTGAGTTTGCAGGTGACCCAAGGAACGTATGGTTTGGTTTAAGCACGGATGCCATTAATCCTTTCGGGGAGCAGAGCAGCAATCATAGCACCTGGCCCGTGACTCTATGTATGTATAACCTTCCTCCTTGGATGTGCATGAAGCGGAAGTTCATTATGATGCCAGTTCTCATCCAAGGCCCTAAGCAACCCGACAACGACATTGATGTGTACCTAAGGCCATTAGTTGAAGAACTTTTACAGTTGTGGAATGGAAACGGTGTACGTGTGTGGGATGAGCACAAACAGGAGGAATTTAACCTGCGCACATTGCTGTTTGTAACCATCAATGATTGGCCCGCTCTCAGTAACCTTCCAGGACAGACAAACAAGGGATACCACGCATGCACGCACTGTTTAGCTGACACCGAAAGTATATACCCGGAGAAATGTAGGAAGAATGTGTACCTGAGCCATCGTCAATTTCTTTCGACGAACCATCAATGTCGAAAGAAAGTCAAGCATTTCAAAGGCGAGGCAGATCACCGGAGGAAGCCCGCCATGCGTATCGATGATCACGTACTTGCTATGGTCAATGATTTACATGTAATCTTTGGAAAGGGTCCCGGTGGACTATCTGTTCCAAATGACACTGAGGGACGCGCACCCATGTGGAAGAAGAAATCTATATTTTGGGACCTACCCTACTGGAAAGAGCTGGAGGTCCGATCTTCAATTAACGTGATGCACGTGAC
The DNA here is from genome assembly GCF_003073215.2 of Triticum urartu. Lineage (NCBI taxonomy): Eukaryota > Viridiplantae > Streptophyta > Magnoliopsida > Poales > Poaceae > Triticum > Triticum urartu. The sequence goes on along the minus strand of NC_053022.1, from coordinate 521,249,780 downwards.
GAAGAACCTTTGCATGAACCTGCTAGGCTTCTTGGGCGTGTATGGGAAGACAAAAGATACATCGGAGCCACGGGAGGACCTGCAACGTTTGCACGAAAAAGACGGCATGCCTCCAAAGCAGTATGAAGGTCCTGCCAGCTACGCTCTTACCAAAGAAGAGAAGGAAATCTTCTTTGAATGCCTGCTCAGTATGAAGGTCCCGTCTGGCTTCTCGTCGAATATAAAGGGAATAATTAATATGCCAGAGAAAAAGTTCAAGAACCTAAAGTCTCATGACTGCCACGTGATTATGACGCAACTGCTTCCGGTTGCATTGAGGGGGCTTCTACTGGAAAACGTCTGAATAGCCATTGTGAAGCTATGTGCATTTCTCAATGTAATCTATCAGAAGGTGATCGATCCAGAAAAAGGAGTGATGTGGCGCAATGTCTTGTTAGTTTCGAGCTGGTGTTCCCCCCATCCTTCTTCAATATCGTGACGCACGTCCTAGTTCATCTAGTCGACGAGATTGTCATTCTGGGACCCGTATTTCTACACAATATGTTCCCCTTTGAGAGGTTCATGGGAGTCCTAAAGAAATATGTCCGTAACCGCGCTAGGCCAGAAGGAAGCATCTCCATGGGCCATCAAACAGAGGATGTCATTGGATTTTGTGTTGACTTCATTCCTAGCCTTAAGAAGATAGGTCTCCCTAAATCGCGGTATGAGGGGAGACTGACTGGAAAAGGCACGCTTGGTGGGGACTCAATAATATGCAGGGACGGGCATTCTTGGTCTGAAGCACACTACACAGTTCTACAGAACTCTACCTTGGTGACCCCATATGTCGATGAACACAAGAACAGTCTGCGCTCCAAACACCCGGAGTAGTGTGATGACTGGATTACATGTGAACACATCAATACTTTCTGCAGTTGGTTGGAAACACGTCTCAGAGGTGACAACACTGTTTGTGATGAGCTGTACTCATTGTCCAGGGGACCATCTTCGACTGTATTGACTTACAAAGGATACGAGATAAATGGGAATACATTTTACACGATCGCCCAAGATCAAAAGAGCACCAACCAAAACAGCGGTGTCTGCTTTGATGTAGCAATCAATAGGGGAAATGACACATATTATGGTTACATAGTGGACATATGGGAACTTGACTAGCTCGTTAATCAAAGATGGTTATGTTTCCTAACCATGAACAAAGAGTTATTATTTGATTAACGGGATCACATCATTAGGTGAATGATCCGATTGACATGACCCATTCCATTAGCTTAGCACCCGATCGTTTAGTATGTTGCTATTGCTTTCTTCATGACTTATACATGTTCCTATGACTATGAGATTATGCAACTCCCGTTTGCCGGAGGAACACTTTGTGTGCTACCAAATGTCACAACGTAACTGGGTGATTATAAAGGAGCTCTACAGGTGTCTCCAAAGGTAGATGTTGGGTTGGCGTATTTCGAGAATAGGATTTGTCACTCCGATTGTCGGAGAGGTATCTCTGGGCCCTCTCGGTAATGCACATCACATAAGCCTTGCAAGCATTGCAACTAATGAGTTAGTTGCGAGATGATGTATTACGGAACAAGTAAAGAGATTTGCCGGTAACGAGATTGAACTAGGTATTGGATACCGACGATCGAATCTCGGGCAAGTAACATACCGATGACAAAGGGAACAACGTATGTTGTTATGCGGTCTGACCGATAAAGATCTTCGTAGAATATGTAGGAGCCAATATGGGCATCCAGGTCCCGCTATTGGTTATTGACCGGAGATATGTCTCTGTCATGTCTACATTGTTCTTGAACCGTAGGGTCCGCACGCTTAACGTTACGATGACAGTTATTATGAGTTTATGCATTTTGATGTACCGAAGTTAGTTCGGAGTCCCAGATGTGATCACGGACATGACGAGGAGTCTCGAAATGGTCGAGACATAAAGATTGATATATTGGATGACTATATTCGGACACCGTAAGCGTTCCGGAGAAGTATCAGATAAAACCGGAGCACCGGGGGGTTACCGGAACTCCCCGGGGGGTTAATGGGCCTCATGGGCCTAATGTGGAGAAGAGGAAGGGGCTGCCAGGGCAGGCCGCGCGCCCCCTCTCCCCCTAGTCCGAATTGGACAAGGAGGGAGGGGCGGTGCCCCCCCTTTCCTATTCTCCCTCCACCTCTCCTAGTTGGACAAGGAAAAGGGGAGGGGAGTCCTACTCCCGGTAGGAGCAGGACTCCTCCTGCGCACTTCCATAGGGCCGGCCGCACCCCCCCTTGGATCCTTTATATACGGGGGCAGGGGGCACCCCTAGACACACAAGTTGATCCACGTGATCGTTCCTTAGCCGTGTGCGGTGCCCCCTGCCACCATATTCCACCTCGATCATATCGTTGTAGTGCTTAGGAGAAGCCTTGCGTCGGTAGAACATCATCATCATCACCACGCCGTTGTGTTGACGGAACTCATCCCCGAAGCTTTGCTGGATCGGAGCCCGGGGAGCGTCATCGAGCTGTACGTGTGCTAAGAACTCAGAGGTGCCGGAGAAACGGTGCTTGGATCGGTCGGATCGGGAAGACGTACGACTACTTCCTCTACGTTGCGTCAACGCTTCCGTTGCGATCTATGAGTGTACGTAGACAACACTCTCCCCTCTCGTTGCTATGCATCACCATGATCTTGCGTGTGCGTAGGAAATTTTTTGAAATTACTATGTTCCCCAACAGTGGCATCCGTGCCTGGTTTTCTAGTTTGATGTTTTATGCATGAGTAGAACACAAGTGAGTTGTGGGCGATATAAGTCATACTGCCTACCAGCATGTCATACTTTGGTTCGGCGGTATTGTTGGATGAAGCGGCCCGGACCAACATTACGCGTACGCTTATGCGAGACCGGTTCTCCCGACGTGATTTGCACATAGGTGGCTTGCGGGTGACTGTTTCTCCAACTTTAGTTGAACCAAGTGTGGCTACGCCCGGTCCTTGCGAAGGTTAAAACGGCATCAACTTGACAAACTATCGTTGTGGTTTTGATGCGTAGGTGAGATTGGTTCTTGCTTAAGCCCGTAGCAGCCACGTAAAACTTGCAACAACAAAGTAGAGGACGTCTAACTTGTTTTTGCAGGGCATGTTGTGATGTGATATGGTCAAGACATGATGCTAAATTTTATTGTATGAGATGATCATGTTTTGTAACCCAGTTATCGGCAACTGGCAGGAGCCATATGGTTGTCGCTTTATTGTATGCAATGCAATCACGATGTAATGCTTTACTTTATCACTAAGCGGTAGCGATAGTCGTGGAAGCATAAGATTGGCGAGACGACAACGATGCTACGATGTAGATCAAGGTGTCGCACCGGTGACGATGGCGATCATGACGGTGCTTCGGAGATGGAGATCACAGGCACAAGAGGATGATGGCCATATCATATCACTTATATTGATTGCATGTGATGTTTATCTTTTATGCATCTTATCTTGCTTTGATTGACGGTAGCATTATAAGATGATCTCTCACTAATTATCAAGAAGTGTACTCCCTGAGTATGCACCGTTGCGAAAGTTCTTCGTGCTGACACACCACGTGATGATCGGGTGTGATAGGCTCTACGTTCAAATACAACGGGTGCAAAACAGTTGCACACGCGGAATACTCAGGTTATACTTGACGAGCCAATCATATACAGATATGGCCTCGGAACACGGAGACCGAAAGGTCGAGCGTGAATCATATAGTAGATATGATCAACATAGCGATGTTTACCAATGAAACTACTCCATCTCACGTGATGATCGGACATGGTTTAGTTGATTTGGATCATGTGATCACTTAGAGGATTAGAGGGATGTCTATCTAAGTGGGAGTTCTTAAGTAATTTGATTAATTGAACTTAAATTTATCATGAACTTAGTACCTGATAGTATCTTGCTAGTTTATGTTTGATTGTAGATAGATGGCTCGTGCTGTTGTTCCATTGAATTTTAATGCGTTCCTTGAGAAAGCAAAGTTGAAAGATGATGGTAGCAATTACACGGACTGGGTCCGTAACTTGAGGATTATCCTCATTGCTGCACAGAAGAATTACGTCCTGGAAGCACCGCTGGTTGCCAGGCCTGCTGCTGGAGCAACACCAGATGTTATGAACGTCTGGCAGAGCAAAGCTGATGACTACTCGATAGTTCAGTGTGCCATGCTTTACGGCTTAGAATCGGGACTTCGAAAACATTTTGAACGTCATGGAGTATATGAGATGTTCCAGGAGTTGAAGTTAATATTTCAAGCAAATGCCCGGATTGAGAGATATGAAGTCTCTAATAAGTTCTATAGCTGCAAGATGGAGGAGAACAGTTCTGTCAGTGAGCATATACTCAAAATGTGTGGGTATAATAATCACTTGATTCAGATGGGAGTTAATCTTCCAGATGATTGCGTCATTGACAGAATTCTTCAATCACTGCCACCAAGCTACAAGAGCTTCATGATGAACTATAATATGCAAGGGATGAACAAGACTGTTCCTGAGCTCTTCGCAATGCTGAAAGCTGCGGAGGTAGAAATCAAAAAGGAGCATCAAGTGTTGATGGTAAACAAGACAACTAGTTTCAAGAAAAAGGGCAAAGGGAAGAAGAAGGGGAACTTCAAGAAGAATGGCAAGCAAGTTGCTGCTCAAGAGAAGAAACCCAAATCTGGACCTAAGCCTAAAACTGAGTTCTTCTACTGCAAGCAGACTGGTCACTGGAAGCAGAACTGCCCCAAGTATTTGGTGGATAAGAAGGATGGCAAGGTGAACAACGGTATATGTGATATACATGTTATTGATGTGTACCTTACTAATGCTCGCAGTAGCACCTGGGTATTTGATACTGGTTCTGTTGCTAATATTTGCAACTTGAAACAGGGACTACAGATTAAGTGAAGATTGGCTAAGGACGAGGTGACGATGCGCGTGGGAAACGGTTCCAAAGTCGATGTGATCGCGGTCGGCACGCTACCTCTACATCTACCTTCGGGATTAGTATTAGACCTAAATAATTGTTATTTGGTGCCAGCGTTGAGCATGAACATTATATCTGGATCTTGTTTAATGCGAGACGGTTATTCATTTAAATCAGAGAATAATGGTTGTTCTATTTATATGAGTAATATCTTTTATAGTCATGCACCCTTGAAGAGTGGTCTATTCTTGTTGAATCTCGATAGTAGTGATACACATATTCATAATGTAGAAGCCAAAAGATGCAGAGTTGATAATGATAGTGCAACTTATTTGTGGCACAGCCGTTTAGGTCATATCGGTGTAAAGCGCATGAAGAAACTTCATACTGATGGACTTTTGGAACCACTTGATTATGAATCACTTGGTACTTGCGAACCGTGCCTCATGGGCAAGATGACTAAAACACCGTTCTCCGGTACTATGGAGAGAGCAACAGATTTATTGGAAATCATACATACAGATGTATGTCGTCCGATGAATGTTGAGGCTCGTGGCGGATATTGTTATTTTCTCACCTTCACAGATGACTTAAGCAGATATGGGTATATCTACTTAATGAAACATAAGTCTGAAACATTTGAAAAGTTCAAAGAATTTCAGAGTGAAGTTGAAAATCATCGTAACAAGAAAATAAAGTTTCTACGATCTGATCGTGGAGGAGAATATTTGCGTTACGAATTTGGTGTACATTTGCAAAAGTGTGGAATAGTTTCGCAACTCACGCCACCCGGAACACCACAGCGTAATGGTGTGTCCGAACGTCGTAATCGTACTTTACTAGATATGGTGCGATCTATGATGTCTCTTACTGATTTACCGCTATCGTTTTGGGGATACGCTCTAGAGACGGCCACATTCACGTTAAATAGGGCACCATCAAAATCTGTTGAGATGACGCCTTATGAACTGTGGTGTGGCAAGAAACCAAAGTTGTCGTTTCTGAAAGTTTGGGGCTGCGATGCTTATGTGAAAAAGCTTCAACCTGATAAGATCGAACCCAAATCGGAGAAATGTGTCTTCATAGGATATCCAAAGGAAACAATTGGATACACCTTCTATCACATATCCGAAGGCAAGACTTTTGTTGCTAAATTCGGAAACTTTCTGGAGAAGGAGTTTATCTCGAAAGAAGTGAGTGGGAGGAAAGTAGAACTTGACGAGATAACTGTACCTGCTCCCTTATTGGAAAGTAGTACATCACAGAAAACTGTTTTTGCGACACCTACGCAAATAAGTGAGGAAGTTAATGATAATGATCATGAAACTTCAGGACAAGATACTACTGAACCTCGTAGATCAACCAGAGTAAGATCCGCGCCAGAGTGGTACGGTAATCCAGTTCTGGAAGTCATGCTACTAGATCATGATGAACCTACGAACTATGAAGAAGTGATGGTGAGCCCAGATTCCGCAAAATGGCTTGAAGCCATGAAATCTGAGATGGGATCCATGTATGAGAACAAAGTATGGACTTTGGTTGACTTGCCCGATGATCGGCAAGCAATTGAGAATAAATGGATCTTCAAGAAGAAGACTGACGCTGACGGTAATATTACTATCTACAAAGCTCGACTTGTCGCAAAAGGTTTTCGACAAGTTCAAGGGGTTGACTACGATGAGACCTTCTCACCCGTAGCGATGCTTAAGTCTGTCCGAATCATGTTAGCAATTGCCGCATTTTATGATTATGAAATTTGGCAGATGGATGTCAAAACTGCATTCCTGAATGGATTTCTGGAAGAAGAGTTGTATATGATGCAACCAGAAGGTTTTGTCGATCCAAAGGGAGCTAACAAAGTGTGCAAGCTCCAGCGATCCATTTATGGACTGGTGCAAGCCTCTCGGAGTTGGAATAAACGTTTTGATAGTGTGATCAAAGCATTTGGTTTTATACAGACTTTCGGAGAAGCCTGTATTTACAAGAAAGTGAGTGGGAGCTCTGTAGCATTTCTGCTATTATATGTGGATGACATATTACTGATTGGAAATGATATAGAATTTCTGGATAGCATAAAGGGATACTTGAATAAGAGTTTTTCAATGAAAGACCTCGGTGAAGCTGCTTACATATTAGGCATAAAGATCTATAGAGATAGATCAAGACGCCTAATTGGACTTTCACAAAGCACATACCTTGACAAGATTTTGAAAAAGTTCAAAATGGATCAAGCAAAGAAAGGGTTCTTGCCTGTGTTACATGGTGTGAAGTTGAGTCAGACTCAATGCCCGACCACTGCAGAAGATAGAGAGAAAATGAAAGATGTTCCCTATGCTTCAGCCATAGGCCCTATCATGTATGCAATGCTGTGTACCAGACCTGATGTGTGCCTTGCTATAAGCTTGGCAGGGAGGTACCAAAGTAATCCAGGAGTGGATCACTGGACAGCGGTCAAGAACATCCTGAAATACCTGAAAAGGACTAAGGATATGTTTCTCGTGTATGGAGGTGACAAAGAGCTCATCGTAAAAGGTTACGTTGATGCAAGCTTTGAAACTGATCCGGACGATTCTAAATCGCAGACCGGATACGTATTTACATTAAATGGAGGAGCTGTCAGTTGGTGCAGTTCTAAACAAAGCGTCGTAGCGGGATCTACATGTGAAGCTGAGTACATAGCTGCTTCGGAAGAAGCAAATGAAGGAGTCTGGATGAAGGAGTTCATATCCAATCTAGGTGTCATACCTAGTGCATCGGGTCCAATGAAAATCTTTTGTGACAATACTGGTGCAATTGCCTTGGCAAAGGAATCCAGATTTCACAAGAGAACCAAGCACATCAAGAGACGCTTCAATTCCATCCGGGATCTAGTCCAGGTGGGAGACATAGAGATTTGCAAGATACATACGGATCTGAATGTTGCAGACCCATTGACTAAGCCTCTTCCACGAGCAAAACATGATAAGCACCAAGACTCCATGGGTGTTAGAATCATTACTATGTAATCTAGATTATTGACTCTAGTGCAAGTGGGAGACTGAAGGAAATATGACCTAGAGGCAATAATAAAGTTATTATTTATTTCCTTATATCATGATAAATGTTTATTATTCATGCTAGAATTGTATTAACCGGAAACATAATACATGTGTGAATACATAGACAAACTTAGTGTCACTAGTATGCCTCTACTTGACTAGCTCGTTAATCAAAGATGGTTATGTTTCCTAACCATGAACAAAGAGTTATTATTTGATTAACGGGATCACATCATTAGGTGAATGATCCGATTGACATGACCCATTCCATTATCTTAGCACCCGATCGTTTAGTATGTTGCTATTGCTTTCTTCATGACTTATACATGTTCCTGTGACTATGAGATTATGCAACTCCTGTTTGCCGGAGGAACACTTTGTGTGCTACCAAACGTCACAACGTAACTGGGTGATTATAAAGGAGCTCTACAGGTGTCTCCAAAGGTAGATGTTGGGTTGGCGTATTTCGAGAATAGGATTTGTCACTCCGATTGTCGGAGAGGTATATCTGGGCCCTCTCGGTAATGCACATCACATAAGCCTTGCAAGCATTGCAACTAATGAGTTAGTTGCGAGATGATGTATTAAGGAATGAGTAAAGAGACTTGCCGGTAATGAGATTGAACTAGGTATTAGATACCGACGATCGAATCTCGGGCAAGTAACATACCGATGACAAAGGGAACAACGTATGTTGTTATGCGGTCTGACCGATAAAGATCTTCGTAGAATATGTAGGAGCCAATATGGGCATCCAGGTCCCGCTATTGGTTATTGACCGGAGATATGTCTCAGTCATGTCTACATTGTTCTCGAACCGTAGGGTCCGCACGCTTAACGTTACGATGACAGTTATTATGAGTTTATGCATTTTGATGCACCGAAGTTAGTTCGGAGTCCCAGATGTGATCACGGACATGACGAGGAGTCTCAAAATGGTCGAGACATAAAGATTGATATATTGGATGACTATATTCGGACACCGGAAGCGTTCCGGAGAAGTATCAGATAAAACCGGAGCACCGGGGGGTTACCGGAACCCCCCCGGGGGGTTAATGGGCCTCATGGGCCTAATGTGGAGAAGAGGAAGGGGCTGCCAGGGCAGGCCGCGCGCCCCCTCTCCCCCTAGTCCGAATTGGACAAGGAGGGAGGGGCGGCGCCCCCCTTTCCTAGTCTCCCTCCACCTCTCCTAGTTGGACAAGGAAAAGGGGAGGGGAGTCCTACTCCCGGTAGGAGTAGGACTCCTCCTGCGCGCCTCCATAGGGCCGGCCGCACCCCCCCTTGGATCCTTTATATACGGGGGCAGGGGGCACCCCTAGACACACAAGTTGATCCACGTGGTCGTTCCTTAGCCGTGTGCGGTGCCCCTGCCACCATATTCCACCTCGATCATATTGTTGTAGTGCTTAGGCGAAGCCCTACGTCCGTAGAACATCATCATCGTCACCACGCCGTTGTGCTGACGGAACTCATCCCCGAAGCTTTGCTGGATCGGAGCCCGGGGAGCGTCATCGAGCTGTACGTGTGCTAAGAACTCGGAGGTGCCGGAGTAACGGTGCTTGGATCGGTCGGATCGGGAAGACGTATGACTACTTCCTCTATGTTGCATCAACGCTTCCGTTGCGGTCTACGAGGGTACGTAGACAACACTCTCCCCTCTCGTTGCTATGCATCACCATGATCTTGCATGTGCGTAGGAATTTTTTTGAAATTACTATGTTCCCCAACACTGTCCACGAGGGTGGGGGGCGCACCCTACCCCCCTGGGCGCGCCCCTGCCTCGTGGGCCCCCTAATGCTCCACCGACCTCAACCCTGATTCCATATATTCACTTTTGGGGAGAAAAAAAATCATAGAGAAGGATTCATCGCATTTTACGATACGGAGCCGCTGCCAAGCCCTAAACTCTCTCGGGAGGGCTGATCTAGAGTCCGTTCGGGGCTCCAGAGAGGGTAATCCGTAGCCATCATCATCATCTACCTTCCTCCATCACCAATTTCATGATGCTCACCTCCGTGCGTGAGTAATTTCATCATAGGCTTGCTGGACGGTGATGGGTTGGATGAGATTTATCATGTAATCGAGTTAGTTTTGTTAGGGTTTGATCCCTAGTACCCACTATGTTCTGAGATTGATGTTGCTATGACTTTGCTATGCTTAATGCTTGTCACTAGGGCCCGAGTGCCATGATTTCAGATCTGAACCTATTAAGTTTTCATGAATATATGTGAGTTCTTGATCCTATCTTGCAAGTCTATAGTCACCTATTATGTGTTATGATCTGGCAACCCCGAAGTGACAATAATCGGGACCACTCCCGGTTATGACCGTAGTTTGAGGAGTTCATGTATTCATTATGTGTGAATACTTTGGTCTGGTACTCTATTAAAATGAGGCCTTAATATCCCTTAGTTTCCAATAGGACCCCGCTGCCACAGGAGGGTAGGACAAAAGATGTGATACGTCTCCGTCGTATCTACTTTTCCAAACACTTTTGCCCTTGTTTTGGACTCTAACTTGCATGATTTGAATGGAACTAACCCGACTGATGCTATTTTCAGCAGAATTGCCATGGTGTTATTTATGTGTAGAAACAAAAGTTCTCAGAATGACCTGAAACTCCACGGAGATTATTTTTGGAAATAATAAAAAATACTGGCAAAGAATCAAGGCCAGGGGGCCCACACCCTAGCCACGAGGGTGGGGGCGTGCCTGCCCCCTGGGCGCGCCCCCTACCTCATGGGCCGCCTGGAGATCCACCGACCTCAACTCCAACTCCATATATTCGTGTTCGTGGAGAAAAAAATAAAGAAGAAGGATTCATCGCGTTTTATGACACGGAGCCGCCGCCAAGCCCTAAACTCTCTCGAGAGGGCTGATCTGGAGTCCGTTCGGGGCTCCGGAGAGGGTAATCCGTCGCCGTCGTCATCATCAACCATCCTCCATCACCAATTTCATGATGCTCACTGCCGTGCGTGAGTAATTCCATCGTAGCCTTGCTGGACGGTGATGGGTTGGATGAGATTTATCATGTAATCGAGTTAGTTTTGTTAGGGTTTGATCCCTAGTATCCACTATGTTCTAAGATTGATGTTGCTATGACTTTGCTATGCTTAATTCTTGTCACTAGGGCCTGAGTGCCATGATTTCAGATCTGAACCTATTATGTTTTCATGAATATATGAGAGTTCTTGATCCTATCTTCCAAGTCTATAGTCACCTACTATGTGTTATGATCCGGCAACCCTGAAGTGACAATAATCGGGACCACTCCCGGTGATGACCGTAGTTTGAGGAGTTCATGTATTCACTATGTGTTAATGCTTTGGTCTGGTACTCTATTAAAAGGAGGCCTTAATATCCCTTAGTTTCCACTAGGACCCCGTTGCCACGGGAGGGTAGGACAAAAGATGTCATGCAAGTTCTTTTCCATAAGCACGTATGACTATATTCGGAATACATGCCTACATTACATTGATGAATTGGAGCTAGTTCTGTGTCACCCTAGGTTATGAATGTTACATGATCGATCGCATCCGGTATAATTCTCTATCACCGATCCATTGCCTACGAGCTTTCCATATATTGTTCTTCGCTTATTTACTTTCCGTTGCTATTGTCATCATCACTATAAAACAACAAAAATATTACTTTTGCTACCGTTACCTTTTGCCACCGTTACCACTACTATCATATTACTTTGCTACTAAATACTTTGTTGCCGATATTAAGTTTCCAGGTGTGGTTGAATTGACTCCCCTTGTGTCGAATCAATAAATTTGGGTTGAATACTCTACCCTCGAAAACTGTTGCGATCCCCTATACTTGTGGGTTATCAAGACTATTTTTGGCGTCGTTGCAAAGGAGCATAGCTCTATTCTTTGAGTCACTTGGGATTTATATCTGCTGGTCACTATGAAGAACTTGAAAGACGCGAAAACAAAAATTTATCCCTCAACTACGAGGGGAGGTAAGGAACTGCCATCTAGCTCTGCACTTGATTCACCTTCTGTTTTGAGTAAGCTTGCGACACCTAAACCTGCTTCTGCTATTAATTCTGATATGTCGCATGTTATTGATGATGCCACTTCTGCTATGCATGATACTTATAATGAAACTACTTCTATGCTTGATACTACCGTGCCACTTGGTGAATTTCTAGATGAACAACTTGCTAGGGCTAGAGAGAGTGAAATTATTGAAACTAATAATATTGATGAAAGTGATGATGAAGGATCTCCTAATAAATATGAATTGCCTGTTGTGCCTGAGGGCTATGTTATGGATGAAAAAACTAAAAGAGACTTTCTTGCATGCAATGATAGAAGTGATCTTAAGAAATTATTAGCTAAGCTTAAACAAAAAACTCTGAATGCTAGAATTAAATATGATCCTGCTTATGCTACTTCACCTATCTTTGTTACTGATAAGGATTATGAATTCTCTATTGATCCTGATATAATAACTTTGGTTGAATCTGATCCTTTTTATGGTTATGAATCTGAAACTATTGTGGCACATCTTACTAAATTAAATGATATAGCCACCCTGTTCACTAATGATGAGAGAACTCGCTACTTCTACATCCTTAAAATATTTCCGTTCTCATTAAAGGGTGATGCTAAGATATGGTTTAATTCACTTGATCCTGGTTGTGTGCGTAGTCCCCAGGATATGATTTATTACTTCTCTGCTAAATATTTCCCTGCTCATAAGAAACAAGCTGCCTTAAGGGATATATATAATTTTGTGCAAATTGAAGAAGAGAGTCTCCCACAAGCTTGGGGGAGGCTTCTCCAATTACTTAATGCTTTGCCTGATCACCCTCTTAAGAAAAATGAAATACTTGATATCTTTTATAATGGACTAACTGATGCTTCCAGAGATTACCTGGATAGTTGTGCTGGTTCTGTTTTCAGGGAAAGAACACCAGATGACGCTGAAATTCTATTGAATAATATGTTGACAAATGAAAATAATTGGACACTTCCTGAGCCAGATCCTGAGCCAACTCCTGAGCCTATTTCCCAGTCCTGAAGATATGCAAGAGGCAAAGAAATCTATGAAAGAAAAGGTTATTGAAGCTGGAGGTGTTAAGAATTTACTTCCTATTGAAGAAATACATGGTTTTAATTTACCACCTATTGAAGAAACACGTGGTCTTGATAACCCGACACAGGTAGTAAAGGTAAATTCTCTCTAAAGATATGATAATGCTGAAATCCCTCCTACTAAGTTTGCTAGCCAATGTTTGGATGAGTTTGATAACTTTATGGTTAAGCAAGAAGACTTCAATGCTTATTTTGGTAGATAATTGAAATGAAATGCTTATATGATTGAACACTTGGGTGATTATATGTCTAGAGTTAAAGGTGAACTTAAACTCATTAGTAAACATGCTTCTATGGTCACCACTCAAGTAGAACAAGTACTTAAAGCTCAAAATGATTTGCTCAATGAATTAAATAGTGAGAAAAATGATAATGTTGTTAGAGTTATGACTAGAGGTGGTAAAATGACCCAGGAACCTTTGTATCCCGAGGGCCGTCCTAAGAGAATTGAGCAAGATTCTCAGAGAAATGATATTGATGCACCTAGTCCTTCTAAAAGGAAGAAAAAGAAAAATGATAGGAATTTGCATGCTTCTAGTGAACCTGTTATTGATACACCTGAGAATCCTAATGATATCTCTATTTCTGATGCTGAAACACAATATAGTAATGAACATGAAACTAGCTATAATGTTAATGATAATGTTCATGTTGATGCTCAACCTAGCAATGATAATGATGTAGAGATTGAACCTGCTGTTGATCTTGATAACCCACAATCAAAGAATCAACATTACGATAAAAGAGACTTTGTTGTTAGGAAACACATTAAGGAAAGAGAGCCTTGGGTTCAGAAACCCATGCCTTTTCCTCCTAAGCCATCCAAGAAAAAGGATGACGAGGATTTTGAGCGCTTTGCTGAAATGATTAGACCTATCTTTTTGCGTATGTGTTTGACTGATATGCTTAAAATGAATCCTTATGATAAGTACATGAAAGATATTATTACTAATAAAAGAAAGATACCGGAAGCTGAAATTTCCACCATGCTTGCTAATTATACTTTGAAGGGTGGAATACCTAAGAAACTAGGAGATCCAGGAGTACCAACTATACCATGCTCGATTAAAAGAAACTATGTTAGAACTGCTTTATGTGATCTTGGAGCCGGTGTTAGTGTTATGCCTCTCTCTTTATATCGTAGACTTGATTTGAATAAGTTGACACCTACTGAAATATCTTTGCAAATGGCTGATAAATCAACTGCTATACCTGTCGGTATTTGTGAGGATGTGCCTGTTGTAGTTGCAAACGTTACTATTTTAACGGACTTTGTTATTCTTGATATTCCCGAGGATGATAGTATGTCTATTATTCTTGGAAGACTCTTTTTGAATACTGGAGGGGCTGTTATTGATTGCAACAAGGGCAATGCCAATTTTCATGTTAATGGTAATGAGCATACGGTACACTTTTTGAGGAAACAACCTCAAGTTCACAGTATAAACTCTATTGGAAAAATTCCATCAATTATTTTTGGAGGTTTTGAATTTCCTCTTCCTACTGTCAAGAAGAAATATGATATTCTTATTGTTGGGGATGTCCATATCCCCGTTGAGGTAACCTAGTGTTATTCGAAAATTCTTCGGTTCCATGTTATTCGGAATGAGTTTGTTAACAAGACCTGATCAACCTTGTTAATGGATTCCTTTTGATGAGCATGAGATGGATGAAGTTAGAAAACACAACTCTCTGTACCCTCTTTTTACTTTCTGTTATTTATGTTAAATAAAGCAAAAATAGTAATTTCAGTCTATTTTCTGATTATCCGTGCAATATAAAAATACCCGAAAAATAAAAGTTCTCCAAATGCCCTGAAATATAAATATGTTTTTTTCTGGAATATTCGAGAATATCTGGCACTGAGAACACAACAGGGGGAGCAAGCACCGGGCCACGAGGGTCCACGGCGTGCCCACCCTCCTGGGCGCGCCCCCTGCCTCGTCGGCCCATGGTGGCTCCCTCCACTTATTGTTGCACCCACACACTTCTTCTTCCTCCCAAAAAATCACCATCCAGCTCAAGCACGAGTTCTAGCTCATTTTGCTACGAATTTCGATCTCCTTGCTCAAAGCACCTCTACAAAACTGCTTTGGGTCCAATTAGTTTTTGTTCTAGTGCTTTATTCATTGCAAATTTGTGCTGCCTAGGTGACCATGTTCTTGAGCTTGCATGTCAAATTTATATGGTTCGAAGTAGTTCTAATGCATGATATAGG
Source organism: Triticum urartu (assembly GCF_003073215.2). Taxonomy (NCBI): domain Eukaryota; kingdom Viridiplantae; phylum Streptophyta; class Magnoliopsida; order Poales; family Poaceae; genus Triticum; species Triticum urartu. The sequence goes on along the minus strand of NC_053022.1, from coordinate 521,234,474 downwards.
CTCTAGGCACTTGTAGGAGTAGTTGCTATCAATTTTGTTGAGTTTGGCTTACTTTTATTTGAAGTTACTAAAAATTTCAGAATTTTTCAGAAAATAATGAAGAGATTTTTGAGGGGCTCATCGAGCCGAAGCTCGAAGGAAAAGCAAAATGAAGAAGCAGAGAGGCCCAAATATAATTTGCCTCGCACTGCGGAGGTTCGGCCGTGTGAATGGCCTTCCGATGATTTCTTGAGAGCAGCCGGGATTTATGATGATTTTTATGAATTGGCTAAGAATGCAGGCCTCATCGACTTCCTCCCCGACCAATGCAAACAGTATCTCTTACTCACTAATACTTTTGTACAAAACTTCTACTATTATCCTAGGGAATCACCTCCTTCAGTAGAGTTTCATTTATATGATGTGGTTAAGAAGATGTCACTAGATGAATTTTGGAGGGTTTGCAAAATACCTTTCGAGGGTAGCTTAGAGGAACCACATCGTAGAGATGTGGACGGGTTTATTGACACTATCACTGTAGGGGAAACTAAGAAAGTTTGCGATGCAAGAATCACTAGCATACATTTTCCTGTTTTACGCTACTTTGCAATATTTGCTAGTCGTTTCTTAATTGGTCGCGGAAACTGTGGAAACCTTACTATTCCTGATATTATTATTTTGTTCCATGGTTTATTCCGTGACGACTCTGTTAGTATGGGCGGTATTATTGCCAAACGGTTAAGTCTGAACCGTACAAAGGGCCCCATCTTTGGAGGTGCCTATGCTTCACGCCTTGCTACATACTATAACATACCTATTAGGCACTACGAAAAGGAAGAAAAATTGTTGCCTACTGTTTATTTAGATTATAAGAGTATGGTAGCACATGATTTTATTGTTAAGAATAGGGAAAATGAGCTTAAATACAAAAATGTTCTTTGATAAACATCATCCTGAGACTATTACCATGCCTGCTCCTTCCTTGTTTGATTTATCTGCAGGCAAGTCCCTTGTTCCGTTTGAGGCCATTCACGCCTACCGGAGCCCTACATCAGCTGCAGAGCCAGAGCCGGAACCACAATTTTGTTGGAAATATGCCCTAGAGGCAATAATAAAAGCATTATTATTATATTTCCTTGTTCATGATAATTGTCTTTATTCATGCTATAATTGTGTTATCCGGAAATCGTAATACATGTGTGAATAATAGACACCAACATGTCCCTAGTAAGCCTCTAGTTGACTAGCTCGTTGATCAACAGATAGTCATGGTTTCCTGACTATGGACATTGGATGTCATTGATAACGAGATCACATCATTAGGAGAATGATGTGATGAACAAGACCCAATCCTAAACATAGCACAAGATCGTATAGTTCGTTTGCTATAGTTTTCCAATGTCAAGTATCCTTTCCTTAGACCATGAGATCGTGTAACTCCCGGATACCGTAGGAGTGCTTTGGGTGTACCAAACGTCACAACATAACTGGGTGACAATAAAGGTACACTACGGGTGTCTCCGAAAGTGTCTGTTGGGTTGACATGGATCAATACTGGGATTTGTCACTCCGTATGACGGAGAGGTATCACTGGGCCCACTCGGTAATGCATCATCATTATGAGCTCAAAGTGACCAAGTGTCTGGTCACGGGATCATGCATTACGATACGAGTAAAGTGACTTGCCTGTAACGAGATTGAACAAGGTATTGGGATACCGACGATCGAATCTCGGGCAAGTAACATACCGATTGACAAAGGGAATTGCATACAGGGTTGCTTGAATCCTCGACATCGTGGTTCATCCGATGAGATCATCGTGGAGTATGTGGGAGCCAACATGGGTATCCAGATCCCGCTGTTGGTTATTGACCGGAGAGTCGTCTCGGTCATGTCTGCTTGTCTCCCGAACCTGTAGGGTCTACACACTTAAGGTTCGGTGACGCTAGGGTTGTGAAGATATGTATATGCAGTAACCGAATGTTGTTCGGAGTCCCGGATGAGATCCTGGATGTCATGAGGAGTTTCGGAATGGTCCGGAGGTAAAGAATTATATATAGGAAGTGCTGTTTCGGCCATCGGGACAAGTTTCGGGGTCACCGGTATTGTACCGGGACCACCGGAAGGGTCCCGGGGGTCCACCGGGTGGGGCCACCCATCCCGGAGGGCCCCATGTGCCAAAGTGGGGAGGGGAACCAGCCCATAGTGGGCTGGTGCGCCCCCCTAGGCCCACCCCATGCGCCTAGGGTTGAAACCCTAGGAGTGGGGGGCGCCCCACCTTGGCTTGGGGGCCACTCCAGCCCTGGCCGCCGCCCCCTAGGAGATCCAATCTCCTAGGGCCGGCGCCCCCCCTAGGGGAGCCTATATATATGAGGGGGAGGGAGGGGGCAGCCGCACCCTGAGTCCTGGTGCCTCCCTCTCCCCTGCTACACCTCTCTCTCTCGTAGAATAAGGCGAAGCCCTGCTTCTGTGACGCCCTGCATCCACCACCACGCCGTCATGCTGCTGGATCTTCATCAACCTCTCCTTCCCCTTTGCTGGATCAAGAAGGAGGAGACATCACGCTGACCGTACGTGTGTTGAACGCGAAGGTGTCGTCCGTTCGGTGCTAGGATCTTCGGTTATTTGGATCACGTCGTGTACGACTACCTCATCCCCGTTCTTTGAACGCTTCCGCATGCGATCTACAAAGGTATGTAGATGCATCCGATCACTCGTTGCTAGATGAACTCATAGATGGATCTTGGTGAAACCGTAGGAAATTTTTTGTTTTCTGCAACGTTCCCCAACAGTGGCATCATGAGCTAGGTCTATGCGTAGTTCTTCTTGCGCGAGTAGAACACAATTTGTTGTGGGCGTAGATGTTGTCAACTTTCTTGCCGCTACTAGTCTTATCTTGCTTCAGCGGTATTGTGGGATGAAGCGGCCCGGACCAACCTTACACGTACGCTTACGTGAGACCGGTTCCACCGACTAACATGCACTAGTTGCATAAGGTGGCTGGCGGGTGTCTGTCTCTCCCACTTTAGTTGGAGCGGATTCGATGAAAAGGGTCCTTATGAAGGGTAAATAGAAGTTGACAAATCACGTTGTGGCTTTCACGTAGGTAAGAAAACGTTCTTGCTAGAACCGTAATTCAGCCACGTAAAACTTGCAACAACAATTAGAGGACGTCTAACTTGTTTTTGCAGCAAGTGCTTTGTGATATGATATGGCCAAAGTTGTGATGAATGATGAATGACATATATGTGATGTATGAGATGTTCATGCTATTGTAATAGGAATCACGACTTGCATGTCGATGAGTATGACAACCGGCAGGAGCCATAGGAGTTGTCTTTATTTTTTGTATGACCTGCGTGTCATTGAGAAACGCCATGTAAATTACTTTACTTTATTTCTAGACGCGTTAGCCATAGTAGTAGAAGTAATAGTTGGCGAGCAACTTCATGGAGACACGATGATGGAGATCATGATGATGGAGATCATGGTGTCAAGCCGGTGACAAGATGATCATGGAGCCCCAAGATGGAGATCAAAGGAGCTATGTGATATTGGCCATATCATGTCACTATTATTATTTGATTGCATGTGATGTTTATCATGTTTTTGCATCTTGTTTACTTAGAACGACGGTAGTAAATAAGATGATCCCTCATAATAATTTCAAGAAGTGTTCCCCCTAACTATGCACCGTTGCGACAGTTCGTTGTTTCAAAGCACCACGTGATGATCGGGTGTTAGATTCTAACGTTCACATACAACGGGTGTAAGACAGATTTACACATGCAAACACTTAGGTTGACTTGACGAGCCTAGCATGTACAGACATGGCCTCGGAACACAAAAGACCGAAAGGTCGAGCATGAGTCGTATAGAAGATACGATCAACATGAAGATGTTCACCGATGTTGACTAGTCCGTCTCACGTGATGATCGGACACGGCCTAGTTAACTCGGATAATGTTATACTTAGATGACTAGAAGAGGGAGGTCTATCTAAGTGGGAGTTCATTAAATAATTTGATTAGATGAACTTAATTATCATGAACTTAGTCTAAAATATTTACAATGTGTCTTGTAGATCAAATGACCAACATAGTCCTCAACTTCAACGCGTTCCTAGAGAAAACCAAGCTGAAAGACGATGGCAACAACTACACGGACTGGGTCCGGAACCTAAGGATCATCCTCATAGCTGCCAAGAAAGATTATGTCCTACAAGCACCGCTGGGTGACGCACCTATTCTCCCTGCAAAACAAGACGTTATGAACGCTTGGCAGGCACGTACCGATGACTACTCCCTCGTTCAGTGTGTCATGCTTTACAGCTTAGATCCGGGGCTCCAAAAGCGTTTTGAGAGACATGGAGCATACGAGATGTTCGAGGAGCTGAAAATGGTTTTTCAAGCTCATGCCCGGGTCGAGAGATATGAAGTCTCCGACAAATTCTTCAGCTGTAAGATGGAGGAAAATAGTTCCGTCAGTGAGCACATACTCACTATGTCTGGGTTACATAACCGCTTGGCTCAGCTGGGAGTTAATCTCCCGGATGATGCGGTCATTGATAGAATCCTCCAGTCGCTTCCACCGAGCTACAAGAGCTTTGTGATGAACTTCAATATGCAGGGGATGGAAAAGACCATTCTTGAAGTATTTGCTATGCTGAAATCAGTAGAGGTAGAAGTCAAGAAGGAACATCAAGTGTTGATGGTCAATAAAACCACTAAGTTCAAGAAGGGCAAGGTTAAAAAGAACTTCAAGAAGGACGGCAAGGGAGTTGCCGCGCCGGCAAGCAAGCTGCCGGGAAGAAGCCAAAGAATGGACCCAAGCCCGAGACTGAGTGCTTTTATTGCAAGGAAAGTGGTCACTGGAAGCGAAACTGCCCCAAATACTTAGCGGACAAGAAGGCCGGCAAAACAAAAGGCATATGTGATATACATGTAATTGATGTGTACCTTGCCAGTACTCGTAGTAGCTCCTGGGTATTTGATACCGGTGCAGTTGCTCACATTTATAACTCAAAGCAGGAGCTGCGGAATAAGCGGAGACTGGCAAAGGACGAGGTGACGATGCGCGTCGGGAATGGTTCCAAGGTCAATGTGATCGCCGTCGGCACGCTACCTCTACATTTACCTTCGGGATTAGTTTTAAACCTTAATAATTGTTATTTAGTGCCAGCTTTGAGCATGAACATTGTATCGGGATCTTGTTTAATTCGAGATGGCTACTCATTTAAATCCTAGAATAATGGTTGTTCTATTTATATGAGAGATATGTTTTATGGTCATGCTCCGATGGTGAATGGTTTATTCTTAATGAATCTTGAGCGTAATGCTACACATGTTCATAGTGTGAATACCAAAAGATGTAAGGTTGATAATGATAGTCCCACATACTTGTGGCACTGCCGCCTTGGTCACATAGGTGTCAAACGCATGAAGAAGCTCCATGCAGATGGACTTTTAGAGTCTCTTGATTATGAATCATTTGACACGTGCGAGGCATGCCTCATGGGTAAAATGACCAAGACTCCGTTCTCAGGAACAATGGAGCGAGCAACCAACTTATTGGAAATCATACATACTGATGTGTGCGGTCCAATGAGTGTTGAGGCTCGCGGTGGCTATCGTTATGTTCTCACCCTCACTGATGACTTGAGTAGATATGGGTATATCTATTTGATGAAACACAAGTCTGAGACCTTTGAAAAGTTCAAGGAATTTCAGAGTGAGGTTGAAAATCAATGTGAAAGAAAAATCAAGTTCCTACGATCAGATTGTGGAGGAGAATACTTGAGTCACGAATTTGGCACACACTTAAGAAAATGTGGAATAGTTTCACAACTCACACCGCTTGGAACACCTCAGCGTAATGGTGTGTCCGAACGTCATAATCGCACTCTATTAGATATGGTGCGATCTATGATGTCTCTTACCGATTTACCGCTATCTTTTTCGGGCTATGCTTTAGAGACTACCGCATTCACTTTAAATAGGGCTCCGTCGAAATCCGTTGAGACGACACCGTATGAATTATGGTTTGGGAAGAAACTTAAGCTGTCGTTTCTAAAAGTTTGGGGATGCGATGCTTATGTCAAGAAACTTCAACCTGAAAAGCTCGAACCCAAGTCGGAAAAATGCGTCTTCATAGGATACCCTAAAGAAACTATTGGGTATACCTTCTACCTCAGATCCGAAGGCAAGATCTTTGTTGCCAAGAATGGATCCTTTCTAGAGAAAGAGTTTCTCTCGAAAGAAGTAAGTGGGAGGAAAGTAGAACTTGATGAAGTAGTACCTCTTGAACCGGAAAATGGCGCAACTCAAGAAAATGTTCCTGAGGTGCCTGCACCGACTAGAGAGGAAGTTAATGATAATGATCAAGATACTTCTGATCAAGCTCCTACTGAAATTCGAAGGTCCACAAGGACACGTTTCGCACCAGAGTGGTACGGCAACCCTGTCTTGGAAATCATGTTGTTAGACAACGGTGAACCTTCGAACTATGAAGAAGCGATGGCGGGCCCGGATTCCGACAAATGGCTGGAAGCCATGAAATCCGAGATAGGATCCATGTATGAAAACGAAGTATGGACTTTGACTGACTTGCCCGTTGAGCGGCGAGCCATAGAAAATAAATGGATCTTTAAGAAGAAGACAGACGCGGATGGTAATGTGACCATCTATAAAGCTCGGCTTGTCGCTAAGGGTTATTGACAAGTTCAAGGGGTTGACTACGATGAGACTTTCTCACCGGTAGCGAAGCTAAAGTCCGTCCGAATCATGTTAGCAGTTGCCGCATTCTACGATTATGAGATATGGCAAATGGATGTCAAAACGGCATTCCTTAATGGTTTCCTTAAGGAAGAATTGTATATGATGCAACCGGAAGGTTTTATCGATCCTAAGAATGCTGACAAGGTGTGCAAGCTCCAACGCTCGATTTATGGGCTGGTGCAAGCATCTCGGAGTTGGAACATTCGCTTTGATGAGATGATCAAAGCGTTTGGGTTTACGCAGACTTATGGAGAAGCCTGCGTTTACATGAAAGTGAGTGGGAGCTCTGTAGCATTTCTCATACTATATGTAGATGACATACTTTTGATGGGAAATGATATAGAACTCTTGGACAGCATTAAGGCCTACTTGAATAAGAGTTTTTCAATGAAGGACCTTGGAGAAGCTGCTTATATATTAGGCATCAAAATCTATAGAGATAGATCGAGACGCCTCATAGGTCTTTCACAAAGCACATACCTTGATAAGATATTGAAGAAATTCAATATGGATTAGTCTAAGAAGGGGTTCTTACCTGTGTTACAAGGTGTGAAATTGAGCTCTGCTCAATGTCCGACCACGGCAGAAGATATAGAAGAGATGAGTGTCATCCCCTATGCCTCAGCCATAGGTTCTATTATGTATGCCATGCTGTGTACCAGACCTGATGTAAACCTTGCCGTAAGTTTGGTAGGAAGGTACCAAAGTAATCCCGGCAAGGAACACTGGACAGCGGTAAAGAATATCCTGAAGTACCTGAAAAGGACTAAGGAAATGTTTCTCGTTTATGGAGGTGACGAAGAGCTCATCGTAAAGGGTTACGTCGACGCTAGCTTCGACACAGATCTGGATGACTCTAAGTCACAAACCGGATACGTGTATATTTTGAATGGTGGGGCAGTAAGCTGGTGCAGTTGCAAGTAGAGCGTCGTGGCGGGATCTACATGTGAAGCGGAGTACATGGTAGCCTCGGAGGCAGCACATGAAGCAATTTGGGTGAAGGAGTTCATCACCGACCTAGGAGTCATACCCAATGCGTCGGGGCCAATCAAACTCTTCTGTGACAACACTGGAGCTATTGCACTTGCCAAGGAGCCCAGGTTTCACAAGAAGACAAGGCACATCAAGCGTCGCTTCAACTCCATTCGTGAAAATGTTCTAGATGGAGACATAGATATTTGTAAAGTACATACAGACCTGGATGTAGCAGATCCGTTGACTAAACCTCTCCCTAGAGCGAAACATGATCAACACCAGAATTCCATGGGTGTTTGATTCATCACAATGTACCTAGATTATTGACTCTAGTGCAAGTGGGAGACTGTTGGAAATATGCCCTAGAGGCAATAATAAAAGCATTATTATTATATTTCCTTGTTCATGATAATTGTCTTTATTCATGCTATAATTGTGTTATCCGGAAATCGTAATACATGTGTGAATAATAGACACCAACATGTCCCTAGTAAGCCTCTAGTTGACTAGCTCGTTGATCAACAGATAGTCATGGTTTCCTGACTATGGACAGTGGATGTCATTGATAACGAGATCACATCATTAGGAGAATGATGTGATGGACAAGACCCAATCCTAAACATAGCACAAGATCGTATAGTTCGTTTGCTAGAGTTTTCCAATGTCAAGTATCCTTTCCTTAGACCATGAGATCGTGTAACTCCCGGATACCATAGGAGTGTTTTGTGTGTACCAAACGTCACAACATAACTGGGTGACAATAAAGGTATACTACGGGTGTCTCCGAAAGTGTCTGTTGGGTTGACATGGATCAAGACTGGGATTTGTCACTCCGTATAACGGAGATGTATCACTTGGCCCACTCAATAATGCATCATCATTATGAGCTCAAAGTGACCAAGTGTCTGGTCACGGGATCATGCATTACGATACGAGTAAAGTGACTTGCCTGTAACGAGATTGAACAAGGTATTGGGATACCGACGATCGAATCTCGGGCAAGTAACATACCGATTGACAAAGGGAATTGCATACAGGGTTGCTTGAATCCTCGACATCATGGTTCATCCGATGAGATCATCGTGGAGCATGTGGGAGCCAACATGGGTATCCAGATCCCGCTGTTGGTTATTGATCGGAGAGTCGTCTCGGTCATGTCTGCTTGTCTCCCGAACCCATAGGGTCTACACACTTAAGGTTCGGTGACGCTAGGGTTGTGAAGATATGTATATGCAGTAACCCGAATGTTGTTCGGAGTCCCGGATGAGATCCTGGACGTCACGAGGAGTTTCGGAATGGTCTGGAGGTAAAGAATTATATATAGGAAGTGCTGTTTCGGCCATCGGGACAAGTTTCGGGGTCACCAGTATTGTACCGGGACCACCGGAAGGGTCCCGGGGGTCCACCGGGTGGGGCCACCCATCCCGGAGGGCCCCATGGGCCAAAGTGGGGAGGGGAACCAGCCCATAGTGGGCTGGTGCGCCCCCCTAGGCCCACCCCATGCGCCTAGGGTTGAAACCCTAGGGGTGGGGGGCGCCCCACCTTGGCTTGGGGGCCACTCCAGCCCTGGCCGCCGCCCCCCTAGGAGATCCAATCTCCTAGGGCCGGCTCCCCCCTAGGGGAGCCTATATATATGAGGGGGAGGGAGGGGGCAGCCACACCCTGAGTCCTGGCGCCTCCCTCTCCCCTGCTACACCTCTCTCCCTCTCGTAGAATAAGGCGAAGCCCTGCTTCTGTGACGCCCTGCATCCACCACCACGCCGTCGTGCTGCTGGATCTTCATCAACCTCTCCTTCCCCTTTGCTGGATCAAGAAGGAGGAGACGTCACACTGACCGTACGTGTGTTGAACGCGGAGGTGCCGTCCGTTCGGTGCTAGGATCTTCGGTGATTTGGATCACGTCGTGTACGACTACCTCATCCCCGTTCTTTGAACGCTTCCGCACGTGATCTACAAAGGTATGTAGATGCATCCGATCACTCGTTGCTAGATGAACTCATAGATGGATCTTGGTGAAACCGTAGGAAATTTTTTGTTTTCTGCAACGTTCCCCAACAAATTTGAGCCTCCACGACAGTCTGATTACCAGTGGGATCCGGAGGCGATCGCCAGCCAGTGGCAATCTGACTATGCATCTCAGTATGACCCCAACTACAACTTTGGATATTCGCCAGGCCATCCGTGGCATTAGACCAACTTAGGCCAGAAGCCTAAGCTTGGGGGAGTACGTATTTCCCACCAACATTACATTCATGTTCACACACTCATTGCTAGTTGTCGGTGCTCATACTTTTTCATTGTATAATCCATACTAGTTTATTTCCTTTTTATGCTTTCTTCTTGTGTGTTTGATAAACCTTAAGAAAAACCAAAAAAATAGTTGTAGCTTTTAGCTATTTTTAATTTCTATGCTTGTAGTAGTAATTAAAAATAAAACCCAAAAAGAAATCAAGTTCTTCTTTTGTTTGTTGGGAGCTTTCCCGTGTAAATAGTTTTATTTCTTTTCTTTTCTTTGGGGGTCGATGGGAGAAGACCATAATTAAATTGTTGAAGTGACTCATATATGCATTATTGTTGATTTAACCAAGAGTCCATATTGCCTTGTCTTCTCCTGTTTATTGAATGCTTGCAGATTCCATCTTAGTTCAATGCACGTGCACTGTTATTATTATTCACATCATTCGGTCATGCAAGTGAAAGGCAATTATGACGATATATGATGGACTGATTGAGATGGGAGAAGCTGGTATGAACTCGACCTCTCTTGTTTTTGTAAATATGATTCGTTCATCGTTCCTGATTCAGCCTATTATGAATAAACATGTTTGCAATGACAATTAGAGATTACAGTTGCTTATGCCATGCTTAATTATCTAGGAGCTTATAATGGTTTACCTTGCGTGCCAACATGCTATTAAAATGGTTGTGATGTGGTATGATAGGGTGGTATCCTCTTTTGAACAATTCCAGTGGCTTGACTTGGAACATGTTCATGCATGTAGTTGAAACAAAATCAACATAGCCTCTACGATTTTTATGTTCATAGCGCATTATATCCTACTCATGCTTGCATTCGGTGTTGATTAATTTTAATGCATGTTCATGACTATTGTCGCTCTCTAGCTGGTCGCTTCCCAGCCTTTTTCTAGCCTTCACCTGTACTAAGAGGGAATACTGCTTGTGCATCCAATCCCATAAACCCCAAAGTTATTCCATATGAGTCCACCATGCCTACCTATATACGGTATCTACCTGCCGTTCCAAGTAAATTTGTATGTGCCAAACTCTAAACCTTCAAATAAACATTCTATTTTGTATGCTCGAATAGCTCATGTATCAACTAGGGCTGTCCGTATCTTCCATGTTAGGCGTGTTATTATCAAGAGGAGTGGACTCCGCTCCTCACTCACGAGAAAATGGCTGGTCACCTGGATGCCCAGTCCCATGCTTTATGCAAATCAAATCAAAATAATTGCAAACAAAACTCCCCCGGGACTGTTGTTAGTTGGAGGCACTCCTTATTTTGAGCAAGCCATGGATTGATGCTTGTTGGTGGAGGGGGAGTATAAACTTTAATGTGTGTAGCATGGAAGATATCGCCATCTCTTGGTTGTTATGTTGACAATGAAAGTATACCGCTCAAAATATCATTCATCTCTATTTCAAAATCGAGCTCTGGCACCTCTACAAATCCCTGCTTCCCTCTGCGAAGGGCCTATCTATTTACTTTTATGTTGAGTGATACGTCTCCAACGTATCTATCATTTTTTATTGCTCCATCCTATATTATCTACTATTTTGGACATTATTGGGCTTTATTATCCACTTTTATATTATTTTTGGGACTAACCTATTAACCGGAGGCCCAGCCCAGAATTGCTGTTTTTGCCTGTTTTAGGGTTTCGAAGAAAAGGAATATCAAACGGAGTCCAAACGGAATGAAACCTTCGGGAACGTGATTTTCTCAATGAACAAGACCCGGGAGACTTGGACCCTACATCAAGAAAGAAAAGAGGAGGCCATGAGGTAGGGGGGCGCGCCCACCCCCACCAGGCGCGCCCTCCACCCTCGTGGCCCCCTATTGCTCCAACGATGTACTCCTTCCTCCTCTATATACCTATGTACCCCCAAACGATCAGATACAGAGCCAAAAACCTAATTCCACCGCCGCAACTTTCTGTATCCACGAGATCCCATCTTGGGGCCTATTCCGGAGCTCCGCCGGAGGGGGCATCGATCACGGAGGGCTTCTACGTCAACACCATAGCCCTCCGATGAAGTGTGAGTAGTTTACTTCAGACCTATGGGTCCATAGTTGGTAGCTAGATGGCTTCTTCTCACTTTTTGGATCTCAATACAATGTTCTCCCCCTCTCTTGTGGAGAACTATTCGATGTAATCTTCTTTTTGCGGTGTGTTTGTTGAGACTGCTGAATTGTGGGTTCATGATCAAGTCTATCTATGAATAATATTTGAATCTTCTCTGAATTCTTTTATGTATGATTGGTTATCTTTGCAAGTCTCTTCGAATTATCAGTTTGGTTTGTCCTACTAGATTGATGTTTCTTGCAATGGGAGAAGTGCTTAGCTTTGGGTTCAATCTTGCGGTGTCCTTTCCCAGTGACAGTAGGGGCAGCAAGGCACATATTGTATTGTTGCCATCGAGGATAACAACATGGGTTTTTTTATCATATTGCATGAGTCTATCCCTCCACATCATGTCATCTTCCTTAAGGCGTTACTCTATTTTTAACTTAATACTCTAGATGCATGTTGGATAGCGGTCAATGAGTGGAGTAATAGTAGTAGATGCAGGCAGGAGCTGGTCTATTTGTCTCGGACATGATGCCTATATACATGATCATACCTAGATATTCTCATAACTATGCTCAATTCTATCAATTGCTCAATAGTAATTTGTTCACCCATCGTAGAATACTTATGCTCTCGAGAGAAGCCACTAGTGAAACCTATGGCCCCCGGGTCTATCTTCATCATATTAATCTCCTACTACTTAGTTATTTCCTTTGCTATTTACTTTGCCTTTATTTACCTTTGCATCTTTATCATAAAAATACCAAAAATATTATCTTATCATATCTATCAGATCTCACTCTCGTAAGTGGCCTTATAGGTATTGACAACCCCTATTTGCGTTGGTTGCGAGGATTTATTTGTTTGTGCAGGTACGAGGGACTCGCGCGTAGCCTCCTACTGGATTGATACATTAGTTCTCAAAAACTGAGGGAAATACTTACGCTACTTTGATGCATTATCCCTTCCTCTTTGGGGAAAACCAACGCAGTGCTCAAGAGGTAGCAAGAAGGATTTCTGGCGGCGTTGCCAGTGAGGTCTACGGAAAAGTCAACATACCAAGTACCCATCACATACCCTTATCTCCCACATTACATTATTTGCCATTTGCCTCTCGTTTTCCTCTCCCCCACTTCACCCTTGTCGTTTTATTCGCGCGCTCTCTCTCTATTCTCCCTCTCTTTCTCTATTTGCCTCTATTTGCCCGCTTGCTTTTTGTTTGCTTGTGTGTTAGTTTGCTTGCTTGTCATGATGGCTCAAGATAATACTAAATTGTGTGACTTCACCAATACCAACAACAATGATTTTATTAGCACTCCGATTGCTCCTCTTACCGATGCTAAATCTTGTGAAATTAATACTGCTTTGCTGAATCTTGTTATGAAAGATCCGTTTTCCGGCCTTCCTAGTGAAGATGCCGCTACCCATCTAAATAGCTTCGTTGATTTGTGTGACATGCAAAATAAGAAAGATGTGGATAATGATATTGTTAAATTGAAGCTATTTCCTTTTTTGCTTAGAGATCGTGCTAAAGCTTGGTTTTCGTCTTTGCCTAAAAATAGTATTGATTCATGGAACAAGTGCAAAGATGCTTTTATCTCTAAGTATTTTCCTCCCGCTAAGATCATCTCTCTTAGAAACGATATTATGAATTTTAAGCACCTTAAGCTTGATCATGAACATGTTGCACAAGCTTGGGAGAGAATGAAATTGATTTTACGTAATTTCCCTACTCATGGTTTAAATTTGTGGATGATTATACAAAATTTTTATGCCGGATTGAATTTTGCTTCTAGAAATCTTTTAGATTCGGCCACGGGAGGCACTTTTATGTAAATCACTTTAGGAGAAGCTACTAAACTCCTAGATAATATTATGGTTAATTATTCTCAATGGCATACTGAAAGATCTACTAATAAAAAGGTGCATGTGATAGAAGAAATTAATGTTTTGAGTGGAAAGATGGATGAACTTATGAAATTATTTGCTCATAAGAGTGTTTCTTCTGATCCTAATGATATGCCCTTGTCTACTTTGATTGAGAATAATAATGAATCTATGGATGTGAATTTTGTTGGTAGGAACAATTTTGGGAACAACGCGTATAGAGGAAATTTCAACCCTAGGCCTTATCCTAGTAATTCCTCTAATAATTATGGTAATTCCTACAACAATTATTATGGAAATTATAATAAGATGCCCTCTGATTTTGAATCTAATATTCAAGTATTTATTACTTTGCAAAAGAATTTTAATGCTATGATTGAAGAAAAACTGCTTAAGATTGATGATTTGGCTAGGAACGTTGATAGAATTTCTCTTGATGTTGATTCTTTGAAACTTAGATCTATTCCACCTTAGCATGATATCAATGAGTCTCTCAAAGCCATGAGAATTTCCATTGATGAGTGCAAAGAAAGAACCGCTAGGATGCGTGCTAAGAAAGATGCCTTTATAAGAGTGTGTTCTTCTAGTTCCTATGAAAATAAAGATGAAGATCTAAAAGTTATTGATGTGTCCCCTATTAAATCTTTGTTTTTCAATATGAATCTTGATAATGATGGGACTGAATATGATCCACCTTTACCTAGAAGGCGTTCCAAGAATTCAGAATTTGTTGATCTTGATGCTAAATTTGATAAAAGTGGGATTGAAGAAATTAAAACCCTAGATGTTGCTAAACCCACTCTTATGGATTTCAAGGAATTTAACTATGAAAATTGCTCTTTGATTGATTGTATTTCCTTGTTGCAATCCGTGCTAAATTCTCCTCATGCTTATAGTCAAAATAAAGCGTTCACTAAAAATATCGTTGATGCCTTGATGCAATCTTATGAAGAAATACTTGAATTGGAAGTTTCTATCCCTAGAAAACTTTATGATGAATGGGAACCAACTATTAAAATTAAATATCATGAATGCTATGCTTTATGTGATTTGGGTGCCAGTGTTTCCACAATTCCAAAGACCTTGTGTGATTTGTTAGGTTTCCGTGATTTTGATGATTGCTCTCTAAACTTGCACCTTGTAGATTCCACTATTAAGAAACCTAAGGGAAGAATTAATGATGTTATTATTGTTGCAAATAGGAATTATGTGCCCGTATATTTTATTGTTCTTGACATAGATTGCAATCCTTCATGTCCTATTATTCTTGGTAGACCTTTCCTTAGAACGATTGGTGCAATTATTGATATGAAGGAAGGAAATATTAGATTCCAATTTCCATTAAGGAAAGGCATGGAACACTTTCCTAGAAATAAAAGTAAATTACCTTATGAATCTATTATGAGAGCCACTTATGGATTGCCTACCAAAGATGGCAATACCTAGATCTATTCTTGCTTGTTATGCCTAGCTAGGGGCGTTAAACAATAGCGCTTGTTGGGAGGAAACCCAATTTTATTTTTATTCCTTGATTTTCACTCCTGTTTAGTAATAAATAATTTATCTAGACTCTGTTTTGGTTGTGTTTTTTGTGTTTAATTAGTGTTTGTGCCAAGTAGAACCGTTGGGAAGACTTGGGGAAACTCTTGTTGAACTTGCTGTAAAAAACAGAAACTTTAGCGCTCACAAGAACTACTGCCATTTTTATTTGGAAGTGCTATTTAGTTAATTATTTTTGCAGATGATTAATATGTAAATTCCTCACGTCCAGCAATTTATTTTAGAATTTTTGGGGTTCCAGATCTTGCGCTAGATACAGATTACTACAGACTGTTCTGTTTTTGACAGATTCTGTTTTTCATGTGTTGTTTGCTTATTTTGATGAATCTATGGCTAGTAAAATAGTTTATAAACCATAGAGAAGTTGGAATACAGTAGGTATAACACCAATATAAATAAATAATGAGTTCATTACAGTACCTTGAAGTAGTCTTTTATTTTCTTTCGCTAACCGAGCTCACGAGATTTTCTACTTTAAGTTTTGTGTTGTGAAGTTTTCAAGTTTTGGATAAAGGTTTGATGGATTATGGAACAAGGAGTGGCAAGAGCCTAGTCTTGGGGATGCCCATGGCACCCCCAATATAATCTAAGGACACCTAAAAGCCAAAGCTTGGGGATGCCTAGGAAGGCATCCCCTCTTTCGTCTACTTCTATCGGTAACTTTACTTGGAGCTATATTTTTATTCGCCACATGATATGTGTTTTGCTTGGAGCGTCTTGTATTATTTGAGTCTTTTCTTGTTAGTTTACCACAATCATCCTTGCTGTACACACCTTTTGAGAGAGCCATACATGATTTGGAATTTGTTAGAATACTCTATGTGCTTCGCTTATATCATTTGAGTTATATAATTTTGCTCTAGTACTTCACTTATATCGTTTAGAGCACGGTGGTGGATTTGTTTTATAGAAACTATTGATATCTCATGATTCACTTAGATTATTTTGAGAGTCTTGAATAGCACGGTAATTTTCTTAAAATCTTAATATGATTGGTGTTCAAGAATAAAAAAATTCTCTTATGAGTGTGTTGAATACTATGATAAGTTTGACACTCTATAATTGTTTTGAGATATGGAGATGGTGATATTAAAGTCATGCTAGTTGAGTAGTTGTGAATTTGAGAAATACTTGTGTTGAAGCTTGTGATTCCCGTAGCATGCACGTATGGTGAACCGTTATGTGATGAAGTCGGAGCATGATTTATTTTTTGATTGCCTTCCTTATGAGTGGCGGTCGGGGACGAGCGATGGTCTTTTCCTACCAATATATCCCCCTAGGAGCATGCACGTAATACTTTGCTTTGATAAATTGTAGATTTTTGCAATAAGTATATGAGTTCTTTATGACTAATGTTGAGTCCATGGATTATACGCACTATCACCCTTCCACCTTTGCTAGCCTCTTTAATACCGCGCACCTTTCGTCGGTATCATACACCCACCATATACCTTCCTCAAAACAGCCACCATACCTACTTATTATGGCATTTCCATAGCCATTCTGAGATATATCGCCATGCAACTTTCCACCATTCCGTTTATTATGACACACTCCATCATTGTCATATTGCTTAGCATGATCATGTAGTTGACATCGTATTTGTGGCAAAGCCACCATTCATAATTCTTTCATACATGTCACTCATGAGTCATTGCATATCCCGGTATACCGCCGGAGGCATTCATATAGATTCATATCTTGTTCTAAGTATCGAGTTGTAATTATTGAGTTGTCAGAAAAATAAAAGTGTGATGATCATCATTATTAGAGCATTGTCCCAGTGAGGAAAGGATGATGGAGACTATGATTCCCCCACAAGTCGGGATGAGACTCCAGATGAAGAATAAAAAAAGGAGAAAGAAAAGAGGCCATAAAAAAAAGAGAAAAGGCCCAAATAAAAAAATAAAAAATAAAAAAATGAGAGAAAAAGAGAGAAGGGACAATGCTACTATCCTTTTACCACACTTGTGCTTCAAAGTTGCACCATGATCTTCATAGTAGAGAGTCTCTCATGTTATCACTTTCATATACTACTGGGAATTTTTCATTATAGAACTTGGCTTGTATATTCCAATGATGGGTGAGGGAGTCCTGGATTAGGGGGTCTCCGGACAGCCGGACTATATCCTTTGGCCGGACTGTTGGACTATGAAGATACAAGATTGAAGACTTTGTCTCGTGTCCGGATGGGACTCTACTTGGCATAGAAGGCAAGCTAGGCAATACGGATATGTATATCTCCTCCTTTGTAACCGACCTTGTGTAACCCTAGCCCTCTCCGGTGTCTATATAAACCGGAGGGTTTTAGTCCGTAGGACAACATACAATCATACCATAGGCTAGCTTCTAGGGTTTAGCCTCTCCAATCTCGTGGTAGATCTACTCTTATACTACCCATATCATCAATATTAATCAAGCAGGACATAGGGGTTTACCTCCATCAAGAGGGCCCGAACCTGGGTAAAACATTGTGTCCCCTGCGTCCTGTGACCATCCGCCTTAGACGCACAGTTCGGGACCCCCTACCCGAGATCCGCCGGTTTTGACACCGACATTGGTGCTTTCATTGAGAGTTCCTCTATGCCGTCGCCAGAAGGAAGGATGTCTCGTCTCGTCTTTAAAGATGGTACTACTGTCGAGGGAGCTTTGGCTGTCGGCCAAACTCTCTGGCTAGGCGGTTTCATCATGACCGCCTGTTCAGCCGCCGCGCCGACGATGACTTCTCGGGTCATCGAAACAGCCTCCCCGTCAAATCGGCACTCGCCGAACAGATGGATCCAGTAGAGCTCGCCTCCTTAAACGAGCTCTTAGATCGCATTGCTGCCCTGGGAGTCGCTACAGACTATGATCGGATTGGGCTTAAACCTGATCAAAGGGAGATTAACTCTTCGCCAGTCACCCATCATATTGAAGTGGTGGAGGAACAATGCGGCGACCTTTCCTCCATCTTGAAGACCAACTATGTCCGGATTCCCGACCTCTGTGAGTCGGACGCCCGTTCGCGGGAGGACAACACCCAATCCCTGAACTCAGAGTCAGGCAGCGGGCCAGGGTTATCGGGTCACACCCCGGAACCGGAACTTTCAAAATTGGAAATTCCTCGGCCCCTGGATCCCAGATCAGGTGAGGGTTCGGATTCAATTCCACCCACCCACCCAAACATAAGCGATCTTTCCCACATCAGGCAAGAGCCCCAGGAAACAATACATCACTACTGGGCTAGATTCCTCCTTGTGATGAACAAGGTTAAGGACTATCGCGAGGAAGACGCAATCATATTTTTCCGCAATAATTGCACGGACAAGGGAATCCTTAACGCCATAAATCACCATGAGATAACATGCTTCGCTGACTTGGCGTCCATAGTACGAAAGTACTGTGCGATGGAAAGTGCCTGGAAAACCGAAACAAACTTTTGGGATAATCTGGCCCTGAACACAAACCCAGTCCGAAATAAAAGGGTGCATTATCACAATACACCTGGGTTAACTACCAAAAAGAAAAAGCCCTCTACGGGGCAAGGAACCGTACTGGAGGGATGGCTCAACGGACCCTGCAAAATTCATAGTACAGCGGATGCAATACCAACGCACAACCTTAGAGCATGTTGGATACTCTGGCAGGTGGCCAAAAGTGGTGAGGATCTACTCCTCCCAAATACCACAGAGCACCATCCCGTGGACAACAATACGGTGTTAACGGTCTTTGAGACCTTCGTGTCAAATAATAGATGCAAGCGAACACTCCGCAGCATGGCCGAAATCTGCCACGTAGCAGCAATAAATCCTTGGAGTGACACGGCTATTACCTTCAACGCCAGTGACAAACCTAAATTCCGGACAGCCCGAGCACCAGCCACACTGTTCCTCAGTCCAATCATGGACGGCTTTCGCCTCACCAAGGTACTCATGGACGGCGGCAGCGGATTAAACCTCATCTATGAGGAAACTCTTCAAAAGATGGAAATAGACTGGAGCCGCATTGAGCAAAGTAGCACAACCTTTAGAGCAATCATCCCCAGTCGGGAAGCACGTTGTGCTGGGAAATCACACTAGATGTGGTATTAGGCATGCCGGATAATTACATGTCCGAAGAAATTACATTCCAATTGGCCCCATTCAGTAGTGGTTATCACGCTCTTTTAGGACGGGAGGCATTCACAATCTTCCAAGCCGTACCACATTACGGGTACATGAAGCTCAAAATGCCCGGGCCCAACGGAATCATCACTCTCGCCAGCGATCCGGACACAGCACTCCGCGCTGAAAACAAAACAGCCGCATTGGCCCTCGAGGCATTATCAGAAGCCCTCTTGGCCGAGGAATTAACTACGCTATGCTCCACAGTGGACAGGGACGACATGATACTCGACAAGAGATCCAAGTCCACCTCTTTTAAACCAGCGGATGAAATAGTCAAATTCCAGGTCCACCCAACGGACCCTACAAAAACAGCCTCCATTGGGGCACAGCTAAGCCCCGCTGTGGACACCGCACTACGGGAGTTCCTGCGCGAGAACTGGGACATATTCGCCTGGCATCCCTCAGACATGCCAGGAATCCCACGCAGGCTGGCCGAGCATAGCCTCAATATCCTAAAGGGATTCAAGCTAGTCAAGCAAGCTCTTCGGCGTTTCTCTGAACCTAAGAGACAGGCCATGGGAGAGGAACTAGCAAAGTTATTGGAGGCCGGATTCATCAAAGAAATAAAACACCCGGACTGGCTAGTAAACCTGGTGATGGTACCAAAGAAGGACAAATCCTGGAGCCTTTGTGTTGACTTCAAAGACCTCAATAAAGCTTGCCCAAAGTATCCCTTCCCCCTCCCATGCATCGATCAAATCATTGATGCTACCGCAGGACACGAGTCATTGTGTTTCCTCGACGCATACTCCGGTTACCACCAAATCAAGATGGCGGAGTCCGACCAAGCCGCAACGGCATTGATCACGCCATACGGTCCCTTCTGTTTTAACACAATGCCTTGTGGGCTCAAAAACGCTGGCGCAACATATCAACGCATGATTCAGACATGTCTGGAGAAACAAATCGGCAAAATAGTAGAGGCATACGTAGACTATGTGGTCGTCAAAACCAAACACGTCGACTCTTTGATAGACGACTTGAGGCTCACATTCGACAACCTCCAAACATATGACATCAAGCTCAATCCGTAAAAATGCGTTTTCGGCCTACCAGCCGGAAATCTCCTGGGATTCATTGTCTCCAGTAGAGGTATTGAAGCTAATCCGGCCAAAATCAGAGCGTTGTCACAGTTGGCTACCCCAACAGACCTCAAAAAAATCCAGAAGCTAACTGGATGCGTGGCGGCTCTAAGCCGCTTTATCTCCCGCTTGGGAGAAAAAGCTTTGCCCCTTTATCGCCTCCTTCGGCGCACCGAACACTTCAAGTGGACGGACGTGGCCACAGCCAGATTGGAAGAAATAAAGGCCATTCTAGCAACCAACCCGATCCTGGCCGCACCAAACATCGGCGAACCAATGATGTTGTATATTGCGGCAACTCATCAAGTTGTAAGCGCGGTGCTCGTTGTCGAACGGGAAGCGGACGGACACAAATTCCCTCTTCAAAAGCCGGTATACTATGTATCAACTGTACTCAATCCATACAAATCACGGTACCCACATTACCAAAAAATAGCATATGCGGTATTCATGGCATCACGGAAACTGCGACAATACTTTCAAGAGTGTTCGATTACAGTAGCCTCGGAAGTGCCACTTAATGATATTATCAACAACCGCGACACTATGGGCCGGATTACCAAACAGGCCATTGAGCTCCTCCCATTGGACATAACATACAAACCTCACCGAGCCATTAAATTGCAAGTACTGGCCGACTTCGTCGCCGAATGGACGGAGGCCGAACTCCCTAAAGAGTACGGCGCATACTCCAATTGGATCATGCACTTCGACGGTTCTAAAATGCTGGCCAGTCTAGGGGCTAGCGTCATCCTGACGTCCCCAACCAGAGATACCGTTCGGTACATACTGCAAATATTGTATACAGATTCCAACAATGCAGCCGAATACGAAGCTTTGTTGCATGGTCTTCGGATGGCAGTCTCCATGGGCATTCAACGCCTGGAGGTGCGTGGGGATTCAAACCTTGCAATATCCCAAATAAACGGAGATTTTGACGCCAAGGATCCGAAAATGGCGGCCTATCGAAATGTCATCCTAAAAATGTCAGCTTGGTTTGAGGGACTCGAATTTCACCATGTGGCTCGAGAAAACAATCAGGCGGCGGATGTCCTCGCCCGCATCGGCGCAAAACGCGACGCGGTCCCTCCCAACATATTTCTGGAAAGGCTCTTCAAGCCATCCGTAGCATGGGAAGGGGACACCGGTAACAATAGTCTAGACCCGGCCAAAATACCCGATACCGAACTCTCTGACACAATCGGAGGCTCCGCCACCGAAATAACACCTTCAGCCCATGAAATAATGGCCATTATTGCCTCGTGGATAGAACCATTCCTGGCCTACCTAATTAGACAGGAACTTCTGGAGGACCAAAATGAGGCACGCTACATAGTGCGGCGATCCAAGGCCTACAGGGTCCATGAGGGAGAATTGTACAAGAAAATCACTACCGTAGTCCTTCAAAGGTGCATCTCCGAAGAGGAAGGGCGGAATCTTTTGGCATAAATTCACGCCGGACTCGGCGGTCATCATGCCGCAGCCCAGGCTCTTGTAAGCAAGGCCTTCCGTATAGGATTCTATTGGCCAACGGCCCGGGCAGATGCACAGGACTTGGTCCAAAGTTGCGCCGGTTGCCAGCTCTTTGCAAATCAAAGCCACATGCCACCCACCGCCCTCCAAACAATCCCCATTATATGGCCCTTCGCGGTCTAGGGGCTTGACATGGTTGGACCCCTTAAAGGGGGAACCCACAAGAAAAAATACTTATTGGTCATGGTGGATAAATTCACCAAATGGATAGAGGCTAAACCGGTTTAAAAAGCCGAATCCGGACCGGTGATAGATTTCATATCCGGGGTTGTACACTGTTACGGCGTCCCCCACAGCATCATCACTGATAACGGCACGAACTTCACGAACGACGAGGTAAAACTCTGGTGCAGCAAAATGGGGATCAAGCTCGATTATGCTTGAGTCTATCACCCATAAACCAACGGTCAAGTCGAACGAGCAAACGGTCTTATAATGAGCGGCATTAAACCCAGATTAGTGCATTCCTTAACAAAGTCTGACACGCACTGGGTAGAGGAGCTCGACTCCGTACTCTGGGGCTGCGGACCACGCCAAATCGTAGTACCGGGTATACACCGTTTTTATGGTGTACTGCGCAGAGGCAGTCTTGCCCTGTGACATAATTCATGACTCACCTCGAGTGCGCATGTACGAAGAAAGAGAAGCCGAGCTCGATCGGCAGGACAGTCTGGACACCTTGGAGGAAGAGCGCGATGTAGCCAAAGCCCGTTCCGCATTTTACCAGCAACAGGCTCGCAGATACCAAAGCAGAGAAGTACGGATCAAAACTTATAACGTTGGCAAACTAGTTCTACGCCTGCCGGATAAGAAAAGGAACAAGCTCGAGCCCAAATGGGAAGGTCCCTTCATTATCGACCAAGTTCTAACCCGTGGAGCGTACTGACTGCGGGAGGCATCGACTAGTCGACTCGAGCCGAACCCATGGAACGCAGCCAGGCTCCGAAGATTCTACGCCTAGCACCAGACTCTATGTTAGTCCCCTCCCTTTGTCCATTTTCTGCATATGCATCATCCGTCTTGTTTCCCTTTCTTTCTTTTTCTTATTATTTCTCTAGGCCTTCAAGGGTCACCTTGTGCCTCACTTGTACATTACAGATGCGCTAGCCGCACTCTCCATACCTGGGGGCTTCTTTCACAGAAGCTTAAATTATTTACCTGGGCCTCACGCCCAACACATATGTTATACTTCCGCATGTACCTTTTTTCACCATTATATGCATCGATATGACTTAAGTTTTGGCCAAGCTGGGTTGCCTGGCTCTTGTATTTATGCCCTATGTTCCCGTTAATTCGGCTAGGGCATAAGGGGAGCACCTCTGTGATTGTTACTGCCGGGTCAGCCCGATGTGTACCTCAGACTGGGTGAAGCCGAAAGCTAGCGTTCTTAAGGGAATATTCGGTCGGTGAACAAAAGATGACTTTTATTTATTATCCATATCTGCCCCCAGATGCTTTTTCTGCATTTCTTATCGCAGTCCAGACATGCACTTTAGGGCATGCTTACCCAGGGAAAGGAACCCTTAACGGAACTATTCTCCCTGGAAGATGTTTCTTACTACCCATGTAATATAACATAACTAGTTGAGCACTTGTCTGATAAAGCACTAATGACCCCTACGCCTGGTCTCCACGCATACCCCGGTTCTTATATAACTGAGCGGGTATTCGGATTCACTCCGGCCTATCGGGCCCGGAGGTTGAAGCGAAAAGGTCTGCAACGACAAATGATCTACAATCCGGCTAGAAGGCATTATACATGTCACTTTAATTACATAGTCATGCAGACTGACTAAACTCCTCTTCTATACCATCCAACAGGCGCTCTAGCTTACAATCCTATTGGGAATACTTTGCGACTAATTCTACTTTCCCATAAACTAAGCTAACGGGGATCTCTTTTCCGTCGCGCCCCACAGGTCCGACCTCGGCCATGTGATTTGGGTCTGCCTTGGTATACCGAGTCTTCAACATGGCCGAGGCCTCTCTGGCACCCTGTCGGCAGGCCAATATCTTCCATAATCGGAGGCGCCGCCGTGCTCCCTTGAGCTTCTCCGTAAGCTCTGCAACGCCCTCTGGCAAGGAGACAGATGGCCACAAAGCCTGGGCAACACCTTGCATCACCTGCCGAACTTGTTCGTGCAGATGTGACAGCTCGGACAGAAGATCACCCGTAGACCCGAGCATTTCCTCCGTGGGACGACCCGTCAGCATACCTACAGACATAACGTTGTTAATCGACTTCTTCGCCGAACTCCTTTAGTAGGATTCCTTTAAGCACTTACTAAAAATGCCGCGCATAAGCCGCTTATTCTCCTTTTCGGAGTCCGCAAGCTGGCCCTGAACGTCTTTTAGTTCAACGTTCAGCTTAACATTGGCATCTTGAAGACTTTTTTTCTCCAGCATAACCTTACTCAGCACGCGTTTGCCAGCCTCTAGCTGTCGCATAACATGCTGGTCCCCCGAACTTTCTCCGAACTCATCTGCAAAATCAATTGTTAGATCTGCAGACACGCCGCACACTATATGGTAATCACCATTCTATAAAGTAAATGTTACTAGCGGGAGGCTTTTTCTGTTCCTGCAATGCGGCAAGAGCGGCCCCCAGTTGGGTCTTGCATTCCTCCAGCTCCTGGGACAGCCTAGTATTCTTCTCTGTAAGAACCTGCACATTATAGATGATCCTTAAATCAGTTCTGCTAACTGTTTCAAGTCTCAGGGGCTACAGATACATATAAATCATCAGATTTACTCACCCGTACATCCTTTACATACTGATCCGTGGCTCTGGCTAGACCATCTTGACCAGCACGGAGGTACGCCTCTCTAGAATTGAAGGCGTCGAACGCCTCTGGTGAGAAACAAGCGTCGCGGAGTACGGCCCGGCGGCGCCTATGATTCATGGCGCTTTCCACTTCTGAGTTTGTAGCGGACAATCTATCTGCATCCTCTGTCGGGGGATTACCCGGCGCCTGCCCCATATCGCCTTCCGCCTCTATGTCCGGTCATGGCGCCCGACTGGTGGAAGCTTGGTTGGCAGCATCGCCGGACATATTCCGGCGAGCGTTCTTTCTGTTAAAGAAACGCGGGCGTCATTACATTTAGAAAAAGACGACAACCACAGAGCAGGGTTTTTCCTATACCTTTGCGTCGGCGTCTCCGTCCTGACCGCCTTCCTTTTTGGCCTACCCGGCCTCGGCACCTCTTGTTGGCGAGTTGTCGCGGGTTCAGTGGGGCGTCCCGAATGCCTTCCCTGTAAAAGATGCCATGTGTATATGGTGGGTGCAGTGCCTAAAAAGGGATCCTAGTTTTGGATTTGGGACTTTTTGATTTTTCTTACCTGCGATGCAGGAAGCAGTCCGGGATAGTCGGCCGTAATGGCCACCGAGGCATCTTCGCAGCTTAACTGATAGAACTTCCGGTCTATCAGTTCCACGGAGATAACCGGATCTTCTTCGAGTCCGGAATCGATGGCCCGGTCAGGGTCCTCTGGTTGTGGAGAAGGGCTGTTGACCTCCTTTATGGCTTTTCGCAGCTCCTGCCGCAAGGTGGCAAGGTGAATACTTACGACTAAGAATGCGGAAAAAATAGGAGCAGGGAAATATAACTTACCCAGCTTGGAGGATTGTACATAGAGAATCCGTCCCGTGGCTTGATGCGGGTGAACTCCTCTTCCTCACCCTTGAACAGTTCGGACAGAATCTTTGCTAGAGCAGCAGCATTATCCGGACCCTTACACCCACACCGGGTGGCGTCATCCGCCCCGTTATAACACCACAAGGGGTGCCCACGATATTGGAGTGGTTGCACTCCCCACATTATGCAAATCGACATAACTTCGATTATTGTCAATCCGGATGGAGCTAGTGCTTTGATCCGGTTCATCAGATAGAGGACTTCTCCGTTGTCTTCCGCCTGGGGGCTCCATGGGCGCCAACTTCAGTGCTTCTTCAGAGGAGCATTGTTGAACTCGGGCAGACCCCGCCGAACAAGGTCCGGAAGGGGGACGTCCTCCATATAAAAACATTCTGAAGGCTAGTCTTCGGACGGCTTCTTCGGGGTACCGGACAAATATCCGGTATCGGCGATGCGCCATAATTTGGCTCCGTCCACTTGATAAAGTGATTCCCTCTGTGTGCGAGGGACAAGGCAAAATAGCCTTTTCCACAGCTCGAAGTATGCCTCGCAGCCCAGGAACAACTCGCAGAGAGCAACATAGCCGGCGATGTGTAGGATGGAGGCAGGGGTGAGATTGTGTGGTTGGAGCCGTAGCACTCCAGGAGCCCGCGGAGGAACGGATGAATTGGAAATCCGAGTCCCCTTAGTAAGTAAGGAACAAGGCAAACCCGTTCCCCCATGGAGGGACAGGGAAAGTTCTCCGCTTGCTCCCCGCCATTATAGGTGGCGAGCCCGGCTCGAACGGGCACCATGTACGCCGGAGGGAGAAATCCCTTAGTCTGCAGCTCGACTACTCGACTGTGCGGGACTGAACACCTCTCCCAATCACCGGGCTTAGGGCTACAGGGGTGGGAGGAGGAGCTGCGGAGGTCGGCCGTGCTGGAATGGATCTTTCCGAAGCACGCTCTGATGAATTCTCACTGGGGGAGGATGATATGGATTGTATCTAAGAATCTCCATCCCTTTAATAGACAATTTATTTATCTGGCTAGGGGGGCGAATGTAAAAACGCCCTGGCGCCTCATATTCCTTCGACGCGTGGGAGATAGCCCTTATTGGGCATAGAAGCCAAGAGGTTCAACATTTATGGAGCCGAACACTGCTTATGAACACTTGAAAAGTTGGAGAAGAACCCGCCCTGCAATGCCGAAGACAACACTGCGCGCCGGACTCATCGTCATTGAAGCCTGGTTCGGGGGCTACTGAGGGAGTCCTGGATTAGGGGGTCTCCGGACAGCCGGACTATATCCTTTGGCCGGATTGTTGGACTATTAATTTACAAGATTGAAGACTCCATCTCGTGTCCGGATGGGACTCTACTTAGCGTAGAAGGCAAGCTAGGCAATACGGATATGTATATCTCCACCTTTGTAACCGACCTTGTGTAACCCTAGCCCTCTCCGGTGTCTATATAAACCGGAGGGTTTTAGTCCATAGGACAACATACAATCATACCATAGGCTAGCTTCTAGGGTTTAGCCTCTCCGATCTCATGGTAGATCTACTCTTGTACTACCCATATCATCAATATTAATCAAGCAGGACGTAGGGTTTTACCTCCATCAAGGGGGCCTGAACCTGGGTAAAACATTGTGCCCCCTGCCTCCTGTTACCATCTGCCTTAGACGCATAGTTCGGGACCCCCTACCCAAGATCTGCCGGTTTTGACACCGACAATGGGGTTCCTCAAAATGCCATAGGTCTTCATGAGCAAGCAAGTTGGATGCACACCCACTTAGTTTCTTTTTGATCTTTCATATACTTATAGCTCTAGTGCATCCGTTGCATGGCAATCCCTACTCACTCACATCGATATCTATTGATGGGCATCTCCATAGCCCGTTGATACGCCTAGTTGATGTGAGACTATCTTCCCCTTTTTTGTCTTCTCCACAACCACCACTCTATTCCACCTATAGTGCTATATCCATGGCTCACGCTCATGTATTGCGTGAAGATTGAAAAAGTTTTGAGAATGTCAAAAGTATGAAACAATTTCTTGGCTTGTCATCGGGGCTATGCATGATTTAAATATTTTGTGTGGTGAAGATAGAGCATAGCCAGACTATATGATTTTGTAATGATAACTTTCTTTGGCCATGTTATTTTGAGAAGACATAATTGCTTTGTTAGTATGCTTGAAGTATTATTATTTTTATGTCAATATTAAACTTTTGTCTTGAATCTTTCGGATCTGAATATTCATACCACAATTAAGAAGAATTACATTAAAATTATGCCAAGTAGCACTCCGCATCAAAAATTCTGTTTTTATCATTTACCTACTCGAGGACGAGCAGGAATTAATCTTGGGGATGCTTGATGCGTCTCCAATGTATCTATAATTTTTGATTGCTCCATGCTATATTATCTACTGTTTTGGACATTAATGGGCTTTATTATCCACTTTTATATTATTTTTGGGACTAACCTATTAACCGGAGGCCCAGCCCAGAATTGTTGTTTTTTGCCTGTTTTAGGGTTTCGAAGAAAAGGAATATCAAACGGAGTCCAAACGGAATGAAACCTTCAGGAACATGATTTTCTCAACGAACAAGACCCGGGAGACTTGGACCCTACGTCAAGAAAGAAAAGAGGAGGCCACGAGGTAGGGGGGCGCGCCCACCCCCACCAGGCGCGCCCTCCACCCTTGTGGGCCCCCTGTTGCTCCACTGACGTACTCCTTCCACATATATATACCTAACCTACATACCCCCAAACGATCAGATACGAAGCCAAAAACCTAATTCCACCGCCGCAACTTCCTGTATCCATGAGATCCCATCTTGGGGCCTGTTCCGGAGCTCTGCCGGAGGGTGCATCGATCACGGAGGGCTTCGACATCAACACCATAGCCCTCCGATGAAGTGTGAGTAGATTACTTCAGACCTACGGGTCCATAGTTAGTAGCTAGATGGCTCCTTCTCTCTTTTTGGATCTCAATACAATGTTCTCCCCCTCTCTTGTGGAGAACTATTCGATGTAATCTTCTTTTTGCGGTGTGTTTGTTGAGACCGATGAATTGTGGGTTTGTGATCAAGTCTATCTATGAATAATATTTGAATTTTCTCTGAATTCTTTTATGTATGATTGGTTATCTTTGCAAGTCTCTTCGAATTATCAGTTTGGTTTGGCCTACTAGATTGATCTTTCTTGCAATGGGAGAAGTGCTTAGCTTTGGGTTCAATCTTGCGGTGTCCTTTCCCAGTGACAGTAGGGGCAGCAAGGCACGTATTGTATTGTTGCCATCGAGGATAATAACATGGGGTTTTCATCATATTGCATGAGTCTATCCCTCTACATCATGTCATCTTGCTTAAGGCGTTACTCTGTTTTTAACTTAATACTGTAGATGCATGCTGGATAGCGGTTGCTGAGTGGAGTAATAGTAGTAGATGCAGGCAGGAGTCGGTCTACTTGTCTCGGACATGATGCCTATATACATGATCATACCTAGATATTTTCATAACTATGCTCAATTCTGTCAATTGCTCAACAGTAATTTGTTCACCCACCGTAGAATACTTATGCTCTCGAGAGAAGCCACTAGTGAAACCTATGGCCCCGGGTCTATCTTCATCATATTAATCTCCTACTACTTAGTTATTTCCTTTGCTATTTACTTTGCCTTTATTTTACTTTGCATCTTTATCATAAAAATACCAAAAATATTATCTTATCATATCTATCAGATCTCACTCTCGTAAGTGGCCTTATAGGGATTGACAACACCTATTTGCGCTGGTTACGAGGATTTATTTGTTTTGTGTAGGTACGAGGGACTCGCACGTAGCCTCCTACTGGATTGATACCTTGGTTCTTAAAAACTAAGGGAAATACTTATGCTACTTTGCTGCATCATCCCTTCCTCTTTGGGGAAAACCATAGCAGTGCTCAAGAGGTAGCATTGAGTCATCATCCTCTTATTAAAAAGCACCAGTTGGAGAGCACCGCTGTCATTTGCATTCATTACTGTTAGTTTACATTGAGTATGACTTGACTGGATCTCTTTTACCATGAATTACAATGTCTAGTCAGTCCCTGATCTTTAAAGGTGCTCTGCATTTATGTTTTGCGGTTTCAGAAAGGGCTAGCGAGATACCATCTTGTTATATCATATTATGATTGTGTCGAGAAAGTGTTGTCATCCGAGATTTATTATTATTGCTCACTAGTTTATTATGCCATTGATATGAGTAAACATGAGACCTAAGAGTTCTTGTGAATATGGTTAGTTCATAATCTTTGCTGAAAACTTGAATGCTGGCTTTACATATTTACAATAACAAGAGCAATCAGAGTTTGTAAAAGTTTTTCTTTATCACTTTCAGTTTGTCAACTGAATTGCTTGAATACAAGCAAAGGTTTAAGCTTGGGGGAGTTGATACGTCTCCGTCGTATCTACTTTTCTAAACACTTTTGCCCTTGTTTTCGACTCTAACTTGCATGATTTGAATGGAACTAACCCGGACTGGTGCTGTTTTCAGCAGAATTGCCATGGTGTTATTTATGTGCAGAAACAAAAGTTCTCGGAATGACCTGAAACTCCACGGAGATTATTTTTGGAAATAATAAAAAATACTGGCAAAGAATCAAGGCCAGGGGGCACACCCTAGCCATGACGTAGGGGGGCGCGCCTGCCCCCCCTAGGCACGCCCCCTACCTCGTGGGCCCCCTGTAGCTCCACCGACCTCAACTCCAACTCCATATATTCGTGTTTGGGGAGAAAAAAATAAAGAAGAAGGATTCATCGCGTTTTATGAAACGGAGCCGCCGCCAAGCCATAAACTCTCTCAGGAGGGCTGATCTGGAGTCCGTTCGGGGCTCCGGAGAGGGGAATATGTCGTCGTCGTCATCATCAACCATCCTCCATCACCAATTTCATGATGCTCACCACCGTGCGTGAGTAATTCCATTGTAGGCTTGCTGGACGGTGATGGGTTGGATGAGATTTATCATGTAATCGAGTTAGTTTTGTTAGGGTTTGATCCCTAGTATCCACTATGTTCTGAGATTGATGTTGCTATGACTTTGCTATGCTTAATGCTTGTCACTAGGGCCCGAGTGCCATGATTTCAGATCTGAACCTATTATGTTTTCATGAATATATGAGAGTTCTTGATCCTATCTTGCAAGTCTATAGTCACCTACTATTTGTTATGATCCGACAACCCCGAAGTGACAATAATCAGGACCACTCCCGGTGATGACCGTAGTTTGAGGAGTTCATGTATTCACTATGTGTTAATGCTTTGGTCCGGTACTCTATTAAAAGGAGGCCTTAATATCCCTTAGTTTCCACTAGAACCCCGCTGCCACGGGAGGGTAGGACAAAAGATGTCATGCAAGTTCTTTTCCATAAGCACGTATGACTATATTCGGAATACATGCCTACATTACATTGATGAATTGGAGCTAGTTCTTTGTCACCCTAGGTTATGACTATTACATGATCGATCGCATCCGGCATAATTCTCTATCACCGATCCATTGCCTATGCGCTTTCCATATATTGTTCTTCGCTTATTTACTTTTCCGTTGCTATTGTTATCATCACTATAAAACACCAAAAATATTACTTTTGCTACCGTTACCTTTTGCTATCGTTACCACTACTATCATATTACTTTGCTACTAAACATTTGCTGCAGATATTAAGTTTCTAGGTGTGGTTGAATTGACAACTCAATTGCTAATACTTGAGAATATTCTTTGGCTTCCCTTGTGTCGAATCAATAAATTTGGGTTGAATATTCTACCCTCAGAAACTGTTGTGATCCCCTATACTTGTTGGTTATCAAGATGTCATGCAACTTCTTTTCCATAAGCACATATGACTATATTCGGAATACATGCCTACATTATATTGATGAACTAGAGCTAGTTCTGTGTCACCCTAGGTTATGACTGTTACATGATCGATCACATCCGGCATAATTCTCCATCACCGATCCAATGCCTATGAGCTTTTAATATATTATTCTTCGCTTATTTACTTTTCCGCTGCTACTGTTACAATCACTACAAAACCCAAAAATATTACTTTTGCTATCATTACTTTTGCTATCGTTACCACTACTATCAAATTACTTTGCTACTAAATACCTTGCTACAGATATTAAGTTTCCAGGTGTGGTTGAATTGACAACTCGGCTGCTAATACTTAAGAATATTCTTTGGCTCCCCTTGTGTCGAGTTAATAAATTTGGGTTGAATACTCTTCCCTCGAAAACTGTTGTGATCCCCTATACTTGTGGGTTATCAATGTGGCGCATGTTTTCTATGTGAAGGACATGTCTACCAAACCGAGAAAAAGAAAAGATAAGGAAGCGAATACATCATACGAGTTTCATGAAAAGATAAGGAAGCGAATACATCATACGAGTTTCATGAAAACACCACATAGTTCTTTCAGGAAAAAGAGACATCATGGGAGTGGAGGGCAAGACAGACATGTCCGAAGATTATGAAAAGTTTCATGAAATTCCTCCCTTCAAAGTCAAGGCTGACCCAAGCACCCTGATAAACGATGAAGATTATCCATGGTTACGACGCAATAAGCAAAGGACACAAGCGAAGAACAAGTAAAGACTTTTCTCTCCACAACTATTATGATGATGCCTTTGATCTAGAATATCCATGTAATAGACGAGTTTCCTTATGAAACCCTGATACCTCAAAAGAGATTGTCCATTTTGTACACGAAGTGCATCCAGTTTTTTCCGTAATCCTCTCAACTTCTTAGCACATGCTATGTGGGTGAAATGATGATACCATGCCAACTTTCAACTTTTTCAGAGTTCATTTGTTATGCTTTTCATTTTCAGGGTCATATAACTCAAAACAAATCAGTAAATGCATGAAAAATAACAAATGAAGTCAGAAAGGGTTGAAAATTGATGATGTGGCTTTGAATGGTGCATTTTGAACACACAAAAAGTATGGAGTTCAAATTATTTCAAAAAAATTAAATCCCTTTATAACAGATGAGCTTTCGTCCGAAACCCTGTTACTTCGAAAGAGATTGTCCATTTTGTACATGAAGTGCATCTATTTTTTTCCGTAACCCTCTCAACTTTTTAGAACATGCTATGTGGGTGAAATGATGATACCATGCCAATTTTCAACCTCTTCAGAGTTCATCTGAAGTGCTTTTCAATTTCAGGGTCATTTAGCTCAAAGTATGAACTAATATAGAAAAAATGATCTGGAAAACTTTTATGAAACTCTAATAGCAAAAATAATAAACTAAAAGAATGAACTAGAAAACTTTAATGAAACTCTAATAGAAAAAAGAATGAACTAGAAAACTTTAATGAAACTCTAATAGCAAAAGGAATCAACTAAAAAGTTTTATAAACCTCTAGTATTATTGAAACTAAAATTATATAAAATTATGCAACTAAAATTATCAAAGTATTTTCTGTTCAAAACATTATAAGCAAAAAGAAAAATAAAATAAATAAGTAGAAACAAAATAAAATAAAATAAACTTTAATAAAATAGATAATTAGAAACAAAAAAGTAAAATAAAATAAATAAGTAGAAACAAAATAAAATAATTAAATAGAAACAAAATAAAATAAATAAACTTTAATAAAATAGATAAGTAGAAACAAAAAAATAAGTAGAAACAAAATAAAATAAATAAGTACAAACAAAATAAACTTTAATAAAGAAAAATAAATAAACTTTAAATAAAATAAATAAAAATAACAACAGTAAGTATTTTGTTGTATGTAGAAACAAAATAAAATAAATAAATCAACAAAGAAAACAAAAAAAGTGCCACCTACTAGGCCAGCACGGCCTGAATACGACTAGAAACCCAACCATGGGCCAGGATTCAGGCCCGCAACAGGCCCAGTAGGCCCACACGCACAAGTGACAGATTAGGCTCGAAAGCCTGTAGTTGAGAGGAACTCAAGAGGGTGGGCGTAGCAGTGCTTATAAACCACTTCGAGCTCTCTCAGCTAGCGAGGTGGGACTAAACTTTTGACGCGGGGCTGCACAAGGCCTTTGGTCCCGGTTGGTGCCACCAACCGGGACCAAAGGCCTCTGCTTCCCGCCCTTTGGGCTGCTGAAAAGAGGCCTTTGGTCCCGGTTGGTGCCACGAACCAGGACCAATGCTCTGGCTATATAAGCCAACACTTGTGAAATTCTCGATTCAGTTCGATCGATCTCCTCGCCCTCTCCTCCAATGACGTCGCGAGGCTGCTCCTCGTCCTCGTCGCCGCCGAGCCCTCTGGACCACGTCGTCGCCTCCCTGAACCCGCGCCGTCCTCGTCACCGGCATCCCTGAGCCCGCCGTCCTCGTCCCGTCGCCGCGTGCCTCCCCGAGCCCACCTCCTTCTCCCCGTCGCCGCGTGCCACCCCGAGGCCGCCGTCCCCGTCACCGCGTGTCGCCCTGAGCCTGCCGTCCTCGTCACCGGACTCCAGCCGTCACCGCCCCCCTCAAAGTGAGCCCCCCTCCCGAGCGCCACACTTGCGCCCGAGTGCCCCTTGCTCTGCCCCTGCTCCATGGTTGCCACCGGCCCCGACGCATTGAAGAGCAGAAGGAGAGGAGAAGGAGAGGAGAAGGAGTGGAGCAGCAGCAACGCGCTGTCCACTTTTCTGAATTTTTGGAATTTCTGAAATTTTTGGTCCATATAGAAGGTGTTTGATGAAATTCTAGATGGCTTTGGGCATTTTTGGAATTTCCAATTTTTTTGTGGTGAGGTACTGATGCAAGACAAAGGCGATGGCAAAATTTCAGAATTTTTGAAGTGGTTTAGAATAGGTTTTCAGCAAGTTATTTGAATCTGATTCCAATTTCATTTGAATGAAATTTGAAAAATTTGAACTATGGACGAGAAGGTTTTTGGTGAAATGGATTGTTGGTACTGTCATGAAGTTGGAGTAATTTTCTGGTTGTAAAAGAGTTAGGGAAATTTAGAATATGCTAAATATGTCAAAAATGTTTTTTTCATATATGTATTAATTTTTTTATTTAGGTTGTTAATTAGTAGATATCGATTTTAGAGTTAGTGCATTTTAGGTTAGTGTAGAGGAAAAAGTGAAATAAGGAAAAGGAAGAAAAGTGGAAGAAGGAAGAAGGAAGAAGGAAGAAGGAAGAAGAAGAAGAAGAAGAAGAAGAAAAAGAAGGAGTGGAAAAAGGAAAATAAGAAGAGTAAGAAGGAGAAGAAGAAGAGGAGAGGAGAAAAAATAAGAAGAGAAAAAAAGAAGAAGAAAAAGAGGGGAAGAAGAAAGGAATAGAGGAGAAGAAAAAATAGATTTTTTTTTCTTCGATCTTCTCCTCTATTCCTTTCTTCTTCTCCTCTTTTTTTCTTCTTCTATCTTTTTTTTCTATTCTTACATGAGGGTGGGGGATCGATATACCCCCTCCCCGATAACTTTGACATGAGAGGGGGGGTCACCGAGGGTTCGAGGGGCGAGGGTCGGGAACTATAGGGTAGAGGTTCGAGGGTCACCCAGGGTTCGAGGGGCGAGGGTCGGGAACTAGGGTAGAGGTTCAAGGGTCACCGAGGGTTCGAGGGGCGAGGGTCGGGAACTAGGGTAGAGGTTCGAGGGTCACCGAGGGTTCAAGGGTCGTCGAGGGGTCGAGAGGTTGCCTAGTGTCAAAGTATTGAAGAAATCCATGGCTTCATCATTAGCCGGAAGTAACCGGGGCATGATGGTATGAAGTTGTGCAAAGTTGTTTTGGAACGGAGTTCCGGATAGAATAATTCACCTTTTTGTACGAATTTCAGCAAAGGCCTTCCAAATAGCGATATTCGGAAGGCTCGTGCTGAACTTTGTACGAAAAGGCAAATTATCCTATCTCGGACTCCGTTCCAGAACAACTTTGCAGAACTTCATACCATCATGCGCATGTTACTTTCTCCTAATGATGAAGATATGGTTTTGTTGAATCCTTTGACACTACACAAACGTGACATGAGGGAGTCGAGGGTCCAAATTTATCAAGAATGCCCCCCTTTATGTATGTGCACAAGTTGATCCAAACCCTAGAAGCGCTGCCGAGGCCAACCAAATTTACCAAGTTAAAAGAGCATTGTCATCGAGGCCACCCCGAACCCTAGAAGCGTTGCCAAGGCCACCCCAAACCCTAGAGATGCGTCGAGGCCACTAATATGATTCCTTGTTGTGATTACTAGCTAGGTCTACGTTTGCCACTAATATATCCATCTATCATGTTTGTATAATAATTGCCATGTTGTAATATTTGCAGAAACTATGGAGCACGGCCGAGACGAGGCCGCAGAACAGGTGTTGGGCGACATAATCGCAGCCGGAGGTGATGTCATGTCGTATCTCAACGACACCGATGGTCTGGAAGGAGAGGGTGAAGCAAGCTATGGTTATCGAACAATGGAGGAGGAAGGACATGATTATGATGGCTCCGGTGACCGAATGCCTGGGCAATGAGACCATGATGAAGGCTCCGGTGACCGAACAGAGTCCGGCCAGGTATATATATATTAATTAAGCCTGTGCTGACTAGCTAATTGATGCATTCATTGTTTTCGTATGTACACATATTAACTCTCATCTTTCTTCTTTTTTCTAGCCCTCCGGATCGAGCACAACCTGTATGAAAAAGTTGTAGGTAAATAAACGAGGCCCGTAGAAAAAGTTGCGCCTGGATGAAAGGTTCACGATCACAGCAATCGCGCGCGATGGCCAACCGATTGAACCCATCTAGACCAAGGAAGCATTTTCTGCTCAGTGCGGGGTTCTTGTTAGGGACAAGATCCTGATCAGCATCCACCAATGGTGTAAGCCTAAGAAGGAAGACCCTGAGGTGTCTTATGTCAATGATATGCAGAAAGATGATCTTTGGACCGCGTTGAAGGAAATTTCACCCTAGCGCTAGAGGAGGATCCGGAGAGCCAGTTAAAGAGCCATTGATCAAGTATCATGCTCTTAAGAAGATGGAAGAACTATTCAGGAGGTGGAAGAATGAGCTGAAAACAACGTTTGTCGACAAAGAAGAGACACTAGAATTCACCGGCCGGTATGAGAAGATTAGAGATCACTGGGATGCATTTGTGGCCCACAAGACATCGGACAAGAGTAAGAAGATGTCAGTGACAAACAAGATAAACGATGCGAAGAAGGAGCATCACCATCGCACGGGGTCAGGTGGCTACCTCAAAGCCCGGCCGTTGTGGGACAAGGCCGAGAATGGCGTGCTTGATAAAGGGGTCGAGCCAAAGACATT
The DNA here is from genome assembly GCF_003073215.2 of Triticum urartu. Classification (NCBI taxonomy): domain Eukaryota; kingdom Viridiplantae; phylum Streptophyta; class Magnoliopsida; order Poales; family Poaceae; genus Triticum; species Triticum urartu. Next base: position 521,197,322 of record NC_053022.1, on the reverse strand, counting down.
GCACTGGCTAGACCGTTGCCGGACTTGGTTCTTCGGGGTTGGCGGAAGCTTGGACCCTATAACAGGGAAGTGCGTTTGGACGAACAAGCAAATGTGAATACCGGTCACGAAGCTTCATGAGTATATCGCCGCAACGCAGCAAGGGACGTTCATTCCAGACAGAGAGAACGACGAGCTCACAATGGCCCTTGGGAATCCTGAGCACCCTGGACGGACACGAGGCACGCCAGGCTCCATTCCATGGAAGGCTAGGTTTTCGGACGCAGTCGGTTACAAATGCCAGGAGAGGAGGAAGAAAGTGGAGCAAACCGAACTGCAGAAGCTGCACGCAAGGGTGCATGCGCTAGAGGAACGAGAAGCAGTTCACAGCAAGCGACCTGCCGAAGCTACCCCCGAAGCTACCCCGCCATCTCAGCGGAGAAGCAGCGTGGCTTCCACCGAGCTGCTATAGCTGGAGCCTGTCTTCACAGTGAAAGTGCGTTATATCGACTAGAGGGGGGGTGAATAGGCGATTTTTATGAAAGTCTTCAAAACGTGAGAGTTGTGAAGACAAATAGTGAAGATCATGCCTATTACTATGTAGCGGAAGTTAGATTACACTAGGCCAGCCATGGTCATGTATTCAATAGAGTGAAAGCGCAATGACAAACAGCTTTAGTGTAATAAGGATCAGATAGGAAGAAGTTATGAAGCCAAACAGATCATACATTCATGTTGTGAAGACAAAAGATAAAGCAAGCATGCAATAGCTTCACAATGAATAACTGTAAGCGAAAGGAAGTGAAGATGAAACCAGTGACACGTTGAAGACAATGATTTGTTGGACTAGTTCCAGTTGCTGTGACAACTGTACGTCTGGTTGGAGCGGCTAGGTATTTAAACCAAAGGACACACAGTCCCGGACACCCAGTCAAGGACACTTAGTCCAAGACACCCAGTCCTCACCGTTTTCTCCTTGAGCTAAGGTCACACAGACCTCGCCCAATCACTCAGGTAAGTCTTCAAGGTAGACTCCCAAACCTTCACAGACTTCGTTCACTGACGATCCACAATTTCTCTTGGATGCTCAGAACGCGACGCCTAACCGTCTGGAGGATGCACAGTCCTCAAGTGTAATAAGTCTTCAAATCACACAGACACGAAGACTTAAGTGATGCCCAATTTACTCTGGCTCTGGGTGGTTAGGGCTTTTCTCCTCACTGGGAATTTTTCTTTCAAAGGCTTCGAGGTGGGTTGCTCTCAAACGACAAAAGCCATGCACTGAAATCTGAGCAGCCAACCGTTTATGGTTGTGGGGGGTGGACTATTTATAGCCACTTGGCAACCCGACCTGATATGTCCGAAATGACCCTGGGTCACTAAGGAACTGACACGTGTACCAATGGTCGAATTTTGAACTCACACGGCAACTTTACTTGGGCTACAAGTAAAGCTGACTTGTGTGACTCTGGACAATATTTTCTCTCAAAGTCTTCGCTCGAAGACATAGGATTTGAATTAGGCATCACTTCAGTCATTCTGACTGGTTCTCTTCGACCCCACTTAACAGTACGGTGGTTCCTATGACACAACATGAATGAAATAAAACTACGAAGGATCTAGGTCTTCGAGTTCCAAAAGCTTCATAGGGAGTCTTCTCATGTCATTGTCTTCAATATGAATATCTTCATAAACCACCATTGTCTTCAATGTCTTCGTACATTTTTAGGGGTCATCTCTGGTAGTAAAACCGAGTCAATGAGGGACTTCTACCTGTGTTTTCCTGCAATTCTCACAAACACATTAGTCCCTCAACTAGGTTTGTCGTCAATACTCCAAAACCAACTAGGGGTGGCACTAGATGCACTTACACACGGCTCCTGCTAGCTACCCCGTGGATGCTATCACGGAGTCTCAACATTGCCACCTTATGACGGAATGGCAGAACTTCAAAGTCAAGGCGGCTGTCGGCTCTACTCAACCTCTAGAGCCCGGCGCAACTTTTCACTACCATCCAATTCCAGAAGGATATGCTAGGGTGACGGTGGACGAAATAACGGAGGGATTTGAGGACCTCGAGCTTGACCACCCTACCGGTGAAGGGGAGACTCGGCTGGGTTCTGCTCTGAAGATTCCATGCCTATGGAGGAAGGAGCTCATCAACCTTCCGAACTGGACACCTTCACCTCCTCCTCCTCCTCCTTTGGCGAGTCAGGGCACTCCGCCTCCTCCTCCGGTGAGTGATCAGGGCACTCTGCCTCCATCTCCGGCGCGTGGCGGCACTCCGCCTCCTTCTCCGCCTGCGCCAGCACGCCCGAGCAGCCAGCCTCCTCCTTATCCGCCTCGTCAGCAAGGTCGGAAGATACCTGTCGCCACTCTGGCTGCTCCGACGCATCATACTCATTCTCCTCTGCCTCGTAAGCAAGCAAAGAAGACAGCTGTAGCCGCTCCGTCTGCTCCGGCATCTAGCAGTACAGCCAGAGGCTAAAGGCAATTCACATTTGGTCCATCTCTAAAGCCTTGAGAGAAGTTACCATACGAGAGGTCCATGGAGGAAAACAAGAAGATTGTGGAAGCCGAAGTGAGGGACTTCTTTGAAGCGGTGAAAGCAAAGAAACATCCACCTTCAGAGGAGAAGATAGATCCGGTGAAAGCAAAGTGCACACTCAATGCCCTGAAGAAACCACCACCGTCTCCGCCAAATACCAACTATGAGCGCATTATTGGAAAGTCATTTATCAAAGCGAAGCAGTCGGGAAGTACTATCAGTGATCGAAGGTTAGCAGAATGATGAGCTAGGAAAAAATTTCCCAGCTCGGCGAACAAGCGAACCAATCGTGCCCCCCGCTCAAGGTGTCTAGAGATATCGTCGCTAATGATCCAAGGATGGTGCCCGGTTATACCAATCTTGGAGATTACCTGCCCGATGATGCACAATATGATATAATGGAGGTGGATGAACACAAATACCAGTACGGGAAGCCTCTCGTCAGAGATGGACCTACTCTGACAACGATGATGTGAAGATTCCATGATTGGTACATGAAAACATGCAGTGAGTCTGGGGGAAGGATACTTTGACGCTGAGAGTTAAAGAGGAGCACGACCTCGTTGGAATTAAACTGTTGCCTGTTCCATTTGAGGAGTTCTTCCAATGGTTCAATCAAAAGGCCCTCGATAAATTAACGGTCACTTGCTACTGTCTGTAAGTACTACTTCTGTCATTAAGTCTCTCTATATATAGCTCATCTCTTTCATTGCATGTATATATAATTATCCTCACTATATTATGCAGATTGAAGATTGTCAAATGCAGAAAAGCAGAAATCTATGATATTGGGTTCATTAACACAAATTTCATAGATGAATATATGGTTAAATTTGATGTCAAAGAAACCGAGGCCAACTTGCTCATATCGTTGCTTCAAAACCAAAACAAAGATAAAATACGCTTTCCTTACAACTTCAAGTGAGTGTTATTGTCTTGTGCATATACAGTTTCCCTTATTACTCGAGGTTATAGTAATGTAATTGATGAGTTATGCATGCGTGCGCAACTTCCACTATATTCTCCTGGAGATTAAGCTTGAGCAGGGACTAGTAACCGGCTTAGACTCGTGACGAAAATCTCCCGAGACCTATGCGGACATGACTAAAATGCTCGAGAAGTAAGTTCAATCGATCATTATCGCACCATATCGGAAACTTTTTGTTCATTTCCTGATATCAAGTAATTGTTTTCTTTGTCGCGCAGGGTTGGAAAGTATTCACCGCACAAGCTCCGGGATTGCTGGAGGAGCGGCGATGGACATACCTGAAAGTAAGTAGTACTAGCTAGCTAGTTCCGCGGATCTCGATCCCGTTGATTCTAGCTACTTTCATCAATGGAATTTATAATACTTCATTATCAGTTTGATTGACCTCTATTTCTTGTAAAGTGCTTGTGGCAGGAACAAGGGAATGATTATTGTGGATACTACGTTGCGAGTTCATCTACAACGGGACTTGCAAAAAACCCGGGGCTACTCTAAAAGACAATTTGATGCGTGTAAGCAATAATATTCACAATTTCATTATATTACCATCATTTGTGTTAAGTTTCATTCATATATATGTATTGACCCCCTTCTTCAAATTAGATGTGGCAGATGCGGGATGGACTCCTACCACAAGATCGCATCAAAGCAATTCAAGAGGAATTGGCGGGGTTCTTTCTTGACCATGTCATCAATAAAGCCGGAGAATACCATCTGGAAGCTAACTTCATAAATAATTAGGGGATTATATTGTAAGAGATCTTAATATTGTATATATGTAGCCAGTAGCGCCAGATAGATATACGAAAACTTGTTGTTCGACCAATCTCTCGTAGAAGGAGAGGTCGATATCACTTCTCTCTGTATGAATATGTTCATGACAAACTTCTATACTTAATGGTTTCCTTCATTTGCTTAGTAGCTAGCGTGTCGAGGGCCTCTCTATACGTATAGTACGTAGCGTCGACCAAGCACGGAGATAAGAGAGGACACTTCTCTCTATTAATTAATTAGCTACCTAGCACAATACATGAAACCCCCCAAAATTAACCATACAAAACCCCCCAACCCCCCCCCCCCTTCAGAAAAATACAAAAACCCTAGCCCCTGAAATGCTGATGCATGGTAGCTTATTGGTCTCGGTTGGTGCTACCAACCAGGACAAAAGGCCTCCCCGCCAGGGCAGGCCGCAGCGGCCACGTGGAGCCCCATCTGTCCCGGTTGGTGTAAGAACCGGGACTAAAGGTCTAGGGCTTTAGTACCGACCCTTTAGTCCTAGTTCCCCAACTGGGACAAATGGGCCTTATGAACCGGGACAAATGGCCCTTTTTCTACTAGTGTGTGTGTACAAAAAACTTTGAAAAATGCAAACTAGTTGCTTGCGGTGGCTAGGAGTATCGCACATGATGCGTCTGTGAGTACTCGTGTGCGATGATTAGTAAGTTACACATGCATTTCCTTATGTTAACACTTGTGTGATAAATAACACGTGGCACCGGATACGGTATTCTGGTTGTGTGTGTGATCCACTTAGTCTTCCTGCGCTCCACATGGGTGAATTGTAAAATCCATGCATATTCCCTCACCGGTTTCCCGCCACCAGCTAACGGCTTCCTGCGTATAACCCAGGTGGCAATGCACTGCCGCGACACTCTGCGAAGATCTAGTCCTCACCCATCTACCATTAGTTATTCCAAGCATGCCAGGCAACGACCAAAGCTTCGACGTGATGCCTACCTGCGTTACATCTTCAGCGAGGAGAACGAGCCGGAGCAGGTCGGGGAGAAAGAGCTTCATAGGCTGCTGCAGGCACCATGGCCCATCGGCAGCGATATCGGCGTCACGGTCCTTGCGAGCACAATCAACATATTGCAGAGGAGGTGTGATGAGCAGTTTGCCATCCACCGTGCAAAAGATCCAGAGCAGCTCGGCGGCATGATCGATGACCCACCCGAAGAACTGCCGTCACCAGTGCTCATCAAGAGCCTGATGCCCCGCAAGGAATGGGCAGAGGACCTCTGCGATGCAGTCAAGACAAAGGCAGCCCGCGGCTTCACCATTGCCCACGACGACTGTGTCAACCTTGATCCCAATGATGTGGTGGCCAAGCTCGAGCGCATCCTTGGCAGAGGTGACGTCCCCGACGAAGTAGAACATCGCCAACATGATATCTTGAGGATGCAGGTGATCGACGGAATTTGCAACAAGGCTAGAGGCATGGAAATGGAGCTGTTCCGCGGAGTTGTCATGCGCGCGATTGCACGTTGTCAAGCTCTTCTGGAAGAGGCCCAGCAGCCCCAAGAGGCTCCCATCAGCGCCAGCAGCTCCGTAGGCGTAGGCGGGTCGGGACACTCGGAGTGAACGGCCGCAAGGGTGCTATGCTGATCATGGAGTCCGAGAAGACCATCGTCGGAAGGCCACCAGCTCAGAGCTTATATTTTATTATAATTGTATGCATATGTAGGTCGTGAGTGTCCTGGGCCTTGTCGCATTTGGAATTTTAAATTACCCTGAATATGTAAGACAATTATTAAGAATTATTAACCATTGCCATTGTAACTTTGCCTCAACGGCGAGAAGAGCGCGCGCAGGGACGCCAGAGCGGAGCGCGCCGCGGCCGCCTCAACGGCGAGCAACCACGTGGTCAACCTTCTGCCATCAATGAATTTTGACCTTGTTTCTCGTCACATTGCTGATTACAACACAATAAGTAATTGCAAATCTGTTCACACCTATCAAACTAATATGTGTTCACACTTAGCACCGGGCTATAAAAACTACCCACTCGAAAATTACTTCACAGTTCCTCTCCTCATCACCGACAAAACTGTTTTTTCTGTCAAGTCGTTCCACCATGACTGGTAGGAGGAGTTTAGGGTGGACATATAACTAGGCAGCAAAGACCAAGGCTGCGGAAGCACTAGAGAGGTCCCGCCGGGAAGCCACGGCCGCAACAGAGATGCCCCGGCGTGTCGTGGATCCCTCGAACGAGCTCTCACGGGCACGCAAGGGCTCTCACAAGCGCATTTGCGGTGTCGGCCATCGCGATGAGTCGGCGTTCCTGAAGTCCTTCGCCGGCGACGACGACATTCTCGCTGGCGTCACTATGCAGCAGGAGCTGGTCGACGGCTTGATGAAGCTGCTCAAGATCAGCGATGCCTCGGTTGACAAGGCGACCGGCCTCATCTCGAGAAACTCATGGATGACAATGCGAAGCTCGTCAAGTTGGGTGCCGAGAAGGAGGAGGAGTCCGCTGGCTGGAAGATGCTGCATGAGCAGAGCGGTGCCTCGGAGATGAAGCTGAAAGCGGTCATCGAGGAACTGATGGGTGGCTTGAGGAAGCTCCGGATCGAGCGGTTGCAGGAGGTGGAGGAATCCGTGGCTGCTTTCAAGCAAAGGCATGAGGAATTGAAAAAGGAGCTGGAGGATTTCGCCACCCGGCGATCCATCGACGAGTAGGGATAGTAGCGACCCAGATCGTTGTCTACAATTTCCTTCTTATTTTGCCCCCGTGTCTTCCGGGCTTTGCCACATGTGGCATTTTAAATTATCCGGAATATGTAATACAATTATTATCTGTGCCATTGTAAATTTGTCATCGTATTATCCGTTGCCATTTTATTTGAGTTCGTATTATCCGTTGCCCTATGTGGCAATTTAAATTAGGGCGGAATACGAGTTGAAAACACGAACAAAGCAAATGCTTCCATGGGATCACAAGCAAACACCCTCCGTCCAGGTGCTTTAATTAACCCATTAATGGAAAAGTTGTGAGCGAGGCGGGCGGCGGCTGGTGCATGGAGGTCAAAGAGCTCGCTTCCCAGGGAGCATGGGCGGCCTTGCTGCTCGCACATGTCCCGTCGAGCCTGCGAGGTGGCCATGATGCACGCGTCCCGTCGAGCCTGCGCGGCGGACTGCTCACATGTGTCCCATCGAGCCTGCGAGGTGGGCAGGATGCACGCGTCCCGTCGAGCCTGCATGACGGACTTCTCGCACTCGTCCCGTCTAATCAAACAGCTACACGCACACCACCGGGTATGGTTAAATTTCGACATGGTTAATATAATACAACTGTTTGCGATATTAACATGTCAGCTTTTTGTTTCAAAAAGGACTGTCGGGTGGTTGGTGCGACATATGCCAATGGATGGCTTATCATTGTGGGAGCCAATAAAAAATCGCCGGTGCCTGGAAACGGGATAAGGCGAAGACATGCACGCCGGCGAATCTTACCCAGCTTCAGGGCTCTCCGTGGAGATAACACCCCTAATGCTGCTCTGCGGGGTCTCCGCATGATCACTAGCTCGGTGGGTTGCTACAGAATGCTCCTTGAGTTGTTCGGTGAAAAGATGAGGGAGGGCCAGGCTAGCCCGCTCCTCTTCTCCTTGTGGCGTCTAAAATCTACCCAAAGAGTGATCTCCCCTGCATGGAAACCCTGGGGGGTTTATATAGGCCTACCCCCCAAGGGTACAATGGTAATCCGGTTGGGCGTAGGCCCTAGCCGTCTGTGTCTACGCCCGTCGGATTCTCCGCCGACTGGTGGGGCCCGCCGACTGGTAGGCCCGCCGGATGCCGACCCTTTGGCCGACAGGCCGGCCCCACCGCTCGGGGGTCTTGTCGGGGGCTGGTTACTGTTACCTTGCCCCTGGTGACGATGGGACGATGGCTTTGTCGTGGTAAGCATGGCTACAGTGCTGCCGCGAGGTGGCTCATCACTGTAGCCTTACCTTCTCTTGTCTCCTTAATGAGGCACCTCCTTGGAGGGAGAGAGCTGGCCGGCTGTTGGAAGCCGGCCATACCCTTGGCCGACTGTGGGAAGCCTGGCCGCCTTTGGGATCTCCCTGACCGAGGGGGCCTGCCACCCACGGGTCGTACTGACCCCTCGCCGTGGGTGACGTCACGATCATCGTGGCAATAGTGCCGCGCCGGACGGGGATGGCCACCCCATATGATGCACTGTGGCCATGCGTGCACCGGGATTTGGGGGTGGCAGGTTTTACTGTAGCCACGCCCCGTCTTGTCGCCGTTATGTGGGTGCAGACTCTAAGGGCAAGATCTTAGCCGCCTGCTGAGGGGCCGGCTCCTGGGAGTCGGCCCTTTTATGGCTGGCTTCTAGAAGTCGGCCTTCTCGTGGTCTTGTTTCTCAAGGATTTCAGGGCTGGGCTGCGTTTGCGCAGCCGGCTTGAGAGGTAGCCAGCTGGGGGAAGATGGCCCCATGTCTTTTAAGCTTGGAGGCTTGTTCGGCCTGTAATTTTTCTGAAGTGCCAGGGGAAGCCGGCTAGGCTACGCGTGGTCATTTACTCCGACAGTAGTCCCCGAAGATGGTTGGGCTCCGAGGCAGAAAAAAGTCGAGGAGCCCAGTCAGCTTCCTATCTTGAGGAGCCGGGAACCAGAAGCCGATTTCGACCAAGTGCACCATCTCTTAGAGATCTCGAAGTTTGAAGGCGGCTTCTAGTCGACGCGTGAGTCCGGCTATGAACTGACCGCTCGTCGTCTGCGCGCCACGTGGCATCCTCCAGCTGGAGGGGCCTGCCAACCCACGCGCGCGACGGGACGCCGCCGCAGTTCTAGGGCCTGCCACTACAGGGCCTCGGCCCACGCGCGGATCTTCTGCGGCCTGGGCGGACCGTGCGCACCCCAGTGACGGTTTCCCTACGCCGTAATGGCGCAATAATCGCAGGGCATGGGGAGAGTGGGTGCAGTTAATCCCACGCTCCCCCCCCACGTCCTGCCTCCTCGGCTTCGCCGCACGAGGCTATAAGTAGGGGTAGAGCCATAGTGGAGGGGAGCACCAAAATGCTCGCGCGCTCTCCCTCACTCCGCCCCCTCCTTCTTCTTCCTCCTCTCGTCACGACAGCCACCTGCCGTCGGTCGGCCTTCCTGCCAATCTTCTTGGCTTGCCGCCGCTTCGTCGCAGCTGGGTCGTGCGCCCTCCTTTCGTCGTACCTTCCTTGCTGCCGCACCGTCCCTATGGAGTTCTCGAGCTCCTGGGACGGCTCCAACGTCCATGACGACCACGTCGACTTCCTCCGTCGGACACGGCGGTTGCCGGGCGCGGATCTTGTACGGGTCCGCCTCGCGCCGGAGAGGGAGATCTCGGCGGCGCCAGAACAGGATGAGCGGGTGAACTTCCGCTCGCACTGCCTGCGCGGCTTCAGCCTGCCGGTGAGCGGGTTCCTCCGGTCGTTCCTTGAATTTTATCATCTCCAGCCGCATCACCTCACTCCCAACGCGGTGATGCTGCTGTCGGCCTTCGTCACCCTATGCGAGGGTTTTCTCGGCGTCCTCCCCACTCTTGAACTGTGGGGAGAGTTCTTTCAGTGCAATCTCGGCACCGTCGTCGCGGGTCTGCCCACCCCATGTGGTGCCTTCATCGCCATGCGGAGGGCGAGCGACAACAACCCATTTCCGCTCATCCTGCTGATCCAGTCGGTGAAGCTCTAGTAGAAGTCCTACTTCTACGTGAAGAATATTGCTCCGCAAGGCGACTTCGTCAACCTGCCGGCTTACATAGCCGGCCCGCCGGCTGGGAGGCAGCCTTCATGGTCCTTCCGGTCCAGGTCGCTGTCTTCGGGCGGGTCCGCCTCCGTTGCCCGGCTCCGGGTGATGATCCAGTCGGAGGGTCTGTCCGGGGCCGACCTGTTGGCCGCCTTCATGGAGCGCCGGGTGCTTCCGCTCCAGGGCCGACCTCATATGATCTGTCAGATGAGCGGCCGCTTTGACCCGTGCCGGCTAAGCACCAACGAGATGCCTCACGCCGAGGTGTCTTACATGGTGAACTACATTTCCAACTGCAAGCTCACCGAGTAGTGGCAGTATGGCAAGGTGCCATACTCTCGCGCCAATCCTCCACCGGTGGTATGTTTCTCTTCCTCTTTGCTCATTGCCGAGTTCATGGTGGCCGACTCCTGACCAGCCGGCCATTCTTTGGCAGAACCCCATGCTTCTGCCAGCAGCCGGGGCCGCAGGGGTGGAACACCAGTTCCTCCCCGACCGTACGATGGACGATGTAGACGACCCAGACCTGGGGGCGGCCGCCATGGAGGACGACGTCGCGGGGCAAGGCGGCAACACAGGCGGGTCCGGGCTCGGGGCCGGCTTCGAGGATTGGCTAGATGACGACGAGGCCGAAGTCATCGCGCGTCGCCGACCGGCGCCCGAGCACCATGGTGTGGGCCCATCCGCCGGGCCGACTGCCCAGGGCGGCGCGCAGAAGCGCCGGGCCACGTCGACCCACTTCGGCAGTCGGCCGAAGAAGCCCAAGAGTACCGCGGCGGTGACCAAGCGGGACGAGGCGGCCGCGAAGGCAGCCCGCTTCCGCAAGGTGGTGAAGCAGCCGCAGGCGGTCTCAGCGTAAGTGTCGCTGCTCTTATGCCTTTCTTTTTTCTTCTTCTCCGGTTGATGTTTTTCCAAACCCTTTTTCTCAATTTATCAAACAGGGCCCCTCTTTCCCTTAGGCGAGTCCCGGCCGCCTCCATAATCGGAGCCGTAGGAGGGTATTCAACCTCGCGCCGGGTAGATCCCCGCGCCGACCTCCTAGAGGCGACGGAGCGGAACGCGCAGGAAGCGCGAGAAGAGCGGGAGGCAGAGGAGCAGAGGGTTGATCGAGAGGCGGAGCAAAAGTCGGCGGAGGCGCGAGCCGTCGCAGCCGTCAAGGCCCAGGCGGAGGCCGCAGACGCGGAGAGGGAGGCGGAGGCCCTGCAGAACTAGCCTCCGCATTTCATCATTCCCCTCCGTGCCGCAGCTCCTGACACCCCTGTGCCCCCATTGGAGGAAGCCGGCCGCGGCCAGCCGGAGATGGAGAGGGAGACGGCGCCATCGCCGCCGACTGTAGCGGGCCGAGGAGGCCAGCCTAAGTGCTGCCAGCGCGGCCGGCTGGGGGCGAGCCGACCGTGGGAGGGGATCTTGCGATCTCGTCATCGCTTCACCGGTGCGCGGGGAAGGCGACTTCAGCGCTCGGCGCACAGAAGACCGTGGACGCTGGCTCGACTGCCCAGGACCTAGAAGCGGCCAGCGACAGCTCGTCCGGGTGGACGCCGGGCGGCGGGACAGCCGTGCTGAATGTGGCGGCGCAGGACGTCCGGAGCCGGCTTCAGGCCCAAGCCACCGCACTGAAGCAGTACACCCAGGAGTTTCTCATGACGCGATCGGTTATTCAGGTGAGTCCTCCTGCTCCTTTGATTGCTTTTAATTTCTTCCGTGGGGGCGCGTCAGCGCACCCACTGGGTGTAGTCCCCGAGTTCCGAGCCAGCTGCTGAGCAGGTGGCTTGGAACTTATTGGAAAGCTTGATTACCATCTTCTTCTTACTCATGTCCCTTGTCTTCTCTGCAGGAGTACCACAACCTCCACGCAGCCGCCTTCAACTCCCAGGCCCAGGAGTTGAATCAGAAAGCCACTGATCTGACCGAGAGCCGGAGTAAGTGCTCCGTTTTTCTTTTAAGTGGGGGTGCGTCAGGGCACCCACTGGGTGTAGTCCCCGAGATTCGGGCCGACTACCGAGTAGTCGAGTCGGATCTTTTCCTGACGACTTCTTTCTTTATATTGGAGGGGCCAATGCCGACTTGAGGAGCCAGCTGAGCGGAGCCCAGACCGCCCTTCGTGCCAAGGAGGCCGAGTGCATCGCCCTGACTCAAGAGCGTGACCGCCTGGCCAAGAGGTTCGCCGACCACGAGGAGAGCTACAAGGCGGCCCTGAAGGCGGTGCAGGACAGCGAGGCTGCCCTCAAAGCTGAGTATGAGACCGAGGCAGCAAACTGGGCCGAGATGAGGCAGGCGCTGAGCCAAGGCTACAGCCGGGTGGAAGACTTGATTGACGGTAGGCCGCCTTCTTCTTTGCTTCCATGCCTGCCTTCTACTATCTAATTCATTTTTTGATTCTGTGTCGCTGCTTTCCTCTTTGCGCAGATTACTTCCCCGGCTACTCAGCCCCCGCCACCCAAGCCATCGAGGCCTACCGCGACACGCGATGGCAGGCGGGGGCTGAGATTGCGCCGAATGCCAGCCGGTCACTTGAGGAGCAGCTTCTGGGGCTTCAAGCCCGCCTGCAGCCGGCCCATCGCATGCTCTGCCGTCTTCAGCGCGCCGGAGCGCAAGTGCTGGCCGCCCTCTGGCCTGGCGAGGTGATTCCGCGCACCCCAAGTCAGACCGCCGACTGGCTGGAGGTCGCAGTCGGCCGCTTCGAGGCTTGGAAGGCGTCAGCGGCCCGCCCCGGCGCTGGCCGGGCTCTGGAGTTCGTCCGGGCTTGGTATCCTGGGCTGAACTTGGACCAACTGAGCACCTGGCGGCAGGAGGCTGACGAGGAGCTGGAGGCGGTGCAGCCAGCTATCATCCAGCGCGCCTCGGCGATCGCCGAGTATACCGATACCAGCGCCTTTGCTCCTGAGGTGGATGACACCGGCGTCGCCTATACGGAGGAGTGGTTCGGGCTGAACCCGGCCGAAGGTGAGGACTCGGCGGAGGAGATTGCCTCCAGTGATGAGGGCGAAGAGGAAGAGGGAGAGGATGACGAAGACGCTGCGCCGGATGGTGAAGCGACCAGCCCGCCTCAGCCCGATCGTGCTTCTAGCAACGATGCCAAGACTCGCCAGCCAGTCACTCCTCCAGCTGGCACCGCCGACTCTGCCAACCTGCCCCACTCGCCTGTTGCTCCCCTGGCTTGATCCGCCGTCCTAGCTTTCCTGCTTGTTACTTCTTTGAACAATCTTTAAATTTGCGCAGTTCCACCCACTGGGGGTGTATTCATACAATGTTGAATGCTAGCCTTTCGAAGGTCTTTTGTGTAAATATTATGCATGTGTTTGGCTTCCGTTTATGTTTGCTTTTTATCCTTTGGCTTTTTCCTTTACCGCCGCCTTCCCAACCGGATAGCTGCTCTGCAGTCTGTGGCCGGAGAAGGACTTGGTCATTTTTGGGAAGGCAAGTACTTGAGCTTTCTTAGATTGCAGCAAGGTGAGCGGGAAGCCGGCCAGCCGACTCTCTAGTAGTCGGCTGGCGGGGTGGGAGGCCGGCTCGTGTTATATAAGTTCGTTAGTCCTTAGCCGTTTTTTCGCGTGGGCATCCTTTCCAGTCGGACAGTCATTTCTTCGAGCTGCGACTTTTGGCAAGAGGGGGCTTGGGTGCTGACACACTACTTGTCTGGCTGCAGGTGGAACTTCAGATATAACTTGAGGCGGCGAGTCCCTGGGCCGACTGGTCGAACCCGGTGCCGGACGAAGAAAGCAAGTGTGGCAACATAATTGTATGCGTGATACTCGTCTTTCATAGATAAAAGAGGGTAGTCCCCGAGTACTCCTTGGGGCACCCCTTGTCTCGTACTTAGTACAAAAGGTAGCGTGCTACATACTGCTTTTTAACTGTAAAATCTTCGGAGGAGATTGGTGTTCCATGGTCGGTCCGACTCCTTGCCGGAATCGTCTCTCTTGCGTGCCTTCGGCTTCTGTACGTCGATTAGGTAGTAGGAGTCGTTGCCTAAAGCTTTGCTGATGATGAAGGAGCCCTCCCAAGGGGCCGAGAGCTTGTGCTGGCCGGCTGTTCGCTGGATCAGCCGGAGCACAAGGTCGCCCTCTTGGAAAGATCTTGGCTTGACCTTCCGGTTGTGGTAGCGACGCAGACCCTGCTGATAGATGGCAGACCGACTGAGGGCTAACAGCCGGCCCTCTTCCAGCAGGTCGACGTTGTCCTCTCATTCTTCCTTGGCCTCCGCCTTCGTGTACATGGTGACCTGAGGCGAGTCGAACTCGATGTCAGTTGGGATGACGGCCTCGGCACCATATACAAGGAAAAAAGGGGTGAAGCCGGTCGATCTGTTTGGGGTAGTGCGCAAACTCCAGAGGACGGCCGGCAGCTCGTCGAGCCAGCAGCTGGCCGAACGCTCCAGTGGCACGACCAGTCGGGGCTTTATGCCGGAGAGGATGAGGCCGTTTGCTCGCTCGACCTGGCCGTTTGACTGCGGGTGGGCAACGGACACTAGGTCCAGCTGGATGTCGCGTGTTGCGCAGAAATGTGCCAATGCTCCCTTTGCAAACTTTGTGCCGTTGTCGGTGATGATGCTATGCGGTAGGCCATACCGGGTTATAATATCTGCGATGAATGTGACGGCAGTCGGCCCATTTACTTTTTGATCGGCTTCGCCTCAATCCACTTGGTAAATTTGTCCACGGCGACGAGCAGATGTGTCATGCCGCCGCGTGCCGTCTTGAACGGGCCCACCATGTCCAGCCCCCAGACGGCAAAGGGCCAGGTGAGGGGGATGGTCTTGAGTGCAGAAGCCGGCAGGTGTTGCTTGGAGTTGAAAACTTGGCACCCTTTGCAGTTTTTGACTAGTTCCTTGGCGTCTTCCAAGGCAGTCGGCCAGAAAAATCCGTGGCAAAAAGCCTTGGTGACGAGTGATCTTGAGGCTGCGTGGTGGCCGCATTCGCCTTGGTGGATGTCCCTAAGGATTGATGTGCCCTTCTCTGGTTCGACGCAGCGCTGGAAGACTCCAGTGACGCTGTGCCTAACAAGCTCTCAGTTGACGATTGTGTAGGCCTCGGCTCGGCGTTGAACTTGTCTTGACGAAATCTCGTCGGTTGGCAGCTCTCTATTTACTAAGAAGTTGAGGATGGGCTGGGCCCAGGATGGAGCTGTGACTTCTTCTATTGTCAAGACTGCCACTGTGATAGGGGCGGGTGGACTGGGTAGTGAAAAGTTGGCGTCGGAGTCGGCCATCGCCTGTTGTGTTGATGTAGTCCCCAGGCCGGGTGCGACTATGGCAGTCCCCGGGCCACCTGTTGGAGTCCCCGCGCCGCCTGCTTGGTTTCCCAAGTCGGATCCGACTGTGTTGGGGTCAGGCGGCACGAAGATGGAATCAGATTCTGGAGACGGCTTGATAGACGGCTTGAGGAGTCGGTGGAGAGAAACGCCGGTTGGTATGGCTTGTCGGGTGGATCCTACTCGTGCCAGGGCATCCGCTTGCATGTTATCGGCACGTGGTACATGAAGGAACTCACATCCTTAAAAATATCCATTGATTTTCTGGACGAGGAAACGATAGCTCGCCATGTTTGCATCTTTGGCGTCCCAGTCACCGGATGACTGTTGGACCACCAAATCCGAGTCGCCATAGCACAAGATCTGGCGGATGCCGAGTTCTTTGGCTAGCCGGAGCCCGTGTATGAGCGCCTCGTACTCGGCCACATTGTTGGAGGCGGCAAAATGAATTTGCAATGTATACTTGAGCTTGTCGCCCTTGGGAGAGGTGAGGACGATGCCGGCTCCCAAGCCGGTGTGCATCTTGGACCCATCGAAGTGCATCCGCCAGTGAGTGGAGTCGGGAGCCGGTGGCAGGTATTGGGTTTCGGCCCAATCGACGAGGAAGTCGACCAGTGCATGGGACTTAATGGCGGTGCGGGGCTGGTAGAAGATCACATAGGGGGCCAGCTCAATGGCCCATTTGGCCACTCGGCTGGATGCGTCCCGGCTGCCTATGATCTCGGCAAGCGGGGCAGTACATACGACCGTAATGGGGTGCTCTTGAAAATAGGGCTTGAGCTTCTTGGCAGCGAAGTACACACCATAGCACATCTTCTGGTAGTGTGGGTAGTTCTGCTTCGAGGTAGATAAGACTTCGCTTAAATAATACACCGGCCTCTGAACTGGCTGAGCCCGGCCTTCTTCTGGGCGTTGGACTACGATGAAAGTGCTGACCACCCGGCTAGTAGCGGCAATGTAAAGGAGCATGGGCTCCTTTTCAGCCGGTGCCTCCAAGACAGGTGGCGTGGTCAGCATCTTCTTTAGCTCGTGGAAGGCTTGGTCCGCCTGGCTATTCCACTCGAAATGAGTGGACTTCTTCATGAGTCAGTAGAGGGGGAGGGCCTTCTCTCCGAGCCGGCTGATGAAGCGGTTCAGGGAAGCCAAGCATCCGGTGAACTTCTGGACATCCCGCAGCTTGGTGGGAATCTCCATTCTCTCTATGGCCTTGATCTTTATTGGGTTGCACTCAATGCCGCGTTCGGAGACCAGGAAGCCTAGGAGCTGGCCGGCTGGTACTCCGAACACGCATTTCTCGGGGTTGAGCTTGATTTGGAATCAGCGCAAGTTTTCAAATGTCTCTCTGAGGTCTTCCAGCAAGGTGCTGCGCTTCTCCGTCTTCACCACAATATCGTCTACATAGACGTGAGCATTTCTGCCGAGCTGCTTGAGGAGGCATTTCTGCATGCAACGCTGAAAAGTGGCACCGGCATTTCTCAAGCCGAATGTCATAGTCAGGTAGCAGAAGGCTCCGAATGGTGTGATGAAGGCGGTTTTCAGGCGGTCAGCTGGATCCAGCTTTATCTGGTGGTAGCCTGAGTAAGCATCCAAGAAGCTCAACAGCTCGCATCCGGCTGTGGAGTCTATTACTTGATCAATCCTTGGCAAGGCAAAGGGATCTTTGGGGCAAGCCTTGTTGAGGCTAGTGTAGTCTATACACATGCGCTACTTGTTGTTTTTCTTCAGCACGAGGACCGGATTGTCGAGCCATTCTGGGAAGAAAACTTCCATAATGAAGCCGGCTGCCAGAAGCCGGGCTATCTGTTCTCCCACAATCCTTCTCTTCTCCTCTGATAGTCGGCGGAGAGGCTGTTTAACTGGTTTCGCACCTTCTCGGACATGTAGCTTGTGCTCGGCGAATTCCTTCGACACACCCGGCATGTCCTTGGGGGACCATGCGAAAATGTCCTGATTCTCACGAAGGAAATCGGCGAGCTCACCTTCCTATTTGCTGTCCAGGTTTACCCCGATGGAGGCAAACCTTTCTGGGTGATCTGGGTCCAGAGTTACCCTCTTTGTTTCTTTGGCCGGCTGAAAGGAACCTTGGGCACCACACTCCTTGGGGTCGGGGGACAAGGTAGGCTGCTTGCCGGTCATGGCCAAGACTCGGTCCAGTATCTTCTTCTCTTCAGCAATTACAAGGGACTCGGCCAGTCGGCTGCTGGCAGCCACACACTCGGAGGATTTCTTGTAATCTTCGGCTATGGTGATGATGCCCTTGGAACTTGGTATCTTCATCTTGAGGTAGGCGTAATGGGGTACAGCCAAGAACTTGGCCAGGGCAGGTCGTCCAAGCAATGCGTGGTAAGGGCTCTCTAGATCCACCACTTCAAACCACACCGCCTCTCGGCGGAAATGATCCTTGTCCCCGAAGAGGACATCTATCTTGATCTTGCCGATTAGGGAGCAGGACAAGCCGGGTACGATGCCATGGAACACAGTCCGACTGGGCATGAGCTGCTTTGTCTTGATGCTCAGCTTCTCCATGGTGTCGCGGTATAGGATATTGATGCTGCTCCCACCATCTATCAGCACACGGGAGAAATGGGCGTCTCGCCTTTCCATAGCGAGGGTGGCGTCCAGAACCAATGCATAAGAGCCGGGAGACGGCATCACCTCTGGGTGATCTGTGCGGCTCCAACTAATAGGCCTTTCTGACCAGTGCATGAATTCTGGGTTGTTGGAGGCGACTGCGTTGACTTCTTGGTGTTGTCGGCACCGGCTACGCCGATCTTCTGGCTGGCTGGTGAAGACGACATAGGCGGCATGCTCGTCGGGGTACTCGTCTTGAACTGCCCCGACCGTTGGTCGAGCGGCCGGCTGCGGAGGAGCCGGAGGCGACTGACCAGCAGGCGGAGGCGGCGCCATCCCCTCACCCTTGGAGATCCGAGTGAGCCAATGGCATTTTCTGGTCGTGTGGTTTGAAGGCTTTGCGCCGCTGTGAAACTTGCAGGGGGCATCAAGTGCTTGCTCGTAGGAGAAAGTCGGCTGCCAAGCCGGCCTGCCGCCCTTTTGCTTCTTGGGTGCGGGCCGTCCTTCGGGTTGTTCGTCCTCGATTGTGGCCACCTGCCAACTGGTGGAAGGTGGCAGGGGAGCCTTGCGCTTGTGGTCGTTCTGGTGCGGGCGTCGGCTGGATTCTCCAGCCGGCGTCTTGGGACTCGGAGCGAGCACCTTCTCGGAGGCGTCTACTCGGAGCTCGTCCTTCATCAAGGAATCGGCCGTGGCGTATTTGTCATCTATGACCAGTAGCTCGTCAAGCGTAGTTGGCTCGTCGCAGAGGAGTCGGTGCTTGAGGAGGGTGCCTTCTCGGCACCCGGCGGTGAA
This sequence comes from Triticum urartu, assembly GCF_003073215.2. Lineage (NCBI taxonomy): Eukaryota > Viridiplantae > Streptophyta > Magnoliopsida > Poales > Poaceae > Triticum > Triticum urartu. The sequence continues at coordinate 521,178,696 of NC_053022.1, read as the reverse complement.
GTACTCTATAGCTTGGACCTCGTGCACTCCCTTGCAGGAATTGCGAAGCTCGGCCCACCGCGTGAGGTAGTCACGAGTCGATTCGTTGGGCCCTTGGACGCACAAGGAGAGCTGTCGGGGCTTAGGAGCCCACTTGTAGGTGCTGGTGAAGTTGCGTATGAAGGCTTCAGTGAAGTCTAGCCAGCTGTTGACACTGTAAGGCATGAGGCTGTTAAGCCAGGTGCGCGCCGTGCCTTGGAGCATGAGGGGCACATATTTTACGGCAACACGCCTATTGCCGTTTGCGATTCTAACCGCGGTGGAGTAGTCGATCAACCAATCTTCCGGCTTCACGGAGCCGTTGTACTTGGGCGTGTCTCTTGGGAGCGAGAACCCTTTGGGGAAGGGCTCGTCGCGGATGCGGGGGCCGAAGCAAGATGGGCCGACAACATCTTCTTCTTCCAGGGCCAAGGATCGTGCAAGGCGGTCGATCCGGTGGCGGGCATCATTCTCGCCGACTCCTTCGCGGCGACCCAGCCGATCGCTGAGAGTCGGGTGCGTGACAGGCGGCGGGGTAGGGTATCTCTCCCCACGAGGCGGAGGAGGAGGAGGGTTTCCCCGCCACTCCATGGCTCGAGGGCGGCCCTCGGCGTCACGCTCGATGGAGATTCGAGTCCGGCTGCGGCTGGCAGCCGGCTCTTTTTCTTTTCTTGCGCGGGTGTTGCCCGCGGTCAGTGTTCGGGACGTCGCGCCGTGCTCTCGGCGCGGGGGAGGACTCTCGGCGCGGATGGCGGCTTCATGCCGCTCTGTGGCCGCGTCGATAAGTTGCTGGATGCGTTTGGTCATGTAGGGGAGCTCATCAGGCCCCGGCCCATTCAACTCGTCTGCGGCCGCCTAGGCGGCGCGCAAGTTCTCGAGAGGTGTGGCATAGACTGGACGGTCTGCTCCCAGCATGTCGGCGATAGCCGCGCCGTGTTTCTTGACGATACCGACGCGGCTCGGCCCGTCGGGAGGCGGCGTGCCGAAGGCGGCTCAGTCGACCTCGCGCTGGTGAGCCTCGGTGAGGCGTCTCATGGTGGCGAGCCTCTGGCCCTCCGCAACGAGGGCGAGGCGGCGCGCCTCCAATGTCTTTGCGTCCGCGTCGGCCGGGACGGGGACGGACAAGTCCTGCAGCGCCGCCTGCAGAGCGTCGTGGGCGTTTTCGCCTGAGGAGGCGCCGTGGCTGATAACCAGTACCTCGGTAGTGGAACTGCCGCTGCTGTCGGCTTGAGGAAGAGGGTCATTGATGACCACCACGTTGGTGGGGAAGGCGTCAAGGGATGCCGTGTCTGAGTCGACAAGCATCGGGTCTGTGGAGCCAACCGACTCCAAGTCCACGGCAAGCTCGATGGAGACGAGGAGTTGATCGAGGAGGCTGACGAGGTGGCTCTCGGGGCAGTCTGTGCCCGCGTCGGATGCGGGCTCATCAAGGATGCGAGCCTCGCCAAGAAGATCGGCGAGGCAGCTCGCCGCGCAGACGTCGGCGACGTCTTGCAGCGCGTCGGGGCAAGCGCCATCAGGCGAGCCAGGCTGGCTACGCATGTTGGGAAGGAAGAGGGTTCCTGTCCAGAGCAGGTCTCCGGACGACGGTGCACCTGGCCCCATGGTGGGCGCCAAATGTCGGGTGGTTGGTCCAACATATGCCAATGGATGGCTTATCATTGGGGAGCCAATAAAACATCGCCGGTGCCTGGAAACGGGATAAGGCGAAGACATGCACGCCGGCGAATCTTACCCAGCTTCAGGGCTCTCCATGGAGATAACACCCCTAATGCTGCTCTGCGGGGTCTCCGCATGATCACTAGCTCGGTGGGTTGCTACAGAATGCTCCTTGGGTTGTTCGGTGAAAAGATGAGGGAGGGCCAGGCTAGCCCGCTCCTCTTCTCCTTGTGGCGTCTAAAATCTACCCAAAGAGTGATCTCCCCTGCATGGGAACCCTGGGGGGTTTATATAGGCCTACCCCCCAAGGGTACAATGGTAATCCGGTTGGGCGTAGGCCCCAGCCGTCTGTGTCTACGCCCGTCGGCTTCTCCGCCAACTGGTGGGGCCCGCCGACTGGTAGGCCCGCCGGATGCCGACCCTTTGGCCGACAGGCCGGCCCCACCGCTCGGGGGTCTTGTCAGGGGCTGGTTACTGTTACCTTGCCCCTGGTGACGATGGGACGATGGCTTTGTCGTGGTAAGCATGGCTACAGTGCCGCCGCGAGGCGGCTCATCACTGTAGCCTTACCTTCTCTTGTCTCCTTAATGAGGCACCTCCTTGGAGGGAGAGAGCTGGCCGGCTGTTGGAAGCCGGCCATACCCTTAGCCGACTATGGGAAGCCTGGCCGCCTTTGGGATCTCCCTGACCGAGGGGGCCTGCCACCCACGAGTCGTACTGACCCCTCGCCGTGGGTGATGTCACGATCATCGTGGCAATAGTGCCGCGCCGGACGGGGATGGCCACCCCGTACGATGCACTGTGGCCATGCGTGCGCCGGGATTCGGGGGTGGCAGGTTTTACTGTAGCCACGCCCCGTCTTGTCGCCGTTATGTGGGTGCAGACTCTGAGGGCAAGATCTTAGCCGCCTGCTGAGGGGCCGGCTCCTGGGAGTCGGCCCTTTTATGGCCGGCTTCTGGAAGTCGGCCTTCTCGTGGTCTTGTTTCTCAAGGATTTCAGGGCTGTGCTGCCTTTGCACAGCCGGCTTGAGAGGTAGCCGGCTGGGGGAAGACGGCCCCATGTCTTGGAAGCTTTGAGGCTTGTTCGGCCTGTAATTTTTTGAAGTGCCAGGGGAAGCCGGCTAGGCTACCCGTGGTCTTTTACTCCGACAAGGACTTCGTTGGCTACTAATGTGTGCGCCTCTTCTCAAACTGGACGATTTTTTACCACGACATATATGTGCCATGTCATGAAACCATGCCAAGTTTCATGTTTTTTGGGTGACTTTTTTGATTTAGTCAGATTTAAAAACCGAGATTCTCATTGTTTAAAGACGACGACAAGTTTGTAATTCATTCTCATTCCTTCAACGAGACCTACACATGCACCCAATGACACATGTACGATTTCCCACCCATTTTGCTTCACTGGAGCATGTGGTTGTAGTTCAAATTTGAATTATGGACTACATTAAATGCATATAAAACTTAGTAATTAGTAATATATATATATATACAATGGCCAAACGAACACTGGACAGTTACAAATTTCAGCTCGACACTCCTGTTATTCTATGTTGCCTGTAGAAACCAAAGTTCCAGGCGAGAAGAGGCGTCGATTATCGTTTCGCCCACAAGAGGGGCATGTTTCCCTACCGGAGCCACGAGGGTTGCGACATGCTCTGGTTTGTAAAAGGCTTGTAATATAGCTTCGCCCAAATTGGACAATTATATGTACCATGTAGTGACACCATGCCAAGTTTCATGATTTCCTGGTGAGTTATGGATTTACAGACATTTAAAAACCAAGATTCGCAATTTTTGTGGCCTAGTCAGGACAGCGAGACGGTTTAATTCGTTCCCATTCATTCCATGGGACCTAAACATGCACCCCAAGGAAACATGTATGTTTTTTCTAGCCATTTTGGTGCACTGGAGCATGTGTTTGTAGTTAGGATTTGAATGATGGACATTAAATGCCTAGAAAACTCAATTAATGAATAAAAAAGGTCAAACAAACCCTGAATAATTTCAAAGTTCAGCGCGAATCTCCAGTTGATCTGTGTCGCATGTAGAAGCAAATACGAGGCTAGAAGAGGGAGTGATTATCATTTGGCCCACAAGGGGACACGTTTCCCTATTGAAACCACGAGGGTTCTTGTGACAGACTCCGGTTTGTAAGAGCTTTGTAATAAAGCTTGGCCCAAATTTGCAATGTTTTTACCACGGCATATATGTGCCATGACGTGACACCATGCCACCTTTGATGATTTTCTGGTGAGTTCAGGATTTATGGGGACTTAAAAACCGAGATTCGAAATGTTTGAGGACGAGCCAGGACACCGGTATAGTTGTAATTCATTCCCATTCTTGGCATGAGACCTAAACATGCACCCAAGGACACATGTATATTTTTATAGCCATTTTGGTGAACTGGAGCATGTATTGTAGTTCAGATTTCAATTATGGACATTAAATGCCTAGGAAACTCAATTAGTGTATAAAAATGCCAAACGAACCCTGAATAAGTTTAAATTTCAGCATGGATATCCTGTCATTCCATGTTGCCCGTGGAAGAAAATACAAGGTGAAAATAGGCAGTGATTACGTTTCGCCCACAAGGGGGACACATTTCCCTATCGGAACCATGAGGCTTCTTTGAGAGAAGCTCCGGTTTGTAAGAGGCTTGTAATAAAACTTGCGCCACAATGGACGAAAAAAATTCCTCAACATATAAGTGTGATGTCGTGACACCATGGCAGGTTTCACGATTTTCAGCTTAGTTTTGGATTTACGGGGATTTAAAAACCGAGATTCTTCTCACGGAATGTTTTCAAATAGCACACGATTCACTCACCAAAGCCGATATTAAATGAAAACTTTGTGGAAACCATATTTTAAAGTTTCATAAAAATCTGAAAAATGTGGGATGTTAAGAAGGTGATGTTTTATTGCAACACAAAATTTCATAGCTCACATCTCGTAATGTGTTTCAACTTGAAATTTTGTGTGGCAATAAAACATCATCCTCTTAACATCCCGCATTTTTTTAAAACTTCAAAACATCTTTTTCTCGTGGTTTTCACCGGTTTCCAACGAATATTGGTTTTCGTATGATATCCCCCTGCTGCGCGGGCGATCTGAGTCCTGCGTTCTGACTGGCCAGAACCCAAACCCCACGGATCGTATGTGTGCACCGTTGGATGCTCCCAGATCGAACGACAACCCTGAGCCCTTTCGACAGCACATGCAGTACATGGGTAAGCACTATGCGCATGCGTCATGTAGCTCACGCTTCCTTCTCTACTAGGTTTTCATTCAAAACAGGCTACCGTTTCTCACCACTCCTCTCATCGGTTTCCCGCCTCTTCTCCCAGATATGCATGATGTAGATGTTCATTTAATTCTTATAGTTCATCTCATCAAAAATCAATTAGTTTTATAAAAACTATTTTAATATTCATGGAATTGTGCATTGCAAAGGTAAAAAAAAAGTGACAATTCATTTAGACAAAAAGGTTTGGGCAATTAAGATATGGAAGATTCTAGAGAACAAAGGAGAAGTGCTTTTGTTTTGAGGTTTGTGCATTATGCTTAAGTTAAACCATGGAGTCTTCTAGATTGTACATGTGGCCGAATCTGGTGGAATGTAGATGATATCCAACGGCCAGTAGTGCTCGGATTTGCCATCTATCTACCATCGGATTGGCTTCATCCAACGAGCAACTTTCATAGTTATTCGCACACTATATAGGTGTATAGATGTATAGATATATATATGTGTGTGTCCCATGATAGACAAAATAAAGCTTGAGTGCATGCATGGGACGACCCCCCCCCCCCCCCCCCCCCCCCCCCCCCCCCCCCCCCCCCCCCGCTGCCACCTCGAAGTTGGGAAACTAACATCATAGGTATTGAACCAGGCTTGGAGTCGGGTATAGTGTTCGATTTGTAATGTAGTTGGAGTGGCCCATCGAAGTTGTGCATTTGGGATTTAAACACATCATACACCATCGTACCCATACATATTTTCGGGCCGCATGCAGTGTATACGGGGTCTTCTGATCGACCACGTCTCCCTTGTGCGGTTTTTGGTGATGACATGCATATCTGTGGGCTCCCCGAGTGTATATATATCATCCATTTGATCGATAATGAGGGGTATGTGTTGGCCATGAATAGATTCCTCCTAGTTCGTGTTAGGGCCAGTCACCGCCAAATGTCGGTCAACCAAATCTCGAGCTCATGCGTTGTCAGGATTCCCTCCCAGATGCTCGAATTGCTGGGTTCGACCTACATCAAACCCTACGTATGTATCTCGTCCTTAACTACCTTGCCTTCATGGTTGTTGTCTGTATCGAGAGGTAGGCACCACATCTAAATTGTACATTATTCTATATTGAAAACACGCATCACCCCTTCCCAATGTACATCATTTTGGGCCGCATGCAAGAGGTGCTGGTTTTGTGGTCCCTCTCGTGCGATTTTTATGATGGTTCAATCTATTGGCCCAAGTGGTTTATCGACAACAACATTGTCATTTGACCAAACGAAAGATTCATTGGTCTGTCTTATGGTAGGTCATGGCAACATGCATGTATGACCAAAGTATCGATCATTACGTGCATCCGCCCCGCTGACACGAAGTGGAGGTGGTGGGCCAAGCATCCTAGCTAGGTATGACATTATGTCATTATATATATCCTAGCTAGGTGGTTGTTAGGGTGCTTTCAGGTTTGCGAGGCAGGTGCCACCAAAGTTATGCATTGTGTATTTAAAGTTCTAAAAATCCCCAATATTCGTACATATATTTGGCCACTTCCAGGTGGTTCTTGATTTCTGGCCCCTCTCATCGATCTTCAATGACGCGCCCAACCGTGGGCCCGCCGGGTCAAAGTTGTGCATTGGAATTTTGAACATCACAGACCATCCTTTTTACTCATATATATTTGGGCCACATGCTGGTGTGGCTGTCTTTTGACCCTCTCTAACGTTATTTTTTGCTGCAAAGACTCTCATGACACTCAATGGACACGGGGTATAATATCTTAACCGTGTGCGATACAAGTGCGATGTGAATCACCACAACCGCGCAAGCGCGAGCAAATTAAGGTGGAGGTACTGGCTCAACCGTGTGCGATGCAAGTGCGCTGAAATCACCACGACCACGCAAGCGCTAGCAAATTAAGGTGGAGGTACTACTGGCTCAACCGTGTGCGGTGCAAGGGCGCTGAAATCACCACGACCGTGCAAGCGCGAGCAAAGGGTGGAGGTACTGGCTAAACCGTGTGCGATGCAAGTGCGCTGAAATCACCACGACCGCGCAAACACGAGCAAAGAGTGGAGGTACTGGCTTAACCGTGTGCGATGCAAGTGCGTTGTAAAACTACCACCTGTGCAAGCTAAAGGCGGGTAAGTTTATTTGGAAATTAGGACGAACCGTGTGCGATAGACCAGCTAGCTAGAAATGTAAAAAAACAAACTACCCGCCTTGAGCATTGCAAAAATCGGCGGATCCGCGCCACTTTTCCTTATTATCATACACGCATATTGTTATTGGACCCTGCCGATCTTGGGCACTCCCACCCCACAACAATTCCTTTACCCAAATTTTAGTAGCCGACGTACTTCAACCGTCGCCCACACTCCTCCAACACCGACCTTATAGTAAAATTGCAGTAGCCAAGGCATTTGAACCGTCGCCCTCCCTCGTCCACCACCATCTCCACCCACCATTACTAAAATTTTCAGTAGCCGTGGCGTATCCTCAAACACCACCCCCCCTCCACAGTCCCCCCCCCGCCCCTCCCCCCTCGAACCCTAGCTCGCGACCGGCGCCGGCGCTGCCACCAACCCCTGCCAGTCTGCTTGTTCCTCCTAGATTAGATAAATAAAGTTTAGCTTACCCAGCGATTCCCATACCGTCGCCCCACTCCCTTGAGTTTTTAGATGAGGCCTGCGGTGTCCCTTCCCACCAGATCCACATCCCCTGCTCCAGAATGTCGCCGCCTAAGCTCGACCACATATCCCGGGGAGCCCGACGAGCGTTCGGCCAAGAAGAGGTTTATCATGGCCTCTCCATCGGACGTTGGCGAGGAGGCCGCCGTTCGCCCCGACCTGTCGATCCCGGAGCAACACGTCACCGCGGAAGCCGGCGAAGACGTTGACTACGTTGCCATGCCGAAGGCTTCATCTCAGCAGGCTAACGTATTACTATATCTCGGGAAAGCTGGCTATGACATCAAGCTCGTCCACACCGACGGCTTCATGCGGGCCATGTCATAGGTTAAGTGGTCCATCCCCAACCCCTCTGGTTCAACTGCCATCGATCTCTTCGACGGCCCTACCGCTAATCTCCTCCACCAAGCGGTCAAGGATTTGCGAGCTTTATACGCCATCGAGCCCATTTTGTCACTTCTGAAGGACACGTTCTACGGCAGCGGGTTGGGATCCTCAATTGCCAAGTCAGATCTCATCGACCACGACCACGACCTCGAGGAGGGCACCCACGAAGGTTCTTCCAAGGTGAAACAACCCATCTATGACATCAGAGAGCGCACCATGGGTCTGTGCTCTTCCAATTGGAAGGATCCCGTCCATGAAATGTGAGGCAACATTCTATCAGCAAATCTTACCTTTTCTAGCTTTCCAACCCGTACCCTTTGTTGTAGTAGCATTTTCTGTGCGGTGCTTTAACTGTGCCATGTTTAATTATTTCAATTATGCAAAAATGTATTGTTCAATAGTTCTATGTGATGTTTAAGTATGAATTGTCCATTTTAGTTTCACGAATGGCTATATTTGGTTGTTTATGGTGAGTAGATGCCTTCTTTATCTGTATTTGGTTGTTAGGTTGGTTGGAGTGAGCATTTTTTCAGTTATCGAGCAGATACCTTGTTTATCTGTATTTGGTTCTTAGTTTGGTTGCTGTGAGTATTTGTCCAGTTATCAAGCAGATGCCTTGTTTATCTGTATTTGGTTGTTAGGTTGCTTTTTTAGCATTTTTCCAGTTATCAAGCAGATGCCTTGTTTATCTGTATTTGGTTGTTAGGTTTCTTTTTCTAGCATTTGTCCAGTTATCAAGCAGATTCCTTGTTTATCTGTATTTGGTTGTTAGGTTGCTTTTTTAGCATTTTTCCAGTTATCAAGAAGATGCCTTGTTTATCTTTATCTGCTTGTTAGGTTGGTTGCAGTGAGCATTTGTCCAGTTTTCAAGCATATGCCTTGTTTATCTGTATTTGCTTGTTAGGTTGGTTGAAGTGAGACTCTGTCCAGTTTTCAATGGCTATATTTGGTTGTTATACTGGTCATTTATGCCTTGTTTACTTCAGTCATTCACAATGTGGTGTTCATTATGTGCAAGTCGGGATTGTGTTGCTCGACTACATCAATACCAGTTTGAACGGCTATATTTGGTTCCAGTTATTCCTGGTGTAGTTAACACATGCCCTTTATTTCAGTTTTACACATTTATCTAGTGTGATGTTTAAGCATTACCTACGTTCTATTCATTTTCAACAATACCAGTTCGAATTGCAATATTTGATGGTTGTTAAGCCTGCTGTCGGTAACATTGCCTTCCATTTTATATCTGCTTTAACAGCATGCTGAAACCAACACATTCAAGCTATCATTTAGAGATGATGTTGTTTACCTTTTCTACATTTGTTTGATGTTAAGATTGCTATACTTATCATGCCTTTCCACTACTTATGCAGGACAACAACGGGAGTGGCCACCATTTTCCGTCGAGGTTAGCTTCATCCCTCGGCTTGTACTCCCCCCCGGTCGTTCCACAATGTAGTGCATATAGATCTAGGCCTGAACACTAGTTAGCTTCTAATATTGACTTGTTGCTTGTAGGTACATATGCCCTTGGCAAGGATCCATGCATCGACCCTTTTTGCGTATGGGGCAATGAGATATTGATGAACAAGCATCAAGTGAGGAAACTGATGAGGATTATTAGCAAAAAGATACGAATGGTGGAAAGAAAGTTATTTGTTTATGCTCTATCCAACACAACAGTGAGCTGTAGGATGGTAACTACAAACTCTGCAGCCTTCTCTTTTTACTGCCCATAATGAATTGTTAGACAACAATGTATGAGTCTTTTTCGTTCCAAGTGGTTCCCGAAGCAGATCACTCAAGATTACCTCGCAAAGTACATGATTGGTGGACACACAATGAAGGTTAAAGTATTTCATCCAGACTACAATGAGCATCGAGAAGTCCTAATGAAGACAGTGAAGGATGGACGTGCAGCCATCACAAGGGGATGGCCTAGAGTTGTGCGTGCCTTACGCATGGAGGAGGGCACAATATGGGAATTCCGCTTCACCTTCTCCAGCAACCAGAATGTCTTTTGCCTCTCTCTTTACAGTATTTAGTACAACTGTGGTTCATCATTCTTTACTTGGTGCTTCTGTAGTTCTTCAGTATATGTACCTGTGCATCAAATTATGGATTCGTGGTTGAACCTATATTTGTAATAAACATGGTTGGATATGAAATAAGTGATTGCCTACTTTCAAATTCAAAACACGTGATTTTTAAATTAGGGATTAATTGGATTAATTATGGAATAATTAGGGATTACACTGCACACGGTTTGCAAAAGCGAAACGTGTGTGATATACGTGGAGATTAGAAACGTTTCTAGGATCCACTACGTGTGCGATCAATCTCCACTGCACACACGGCTTTCTCTTGAAAACTGTTTGCATTAGGCCACCTTGCACAAACGTTTACCACATAAAAAGTGTGTGTGATGGACAGCTTTTGCCACACAGTTTCTTCTACGCACCGTGTGTGATACATTCAATAATGCAAACGATTTAACAGGAAAAATTGTGTGTGATGTACCTGTGAATGGAAACGGTTTCCTTGGAGCGACTGTGTGGGATGTACATACGAACGGAAACATTTAGCGGGGACTGACTGTGTGGGATGTACTTGCGACCGGAAATGATTTCGCCGTATAATTGTATTATTTAGCTCTATTATACGCATTTCCATATTTGAGCCCTCACCGGTCGCACACGTTCTCATTTTGCCGAGCATATATGCCAGGAGGGCATATCCTCGACGGTTTCTGGGTCGTGTGGGAAGGACCCCCCCTATCGCCCACACTCACTTGGTGACGGTTCCAGATGTCATCGCGGAAAGGGGTTAAAAACCGTTTGTTTAGGACCGACGTGCACCAGTGATGTGCCCGTTGTTGTTACTAATATTACTATTTTGACTGCCTTTGTTATACTTGAGATGCCCGAGGACGACAACATGTCGATTATCCTTGGTAGACCCTTCTTGAATACTGCAGGGGTTGTTATTGATTGCAATAAAAGCAAGGTCACTTTTCATATCAATGGTAATGAGCATACAGTGCACTTTCCGAAGAAACAATTCCAAGTGAATGGTATTAATGTTATTGAAAAATCTCCGACAATCACTATTGGAAGTTTTCAAATACCTTTACCTACTGAAAAAAGAATTATGAAATGCTTATTGTTGGGGACATTCATATCCCCATTGAGGTAACTTAGTGATTTATGAAAGTTCTTCGGTTTCATGCTAATCGAAAGTGGTTGTTAATAAGACCTGATCAACCTTATTAATGGATCCTATTTGAGCGGTATGAAGTTGACAAATTTAGTAAGCACTACCTTCTGTCCTTACTCTTTGTTTTCTGTTTTTATTAGTTAAATAAAATAAAATGCCATGTTTTGTCTGTTTTCTGATTTTCCCGTGCAATAAAAAATGACCCAAAAATAGAAGTTCTCAGAATGCTCTGAAAATTTAATACGATCTTTTTCTGATTATTTAAGATTTTTTGGTGCAAATAACACCAGAGGGAGGTGCACGAGGTGGGCACAACCCACCTGGGCGCGCCAGGACCCCTAGGCGTGCCTTGGTGGGTTGTGGTCCCCACGTGGGCCCCTCACTTATCTCTTCATACCACATCATCACTTACCTCCAGAAAACAATCTCCATTGCTCTCTCTCCCATGTTCTTGCTCTCAAACCCGCGGATGTCGATCTCTTTGCTCAAAGCTCCGTTTCCGAAACTGTTTCGGGGGATTGTTGCTTGGTATGTGACTCCACTATTTGTCCAATTAGTTTTTGTTTTAGTGGTTTATATTTTGAATAATTAGCTACTCTTGGTGTTGCTGTAGATGAGCATGCATGTTGAATTCTAGAGTTTTAAGTAGTTTGAATGCTTGCTATGGCCTCTATGTATCCCTATGGGTAGTTGGTTTCATTTTTGTGAAGTTTTGTTGAGAAAATTTTGTGGGCTAATAAATTTCAGAATTTTCTTCATAGGAAAACAATGAATATCTTTAGGAAGTTTGGCTCTAAGAAGAACTCCAAGGGTGTTATTAGGGAGTCATCTGATAGTGATCTTCACCCTCGGAGGTTGGCGGAAGTACGGCCGTGTGAATGGCCGCACACAGCGTTCCTGGAAGAGGCTGGAATCCTTCAGGAGTTCACACAATATGCTGCTAATGCCGGCCTCACCGACTTCATCGTAGGTGAGTGTGAACAACACCAAATCCTCACAAACATCTTTGTTCAAAGTTTTACTTTCCTTCCTAGGAATAATCCTCCTGAAGTGAGTTTTGATTTATATGATGAAAACCATCAGATACCACTTAATGAATTTTCTGACATATGCATGATCCCTTCTGATGGGAGCTTAGCCGAGCCTAGGAGGAGCTTGATACTTTTTATCGCACTTTGACAATGGGAGATGAGAGAGGGGTGTCATCTATCACGGCTGTTGGCTTGCATTTTCCTGTGGTTCATTACTTTTCTCTTTTCATTGCAAAATGCTTGCTTGCTAGGGAGAAGGTGGGTGCGCTCAACTCACCAGACCTTGCTGTTTTGCGTCGTGCATTAGAGGGCGACAATACTTATAGCTTGGGAGCTATTGTGGCTCGTTGCCTCCACCTTAATAAATGCAACGGTAAAATTCATGGTGGGATTTATGCTACTTGTTTGGCGGCTCACTTTGAGGTTGAGATACACCCTCATGATTACCCTCTGACCAAGGTTTACCTAGACTGTGCTGCATGGATCACCACCATTTTACTGATAATAAATCTCCTGACATTCCTATTCCTTATAACCTGGTTTTTAGCATTGAAACTCGTGATATTATTCCACTGCCTGCTCCTGCCTTGTTTGACCCTATTGCCAGGGGCCGATATAGGATTATGCCTGCAGATATCATCGCCTACCGGAACGCTCAGGCTGCTGCAGAGGTAGTGGAGGAGCCTCGGCAGTGGGATCAGTGGATGCCTGCTCCTCAGTACCCCTACTACCATCCATGCTACTGATCGACTACCAATTTAGGCCAAAAGCTTAAACTTGGGGGAGTACGTGTTCTCACCGACATTACATTCATGTCCACTTATTCATCTTGTCAGTGTTCACACTTTTTCATTGTATCATCCATGTTTAGAAATTATTTTTCTTGCTTTCTTCTTGTGTGTTTGAAAAACTTTAGAAAAACAAAAAAAAATAGTTGTAGTTAATTTACTTTCTATGCATGCTTAGCTGTAATATTAAAAACAAAACCCAAAAAGATTTCCTTGTTCTTCTTTGCTTGTTGGGAGCTTTCATGTGTAAATAGTTTTTCTCGTTTTTGCTTTTCCCTTTTATTTTGCTTGTTCAAGAAAACCAAAAACTCCAAAAATATTTCAGTATGTTTCTATGAATTTCTTTTCTTCTTATTCGAGTTGTACCGAGGAGAAGACCACAATGAAAATGTTGAGTGGCTCTCATATGAATAATTGTTGATCTAATAAAGAGCCCATTTTACCTTGTCTTCTCCTGTTGAATAAAATGTTTTGCAGATTCTAGCTTAGTCCATGGAACTCTTGCACTATTATTATTTTCACATTATTCGGCCGTGCAACTGAAAGGCAATAATGACGATATTCGATGAACTGGCCATGGTAGAGAGAAACTGGTATGAACTCGACTTGTTCTGTTTGTGTAAATATGTTTAACCTAGTATCCATGATTCAACCCATTATGATTAAACATGTTTGCAATGATAATTAGAGATTATAGTTTCCCATGCCATGCATAAGTAGCTAGGAGTGAATAATTATAGTTTCCCATTGTGATGTAGTATGATGATATGGTATCCTCCTCTGAATGTTCGAGTGGCTTGACTTGTCACATGTTCATGCATGTAGTTGAATCAAAACCAACATAGCCTCTATGATATTTATGTTCATGGTGATCATATCCTATTCATGCTAGTGTCCAATGTTACTTATGCATAATGCATGTTCATGATCATTGTTGCTCTCTAGCTGGCCGCTTCTCAATCCAATTGCTAGCCTTCGCCTGTACTAAGTGAGAATTCTGCTTGTACATCAAAAACCTTGAACCCAAAAGTTATTCCAGATGAATCCACCATACCTACCTATATGCAGTATTACGCTGCCGTCCTAAGTAAATTTGCATGTGCCACCTCTAAAAACTTTTTTTAAAAATATCCTTTTCGTGTGCCTGGATCGTTCATGGAACGACATGAGGTGGTCGGTATGTTCCATGCTAAGCGGGTTATTCTTACGTCGAGTGTTTATTCACTCGCCATCGCACGAGAAAAGGGAGGTAATAGGGATGCCCAGTCCCAAACTGCAAACACAAAAGGAGTTAATCTCTCAAATAATCAAACAAAAACTCCCAATGGAGTCAAAACCTTTACTTTTTATCGCTTGGGAACTGCAACTAGCATGTTTAGCATGGAAGATATTGATAACTGATGGTCGTGAAGTAAATGAGAAGGGTACATGTCTCAAAATATCATTTATCTCTATTTTAAAAAACTTCAGCTCTGGCACCTCTGCAAATCACTGCTTTCCTCTGCAAAGGGACTATCTATTTACTTTTATGTTGTGTCATCACCTTCTAAAACAAGCACTAGAACCTGAGAGCAAAGCTGTCATGACTTATGCATTGTGTGTAGCTAATGTTGGGTGCATCATGACTGGATCTTTTCTACCATGAATTACAATGTTTGGTCACTGCTTGGACTTTGGAGGTGCTCTGCATTTATGTTTTGCAGCCTCAGAAAGGGCTAGCGAGATACCACTATTGTCATATTATATCATGGTTGTTTTGACAACGTGTTGCCGTTTGAGATACCTTATTATTGTTCGCTAGCTGATTATGTCATTGATATGAGTTAATATAATCTCTAATAGTTATCATCGGCATGGCTAGTTATAATGTTGGCTGAAAACCTAGGTGTTGTTTAAGCTTACTTATGCAAACAAGAGCAAAAGTGTTCATAAAAGTTTTTCTTTTTCACTTTCAGTTTATCAACTGAATTGCTTGAGACAAGCAAAGGTTTAAGCTTGGGGGAGTTGATACGTCTCCAATGTATCTATTTTTCCTAATGTTTTTCTTCTTGTTTTGGACTCTAATTCGCATGATTTGAATGAAACTAACCCCGGACTGACGCTGTTTTCATCAGAACTACCATGGTGTTGTTTTTGTGTAGAAATAAAAGTTCTCGGAATGGAACGAAACTTTGCGAGGAATTTTTGTATAATAAACAAGTATTTCTGGAGCCAAGACCTACCGGAGAGGGGCACCTGGGTGGGCACAACCCACCAGGGTGCGCCCCCCTCTCCTGGCGCGCCCAGGAGGGTTGTCCCCACCTGGTGGCCCCGCAAACCCTGAAACCGACGCTACAAAATCCTATTTTTCCAGAAAAAATCAGGGAGAAAGAATTATCACGATCCACGAGATGGAGCCGCCGTCACCTCCTGTTCTTCATCGGGAGGCCAGATCTGGAGTGCGTTTGGGGCTCCGGGGAGGGGGATCTTCGTTCTTCGTCATCACCAACCCTTCTCCATCGCCAATTCCATGATGCTCCCCACCGAGAGTGAGTAATTCCTTCGTAGGCTCGCTGGTCGGTGAGGAGTTGGGTGAGATTCATCATGTAATCGAGTTAGTTTTGTTAGGACTTGATCCCTAGTATCCACTATGTTCTAAGATTGATGTTGCTATGACTTTGCCATGCTTAATGCTTGACACTTTGGGCCCGGGTGCCATGATTTCAGATCTGAACTGTTTATGTTATCACCATTATATCCATGTTCTAGATCCGATCTTGCAAGTTATAGTTACCTACTATGTGTTATGATCCGGCAACCCCGGAGTGAAAATAGTCGGGACCACTCCTGGTGATGACTGTAGTTTGAGGAGTTCATGTATTCATCATTTGTTAATGCTTTGTTTCGGTTCTCTATTAAAAGGAGGCCTTAATATCCCTTAGTTTCCAATAGGACCCCGCTGCCACGGGAGGGTAGGACAAAAGATGACATGCAAGTTCTTTCCATAAGCACGCATGACTATTTACGGAATACATGCCTACATTATATTGATGAACTGGAGCTAGTGTCGTGTCGCCCTAGGTTATAACTGTCTCATGATGAATATCATCCAACAAGTCACCGATCCAATGCCTACGAATTTATCATATATTGTTCTTGCTAAGTTACTACTGCTATTATCACTGTTACACTTGCTACAAAATTACCGCTGTCACTATTACCATTACTATTGCTGCTGCTGCTACTATTATCAAAACTATCATACTACTTTGCTACTGATCACTTTGCTGCAGATAATCAATCTCCAGGTGTGGTTGAATTGACAACTCAGCTGCTAATACCTTCAAATATTCTTTGGCTCCCCTTGTGTCAAATCTATAAATTTGGGTTGAATACTCTACCCTTGAAAATTGTTGTGATTCCCTATACTTGTGGATTATCAGGGATCTACGAGTGAAGCGGAGTACATAGCTGCTTCGGAAGCAGCAAATGAAGGAGTCTTGATGAAGGAGTTCATATCCGATCTAGGTGTAATACCTAGTGCATCGGGTCCAATGAAAATATTTTGTGACAATACTGGAGCAATAGCCTTGGCGAAGGAATCCAAATTTTACAAGAGAACCAAACACATCAAGAGACACTTCAATTCCATCCGCGATCAAATGAAGGAGGGAGACATAGAGATTTGCAAAATACATACATATCTGAATGTTGCAGACCCGTTGACTAGCCTCTTCCACGAGCAAAACATGATCAGCACCAAGACTCCATGGATGTTAGAATCATTACTATGTAATCTAGATTATTGACTCTAGTGCAAGTGGGAGACTGAAGGAAATATGCCCTAGAGGCAATAATAAAGTTGTTATTTATATGTCCTTATATCATGATAAATGTTTATTATTCATGCTAGAATTGTATTAACTGGAAACTTAGTACATGTGTGAATACATAGACAAACAGAGTGTCCCTAGTATGCCTCTACTTGACTAGCTTGTTAATCAAAGACGGTTAAGTTTCCTGACCATAGACATGTGTTATCATTTGATGAACGGGATCACATCATTAATGATGTGATGGACAAGGCCCATCTGTTAGCTTAGCATTATGATCCTTTAGTTTTATTGCTATTGCTTTCTTCGTGACTTATACATATTCCTCTGACTATGAGATTATGCAACTGCCGAATACCGGAGGAACACCTTCTGTGCTGTCAAACGTCACAATGTAACTGGGTGATTATAAAGATGCTCTACAGGTGTCTCCAAAGGTGTTTGTTGAGTTGGCATAGATCAAGATTAGGATTTGTCACTCCGAGTATCGGAGAGGTATCTTTGGGCGCTCTCGGTAATGCACATCACTATAAGCCTTGCAAGCAATGTAACTAATGAGTTAGTTGCGGGATGATGCATTACGGAACGAGTAAAGAGACTTGTTGGTAACGAGATTGAACTAGGTATGATGATCCCGACGATCGAATCTCGGGCAAGTAACATACCGATGACAAAGGGAATGACGTATGTTGTTATGCGGTTTGGCCGATAAAGAGCATCGTAGAATATGTAGGAACCAATATGAGCATCTAGGTTCTGTTATTGGTTATTGATAGGAGATGTGTCTCGTTCATGTCTACATAGTTCTCGAACTCGTAGGGTCCGCACGCTTAACGTTCGATGACGATTTGTATTATGAGTTTTGTGTTTTGGTGACCGAAGTTTGTTCGGAGTCCCGGATGAGATCACCGACATGACGAGGAGTCTCGAAATGGTCGAGAGGTAAAGATTCATATATTGGAAAGTAGTATACGGACACTGGAATGGTTCCAAAGAGGTTCGTGGATTTTTCGGAGTACTGGGAGGTTACCGGAACCCCCAGGAAAGTTAATGGGCCTAATGGGCCATTGTGGAGGAGAGGAGGCAGGCCACGGGAGGTGGCGCCCCCCCCCCTTGCCCAATCTGAATTGGACAAGGGGAGGGGGCGCGGCCCCCTTTCCTTCTCCTTCTCCCTCCTTTCCCCTTTCCCCCTCTCCGTTAGAAGGAAAGGGGGGAGAATCCTACTAGGAACGGAGTCCTAGTATGACTCCCCCTCATGGCGCGCCACCCCTGGCCGGCCACCTCCTTCCCCCTCCTTTATATACGGGGGCGGGGGCATCCAAAGGCACACCAAGATTTCTCTTAGCCGTGTGCGGTGCCCCCTTCACAGTTTACTCCTCCGGTCATAGCATCGTAGTGCTTAGGCGAAGCCCTGCGCGGATCACATCACCATCGCCGTCACCACGCTGTCGTGCTGACCGAACTCATGTTTTTTCTCATGTTTTATTTTTTGTTTCGTTTTCCATTTTTCATTTAACAGACATCTTTCAAAGCCGTGAACAATTTTTTTAGATTGTGAACATATCTTGAAATCTTGAATTGTTTTCCAATTCGTGTTTTCTTTTGAAATACACATTTTGTAGGAATTCACAAATATTATTTCAAATCGTAAACATTTTATTTAATCGGCGAACATCTTTTTATATAGACAATCATTTTTTGAAATTGGGAGCAAAGTTTAATATTGATGAACGTTTATGGTTTTGATGACCATCTTTTGAAACCCTTGAATGTTTTTGGAATTCATGAACATTTTTTGACGCCATGAACTTTGTTAACATTTCGGAACATTTTTTGAATTTCAAGGACAACTTTGTATTTTGTTAATATGTTTTCATGATTCATGAACATTTTCTGAATTAGCAGACATTTATTCAAATTCATGAACATGTGAAGTTTTTTATTATAAATAATGAACATTTTTGGTTTCCCAACATTTTTTTAAAATCACATACATTTTTCAATCCACAAAAAATATATGATTCCCCTTACAATTTTCGAAATGATGAAAAAATTGATTTCAAAAATATTTGTTATGATTTTTTAAACATTATTTTTAAAATCACAATTTTTGAAATCCATACTTATTTTAAAGAAGAGAAAAAACAAAAACATAGAAGAATAAACAAAATTAAAAAATCAAAATTCAAACAGGAGTAGTCCCGGGCCCACACATGGGTCAGACCAAAAGGGCGCACATGTGGAGCCAGGGTGTGTGATCAACGTCATTGCAATGTTGTACCCAATTCCTGGAGCAACTAGTTGACGAGCGCTTCATCGAGAGCCTCACAACCATCAGGGTCATTTGGCGCGCTCTCAGCCGCCGCCACGTGTTGCGTTCGGGTGCTCCTTCCGGATTTTGTTTTTTTTTCTCGCACGCATATTTGGCTTTTGAAACGGTTTTTCCCGGGGTTTTCGACATTTTGGTTTTTCACCTGTCTTCCTTAGCTTTTGGATAAAAAAATCAAATTCTTTTTTTGCGCGAAAAAACACATTTTTTTTTCTTTCATGAGAGTCATGATTTTGCTTCCGCGAGAGTCACGGCCGTGCCTCTCAGAAATGAAAAAAAATCGTGTTTTCTATTTTTTTCCCCTTCCGTGGGATGCACGGTTTTGCTTCCGCGAGAGGCACAGCCTTGCCTCTCGGATACAAAAAAAATGTGTTTTCTGTTTTTTCTCTTCCGAGAGAGGCACACTTGTGCTTCTACGAGAGGCACGGCTATACCTCTCGAAAACAGAAAAAAAACGCGTTTTTATTTTTTTTTTCTTTCGCGAGAGGCACGGTTTTGCTTTCGCGAGAGACATGGTTGTGCTGTCGCGAGAGGCACGGCCGTGCCTCATCGGAAACGAAAAAACACGTTTTCTCTTCTTCTTTTTTCCTTCCGCGGGAAGCACGGTTTTGTTTCCGCGAGAGGCACGATTATGATTTCGAGAGGCACGAGCGTGCCTTTTTCTGAAAGTGAAAAACCCGTTCTTCCGGTTCGTTTTTTGTCCCTTTTTTATGAAAAAGTTCATCAAAACCTATCAACATGGGATTTAATTTGAAAGATCTCGGCGCGAGGAATCCAACGGTGAAAACGGTTACATATTTAGATGCACGGTTTAAAAGATAAAACGTTTTAAATAAACAGATTTCTGAAAAAAGGAAAACTTTTAAGTTGCTACAAGTGACGTACATGTAGTACGTCACTTGTCGCAACCTAGAAAAGTGAGAGTGATCTTTACAATGAGTACTTCTCAGTTAATGATTTCGCCCAAATCCTATTTGGCGTTGATGGCGCCTTCTATTTTCCTACACAGCGCGCATCCGCTCCCTTCCTTCGATTCTAAATGGGCTGGGCCGTCGAGCGCACTAGAGGGAAGCTTTCAAAAGGTTCGTGGGCCGTTTTTAGGAGCTTCGACTCCTAAAAAAACTACTCTGGAAAGTTCCGTCCGGTTTTCAAAAATACTACTTTAAGACCCGTGTTTTTTTTAAATCCACGAACTTCTTTAAAGCTCATGATCTTGCTATTTTTTTGAACATTTTCATATTCGTGAACTATTTTTGCAAATCCGTGAACTTTTTTCAAATCCATAATATTTTTTCAATTTTGTATATTTTTACGAATGTTTTTTGATTCCTTTTTTGTAAAATTCAAATGGTTGACTGTCAACGATAGACAAGTCAACCATCGGCCGAGCGAAGTGAATGAGTGGAGATCCGTGACTCGATCTATAGGTCCCATCACTTTTATTTGGGCTAGGTTCGGGTTGCGGTGTAAAGGCGCCAAGCTCACGTGATACATGTTTCGCTCACTCGAATCAATCGCTCGCTCACTCCCTGTACCTGGTTTGGTCCGATTTCCTTCCAGTTTTTTTTGTTTTTCACCAGGTTTCTTTGTTTTTTCATGCATTTCTCTATTTTTCTTTGTTTTTTCACCAGTTTTCTTTGTTTCCTTGCGGGTTTGGCTAGTTCTTTCTTCGTTTCTTTCTAGGTTTCACTGGTTTTGTAACTCTTTTTTCTTCCTTTTCATCGCTTTTCTTTGTTTCCTTGTTTTTATTTATTTTTTTGTTGTTTATTACTTTTCTTCATTTTTATTTTGAACATTTTCCGTATGCATCAGTAAAAAAAATTAATTTACATGTTTTTACATTTTCCAAAAACATGAATAACATTTTTGGAATATATATTTATTATACCTACTTTTTTTCCATACACACTGTACATTTGTTGTGTACATCGGGGATATTTTATATACATGTTTAACATTTTAAAAGTATACCTTTAATAATTTTGAAAACATATTTGTTTTAAACCTACTATTTCCACAAACATTGCACATTTCTTGTACACATCATTAACATTTTATTTATACATATTATAATTTTCTAAAATACATGATTAACATTATCTAAAATTTATATTTTGATGTCTAATTTTTCCGTACATATTGTACATTTTTTGTATGTATCAGGAACATTATATATATACCCATTTAATTTTTTTATAAAAACGCGATTAATATTGTTGAAAACTTATATTTTTATGTCTAGTTTTTCCATACACATTATATATATATATATATATATATATATATATATACGCTATTCGTCACCCTGGGTGAGGAATAGTTATTCTTCACCCCCATCTATTTTACCATCAATGCACCGTAATTTTACATTCCGTAAGTTTTGTCTTATTTCCGACGCAAAAAGAGACTGTAAGAAAATATATAATCGCCGTAAAAAATATTTTATGCTATGTAAAATTACAAACGTAAAAACATAGTCTAAAATACACATAAATTACAGTTTTTTGTCTTATGACCTATATATTTATTTTCTTATGTCAAATTTTACGTAGTGAATCAATAGGAATGTAACTATTTGAATTCCAAACGTAATTAAATTATGAAATGATCGTAAGATTACCTCGGGTGAAGAATAACTTGATACTAGCGCGCATGCATTTGTTTCCAAACAATACATACATCCATAACTTCGCTTCCATTCACGATCGTTCTTTATTCTTTCCAAAATAAAAATATATACCTTAGTACAGATGACATGCTTGATATACCTAAGGTACGGTAGATAGAAATGATATACCAAAGAAATATGCAAAATCAAAGGACATACATATGGAGTACTGATGGAGATACATGGTACGTTGGGCTCCAAGGATATACATAGGTATTACTTACTCTCCACTATGTATGAAGAACTAGTGGAGATACATGATGTTGGGCTCGATGAAAAAATATATACACACATCGTATGGTCTCATACTGTGGGTATATAATACCTTGTAATTTTCTTAAAGGTCTTAAACATGTGTGGGTATATGATACCTTCAATTCTTAAAATATTTACATTGAGCCGCAAGTTTTTGTATGGACGTTATATTCTATTCCCGCAAAAAAATGGACACTATATCATAATTACTGGATAGCCATTTTTTGTATGATATATTCATCGTACGTATCACATACTCTCTACTGTGTATAAAGAACTGATGGTTATATCATTATTTATTTATTGTGTTGTTTAATAATTTCTAGACATGTCGATAGTTTTGCTAGTTTTGCTAGTTTTCTTGTTATATATTTTAAATATGGCAACTATTTATTTTTTTGTGGTATATTATTGCTAGCTATGTCACATATCATTGGTATATTTTTTTTGGAATATGGTTTATGGGTATGTCACACTTATTTACTTTTATAATGTAAAATGCATTGGATATGACATACCCACAATATTTCAAAATATTTGTGGGTATTCGATTCCGTGGAATGCTTTTCTAAAGTGACAAAGAATGCATTGCATTTTTGTTCGATAGTTTTCTAATAGGTATCTGATACTAAAAGCGAAAAATGTTTCTGCCATGAGACAACTGTGGGTATGTGAAATTTATGGATATGCATGAGATATTTTGTCTAATATGTGAACTATGAATTATTCTCCTTGAACACATTACTACCATTTGTTTAAATTAGATAATATTGAAAAAATACGTCCGACACAACAATACCTTATACCTCCTATTAATACAAGCACGAAAAAATATCTCCATACACCTGAGAACATGAATGTATACAAATCATGAGGCATTTATTTCTGATTTCTCTCTCCTATTTCTATTAATGACTCCAAATATGCAACATCGCCATGCATGTTATTCTCTTTCCTTTTTTCCACTACAGAATTGTTCCAATGCATGGTGTGCATGAGCCTTATTTATGGTATCCAATTAGCGATTAATGTATTAATACACATACCCATTGCAATAGCACACATCTAAAAGCAATTGAACGGTGGAAAGGCAAGGAGCCTGGGCACCTAGGTGTCCCAAACTGCCGATATAGGGTCGTGTTATTCGTCACCCTGGGCGAGGAATAGTTATTCTTCACCCCCCTCTATTTTACCATCAATGCACCGTAATTTTACGTTTCGTAAGTTTTGTCTTATTTCCGATGCAAAAATGGACCGTAAGAAAATATATGATCGCCATAAAAAATATTTTATGTTATGTAAAATTACAAACGTAAAAACATAGTCTAAAATATACAAAAACTTCAAATTTTCTTGTCCTATGACCTATATTTTTTATTTTTTTATGTCAAATTTTACGTAGAATCAATAAAAATGTAACTATTTGAATTCCAAACGTAATTTAATTATGAAATGATCGTAAGATTACCTCGGGTGAAGAATAAATTATTCTGCACCCAGGGTGATGAATAGTAACACCAGGGTCGTGCTATTCGTCACCCTGGGTGAGGAATAGTTATTCTTCACCCCCCTCTATTTAACATCAATACACCGTAATTTTACGTTCCGTAAGTTTTGTCTTATTTCCGACGCAAAAAGGGACCGTAACAAAATATATAATCGCCGTAAAAAATATTTTATGTTATGTAAAATTACAAACGTAAAAACATAGTCTAAAATACACATAAACTTCAAATTTTCTTATCTTATGGCCTATATTTTTTATTTTCTTATGTCAAATTTTACATAGAATCAATAGAAATGTAACTATTTGAATTCCAAACGTAATTTAATTATGAAATGATCGTAAGATTACCTCGGGTGAAGAATAAATTATTCTGCACCCTGGGTGATGAATAGTAACACTACATGCTATTCGTCACCCTGGGTGAGGAATAGTTATTCTTCACCCCCTCTATTTTACCATCAATGCACCGTAATTTTACGTTCCTGATCCATGGAGACAGATAAGGTTGGGGACACGAGCCTTGCCACAGACTGCGAGCACAACAATGAATCGTCGGCTACACTGGCATAGAGACGGATGTTGCGTCGCCTGAAGACATATCACAAATAGTCTATGGCAATCGCCATCCCACGAATCCACCAGCAGCATATGTCCTTGCCTGATGGGCTTGTCTGCCCAATCGGAGGTCGATGCACACTGCGAATGCAACTTCGTCGTTCAACATGCATTAGCCGTCGCGGGCAGATGGTGGCAGAACCTGTACCGGTGTCATTACAGGTGGAGGTGGTAGGCTGTTGCCACCGACCTGAACAAAAGCCACATCTACGAAGATTGAGACGAGGAGGATGACACAGGGGGATGCTATGGCTTTGGTGTTGGTGGTGGCCGTTGTCTGATGCTCTTGTGCTGGGTGGGTGAACGGATGGATGTTGGTGCATATGCAAAGAATAAATTTATAGAATAAATACAAAATTGTTTTGGCAAGCGATTAGTACTCATGTACATACAAATTATGACACATTATGGATCACGCGAGTGAGGAAGTATATTTTAGGAACGTTTAATATCATTGATTTAACTCTTTCTAGGCTCCTAATTAGTACAACCATACAAGCAAGAAATAGTGCTTTGATACCCAAGATACATTGCAAGTACATGCCAAGAATTTCGACATTCTCATTAAATTTTAGAATTATTTTTGTGAAGCAGGGTGGAACTCTGACTTTCCATATGAATGAAATAGAACTGATACATACTAGATTAAACTATTTGATATCCTCAAAAACTAACATTGTCGCCTTTAAGTATTTTAGGGAGGTATGTGCAATTAATGATTTGGCGTACGCAAATATTGTTCAAGACATTTTGCAAGTTCATAGTAGTGTTTCGATGCATAGCCACCTTATCTCCTTGGCGATGGGTATAGCATTTTCTGCCATCATTTTGAGACCTCTTGTGCTGGGTTCCCATGTTGTATTTATCTTTCTGTGACAGAGATGCCAATTGGCCATTCCAGATGGACTAACGCCATCTCTTTTAACAGTCATTTTGTGCCAGGAAACAACTGGTCGTCAATTAAATATGGTATTTCTAGTCATTCAGATCCGTGAGACTTCGAATGTCATGTATGTCTTATGTTTGAACACTGGTGCTTGTGATGGAAAAGTTTGACCTACGCTCACATATTTACTAGTCAAACTGCGTTGTGAGTAAAAAGTTCGTTGAAAGAACTTGAGACACAAATTTCTTGGAGCCTCCATCTCCATAAACATGATCATGCAAAAGAATGAGTGAGGAGCGAACATACCACACATACAACAAGTAGATATCTCACCTTCTTATTTAGAAGACCACTGGTAGCAACCATGATCAACATGTGTATATCATTGGTTAACCTAGGTCGGAACTGTTATATGCTAGTATGCATGCTTTTTAGGAAGCACATATATTTGGTAGGTGACGTATTGTGCGCTGATGCATCTCTCATAGTGTGAGCCTGCTTGCCTACACTAATTGAGCATCACCGATGAGGCCTAAGCGATTAGCCTGACCCATGGAAACAGTTAAGGTCGGTGACACGAGCCTTCCCACAGACCGCGAGCACAACATTGATGTCGTCGGCAACACTGGCGTAGACATGGATATCAGCCCGCCTGAAGGCAGAGCACAAACAGTCCATGGCGCTCGGCATCCCATGGATCCACCGGCAGCACGTATCCTTGCTTGATGGGCTCGCCCTGCCCAATCGGAGGTCGACGCACACTGCGAATGCAACTTTGTCGTTCAACATGCATCGGCCGTCGCGGGTAGATGGTGGCGGAACTTGTACTGGTGGAGGTGGTAGGTTGTCACCACACACCTGGACAAAAGCCATACCTATGAGGATTGAGATGAGGAGGATGGCGCGGGGGGATGCTATGGCTTTGGTGTTGGTGGTGGCCATTGTCGTTGATGCTTGCATGTTGGGCGGGGGAGCGGATGGATGTTGGTGCGTATGCAAAGAATAAATTTATAGGATGAATATGAAATTGTTTTGGCGAGATGATTAGTAGTTGTGCACATATAGATTCTGAATAATTAGCGCAAACGAGCGTGGGCTCTCACTAATTTAGCTCTTTTCCATGATCTTAATTAGTACAATCATACCGGCAAGAAATATTGCTTTGGTACCAAAGGTACATTGCAAGTACAAGCCAAGAATTTCCACGTTCTCATTAAATTTTAGGATTATTTTTGGGAACCATGGTGGAACTGTGACTTTTCGTATGAATGAAATACTAGAACCGATACATGCAAAGTGATGTCACGATTTTGGAGAGAACATGCCTAAACCCTTGAATGAAAAGTAAAATGAACTAATAGCTAGACAACACAAACAGGCTTTAACATACCGGATCAAACTATTTGATATCCTCAAAAGCTAACAAGTCAACCTTCAAATATTTCAGGGAGGTACGTGCAATCAAAGATTTGGAGTAAATATTGTTCAAGATGTTTCACAAGTGCATAGTAGTGTTTCACTGCATTGCCGCCTTTTTTTAAAAGACCCAGCACAACGACTGGCTTATCATTGATTTAGCAGAAGAAGGCGGAAAACATGGGTAGATCGTGATCACAAGGAAAAGAAAATAGACAGAAAAACACGATAAGAGGCCCCGGCCTTCATATGTGCCTCGGATACAGTTTCACGTGATGTACCCGAAGGGGCTCTGAATCTGCGTAGCTCCAGCAAGACACCATTGTTCCAAATTTCTTCGAATTGCTCCAACGATGTTGCTGGCCGCGGGAGATTTATTCCTGAATGTGGCCTCGTTTTGTTCCTACCAGATCTCCCAGCAGATCAACTGAATCATTGTTCTGATGCCCCTCTTCCTATTTTGGCGGTTCTGTGGATGATCATTCTGACTATATCTGAGGTGTTCCTCTAGCATGCCGAACCCTCCTGCTTCAGCTTCGCAGACCCGCGCCAACTAGCGACCTGGTTCTAGACCGTGTGTGCCATGCTGCATTCCCATAACAAAGTGCAGAGATGATTTCAGATAACGCATGCAGAGGGTGCAGAAATAGCCGTTCTTCTAGCGCCGTCTCTGTAGCTCGTCGTTGCACCATAATCGTTCCTGGTCAAGAAGCCATGGGTTTGGCTTTGCTGCCATCTCCTGGGTGTTGTGGACTATTAGGAATAAGTTTACTATAGAAAATGTGTTTCCTTCTAAACCCGCTCACTGCCTTTTCAAATTGATCTCCTTCCTTCAACAGTGAAAATTATTGATTAAGGAGCGGGATCGGGGAGTTACTGAAGACCTGATTACCCGGGTGCATGCTACGGCGTCGTCACTTCTTCGAAACAATCATGCCAACGCTAGCTGATGAGTTCTTTTGGCTGCCCTTTGGGCGTAGGTAGTTGGCCTGTGTGCCGCTTTCTGGCTGCTATGCCTTGTAAGTGCTATGACTGTCAACTTGTTCGATGTGATTGTGTGGTTGTGCGGTTGTATACTCTGCTTGATGGTTTTATTTATAAAGTCGGGCGCCTGACTTCTCTCTAAAGAAGCCATGAAAACACCTTGACATTCCCGGGGGCCCAGGTTTCCAGAAGGTGTGCGTGTACCCCGGGTTGCTGCTGCTTGCGAACTGAGGCCGGTAGGCGGAGCCCAGAGTGTTGCCCCGAGCATGAAGCAGTCCACTGGATTTCGTCCGGCTGGGCATGGTCGAGAGCGACACCGGAGCTGTTGATTAGACGCCATAGCTGAATGAAATTGATGGCCACCGCACTCGTATCGCCGTGAGGACAACTTGTGCTGGGTTAGCCTGAATGCCCCCACCCACCTACCAAGGCTTGCACATGCTTGTACACGCGGTAGAAATAGGCGATCCTTGCAAAGATAACTTGCAGTTTTTCGGGAGCCTACAAGCATATCTTGGATCAGGCGGCAATCCCCTCAAAGCGAGCATGTCGACCGAGAAAATTATAAATTGGACGCACGGCCCAACAAATGTATGTGAACGTGACTACTACTGTATAATAAAATCTACAACACCAAATTATTTTTATTACTAGATTCATCATAGAACATATTTAAATACTGTATATATTTCATGTGGTATATATAAGTATATTTTTCTATAGACTTGGTCAAACTTTTTTTTAAAAATTACCCATGGCAAAGCTAGAACTTCAACTAATTGTCCCACACAACCAGTACTTCTTTTGGAATTTGGTGGCAAAAAAACACATTGAAATTAATAAAATCTTGACCTTTCTCTTGTGCAGTTTTTTTTATTCTGATAAACATCTCTTTATTTCGTTTATTTGAGGGAATAAATGTCTCTTTATTGAGGTTGTTTCTGTAAATTTCCATGATAAGATGTGTAACTATGAATTAACATATCCTTAAAGACTCGTGCCGCTTTCTCACATGGGGAGCATGGGGAGACGGAGGTGACTCATGTGGGACCCACACTCCCCTCCATGCAGCCAGGCCCTAAGCCACGCTAACCTATCACGTGGGACCAACAGGGGCGCCTCCAGATGAGTCCAGTGCCCTTCAACTTCATCCTTTCTTGAAGTTTCTTGAACTATTTTTATTATACCCTAAAAATTGATTTTTCGAAAAAGTTTAAAAACGAATTGATGCCAAAATATGTCCTTAATATAAATATAACATGAAACAATAAAAATTATAGATACGTTTATGACGTATCACTCCTTGAAAAAGACACTACATCATGGTCATCATTGTCGTTTGAATCATTGGCGTCGTTCTTCTTCATCGTCCTTCATCGCCAGTTTCTCATTTGAGTTGGCAGCAAATTTAACTAGGGCCTCCTCGTTATCTTTGTTGTTCTTGTCGGCACCGGGATCATACAACACCTGCATATCCACCGCCGCCACATTCTCAGGGAGTGGATGCATGGAGATGAAATGCTTTAGGCCCTGTAGAGAGAGCAGAACTTAAAGGCATGCATCCCATAATGCAAAGAACAAGCACTCACAAACAAGAAGGCGTTTTGGGCACATATGTTCGTGGGCGGATGGTGGCATACGGTCAGACAGTCGACTTAGTCGGGATGTCATTCGCCTTTTCTTTCACTATGATGGTAGTAACCATATGAGGTGGCTTGACATCATAAGTGATGGAAATCGAGCGAGTATCGTCCAATGGTCCGATGTACTCATACACCAAGTGTGACGTAACCAGGGAAGGTTGGATTTCCCTGCCTAGCCAGGTCATGAGAATCTCCAATGTGGTGAGGTCGACGTCGATGAGCCACTACACTTTCTGGTGGAGCCGCTCAACGTCATGCATCTTGACAAGATGGTTTCATGCCCCAAGAACGGCACTAATGAGGGTGACCGACTGAGTATGATAGCAGTCGTTTGACTCTATTGTATGTTGGGATCCGGGCGGTAGAATCAATTCTGCGGCTACTTCTTCATGGAGTTGGGTCATCCCAACTTGAAATACTTGGCATTTTGCTCGGTCTGAATGTTGCCTCAGCCACACTCGTGGAGCTCATTGCGGTTCTTCAACGACCTCACTTGCAAGTATATGTTCCATGGTCTAAAGTGGGGCTTCATCCCCAAGAAGCATTCGCGCATTACTATGAAACAAGCAATGTGAAGCACTCCATTCAGAGTAAGGTGGAGGTGGTGGGAGGGATATCATAGTAGAAGAGAAGGTGTGAAAAAACCCCCGCATCACAAACGATAATAATAGCACGCTCTCGTATTCAAGCAATGCGGGGTCCGTGTCCTGAGTTGGCACACCTTCTTAGATCGACGTTCGCCAACTAACCTCCTCACACCTCGGGAGGAGGCAACGGTTGGTGAGCCATTTCAGTTGTCCACCGGGGATGTCGTACGACATCCACCACCTTTCGTTAGGGTTCAATGTTGTGCTGGTATGACTGATGACATCACCATGCCTTGTAGCGCCACCTTGTTCAATGTGATATGTCGTGCGCCATTAACTTTGCTGGTGCCAAAACATCTATAATGGTCAGGAGAGGGGCCGCGATCCGAGATTTGTTTTACAAATAATGGCAGATTAACCACCTAGAACAAGGAGATAAAAAAGCAGAGACAAAATACAATACACTTTAGCTAGCCTGACCTCTTATAACTTAGGCGCAAGACATTGCTACATGGCGCTAGATTGACATCTGCCAGGTTAACATAATTTGAATCAGCATTTGTCAACCAGATATATACTCTCTTAGAGCAACTTTAGAGCATCTCTAGCAGATCCCGTAGAACGGGTCATCCGGAAATAATAATTGTCGATATAGCAGACAAGGATGTTTTTTTAGGGCCCGAATAGATCCCATGAAATCGCTCCTCCCATTTTTTTTTTGCTGTATCTTGCAAAGTCCCGACCATTTCCGCCATATCTACAGGAGCCGCCCTTCTTTTTGTCATTTCCCATATCCATGGCGCGAAGGCCTTTTTTGCTCGCTTCCGTTCCCGCCTCACTCGCCGCCACTGCAGCCGAATCTCCCAACGGTTCTTGGTGCCCCCGGTTGCCCCGCGTCGTCCATTTGCTCCGCCGCCCTGCGCCACTTATATTCCACCAAATTTGGAGGCCGGGGTGCCCATTTGTCTCCGCGGGATAGCGGCCACCGCTGACACCATGGATCCGCCCTGTAGCTTGGCATGCGGGCTTGTAGTCGGCAGATCCGGTTGTTTCCGATGCCAGCGAGCCTTGAAATCGCCCGAGGGATAGCCGTGCGCGCCAGAGGAAGGGATTTCGGTCGGTTTTTATTCGGTCGTAGGGGGAGAAGAAAAGGGGTTTTCTGCTTTGCTTCGGCCGGCGCGGGAGAAGAAAGGGGCGGCCAGCTTTGCTTCGGGAAAATGTATGTTCAATGTGTTGGGGAACGTAGCATGCAATTTCAAAAAAATTCCTACGATCACGCAAGATCTATCTAGGAGATGCATAGCAACGAGAGGGGGAGAGCGTGTCCACGTACCCTCGTAGACTGAAAATGGAAGCGTTAGGTTAACGCGGTTGATGTAGTCGAACGTCTTCGCGATCCAACCGATCAAGTACCGAACGTACGTCACCTCCGAGTTCAGCACACGTTCAGCTCGATGACGTCCATCGAACTCTTGATCCAGCAAAGTGTCGAGGGAGAGTTTCGTCAGCACGACGACATGGTGACAGTGATGGTGATGTGATCCACGCAGAGCTTCGCCTAAGCACTATGTGAATATGACCGGAGGAGTAAACCGTGGAGGGAGATGCCGCACACGGCTTGGAACAATTGGTGTGTCTCCAAGGGGTGCCCTGCCCACGTATATAAAGGAGGGAGAGGGAGGAGGCCGGCCCTAGGGGGCGCGCCAAGTGGTGGGAGTCCTACTAGGACTCCCAGTCCTACTAGGACTCCCAGTCCTACTAGGATTTAGCCCCCTCTTATTCCTTCTCATGGAGGGGGGGAAAGGGGGAAGGAGAGGGAGGACGAGAAGGAAAGGGGGGCACCACCCCCTCCCTTAGTCCAATTCGGACTCCCATGGGGGGGGGCGGCCACCCCTTGTGGGATGCCTCCTCTCTCCCCTATGGACCATAGTAGCCCATTACTTTCCCCGGGGGGGGGGGGGGTTCCGGTAACCTCCCGGTACACCAAAAAATACCCGAAACGATCCGGAACCGTTCCGGTGTCCGAATACCATCGTTCAATATATCAATCTTTATCTCTCGACCATTTTGAGACTCCTTGTCATGTATGTGATCTCATCCGGGACTCCGAACAATCTTCGGTCACCAAAACACATAACGCATAATACAAATCGTCATCGAACATTAAGCGTGCGGACCCTACGGGTTCAAGAACTATGTAGACATGACCGAAACATATCTCCGGTCAATAACCAATAGCAGAACCTGGATGCTCATATTGGTTCCTACATATTCTACGAAGATCTTTATCGGTCAAACCGCAATGACAACATACGCTATTCCCTTTGTCATCGGTATGTTACTTGCCCGAGATTCGATCGTCAGTATCCTTATACCTAGTTCAATCTCGTTACCGGCAAGTCTCTTTACTCGTTCCGTAATGCATCATCCCGCAACTAAATCATTAGTCACATTGCTTGCAAGGCTTATCGTGATGTGGATTACCGAGAGGGACCAGAGATACCTCTCCGATACTCAGAGTGACAAATCCTAATCTCGATCTATGCCAACCCAACAAACACCTTCGGAGAAACCTGTAGAGCATCTTTACAATCACCCATTTACATTGTGACGTTTGATAGCCCACAAGGTGTTCCTCCGGTATTCAGAAGTTGCATAATCTCATAGTCAAAGGAATATGTATAAGTCATGAAGAAAGTAATAGCAATAAAACTTAATGATCATTATTCTAAGCTAACGGATGGGTCTAGTCCATCACATCATTCTCTAATGATGTGATCCCGTTCATCAAATGACAACACATGTCTATGGTCAGGAAACTTAACCATCTTTGATTAACGAGCTAGTCAAGTAGAGGCATACTAGGGACACTCTGTTTTGTCTATGTATTCACACATGCATCAAGTTTCCGGTTAATACAATTCTAGCATGAATAATAAACATTTATCATGATATAATGAAATATAAATAACAACTTTATTATTTCCTCTAGGGCATATTTCCTTCAGTCTCGCACTTGCACTAGAGTCAATAATCTAGATTACATAGTAATGATTATAACACCCATGGAGTCTTGGTGCTGATCATGTTTTGCTCATGGAAGAGGCTTAGTCAACGGGTCTACAACATTCAGATTTGTATGTATTTTGAAAATCTCTATGTCTCCCTCCTTGACTTGATCCTGGATGGAGTTGAATCGTGTCTTGATGTGTTTGGTTATTTTGTGAAATCTGGATTCCTTATGGCTGAGGCATAGGGAATGACTTTCATTTTCTTTCTATCTTCTGCAGTGGTCGGGCATTGAGTCTGACTCAACTTTACACCTTGTAACACAGGAAAGAACCCTTTCTTTGACTGATCCATTTTGAACTTCTTCAAAACTTTATCAAGGTATGTGCTTTGTGAAAGTCCAATTAAGCGTCTTGATCTATCTCTATAGATATTGATGCCCAATATATAAGCAGCTTCATCGAGGACTTTCATTAAAAAAATTCTTATTCAAGTATCCTTTTATGCTATCTAGAAATTCTATATAATTTCCAATCAACAATATGTCATCCACATATAATATTAGAAATGCTACCGAGCTCCCACACACTTTCTTGTAAATACATGCTTCTTCAAAACTCTGTATAAAACCATATGCTTTGATCACACTATCAAAGCATATATTCCAACTCCGAGAGGCTTGCATCAGCCCATAAATGGATTGCTGGAGCTTGCACACTTTGTTAGCACCTTTAGGATCAACAAAACCTTCTGGTTGCATCATATACAACTCTTCTTCAAGAAATCCATTAAGGAATGCAGTTTTGACATACATTTTCCAAATTTCATAATCACAAAATGCGGCAATTGCTAACATGATTCGGACAGACTTAAGCATCGCTACGGGTGAGAAGGTCTCATCGTAGTCAACTCCTTGAACTTGTCGAAAACCCTTCGTAACCAGTCGAGCTTTGTAGACAGTAATATTACCATCAGCGTCAGTCTTCTTCTTGAAGATCCATTTATTCTCCATGGCTTGCCGATCATCGGGCAAGTCAACCAAAGTCCATACTTTGTTCTCATACATGGATCCCATCTCAGATTTCATGGCCTCAAGCCATTTTGCGGAATCTGGGCTCATCATCACTTCCTCATAGTTCATAGGTTCGTCATGTTCTAGTAACATGACTTCCAAAACAAGATTACTGTACCACTCTGGTGCGGAACGTACTCTGGTTGACCTATGAGGTTCGGTAGTAACTTGATCTAAAGTTTCATGATCATCATCATTAACTTCCTCACAAATTGGTGTAGGCATCACTGGAACTGATTTTTGCGATGAACTACTTTCCAATTCGAGAGAAGGTACAACTACCTTATCAAGTTCTACTTTCCTCCCACTCACTTCTTTTGAGAGAAACTCCTTCTCTAGAAAGGATCCATTTTAGCAACAAATATCTTGCCTTCGGATCAATGATAGAAGGTGTATCCAACAATTTCTTTTGGGTATCCTATGAAGACACATTTCTCCGATTTGGGTTCGAGCTTATCAGGCTGAAGATTTTTCACATAAGCATCGCAACCCCAAACTTTAAGAAACGACGGGCCACAGTTCATATGGTGTCGTCTCAACGGATTTAGATGGTGCCCTATTTAACGTGAATGTAGCCGTCTCTAAAGCATAACCCCAAAACAATAGTGGTAAATCGGTAAGAGACATCATAGATCGCACCATATCTAATAAAGTACGGTTACGACGTTCGGACACATCATTACACTGTGGTGTTCTAGGTGACGTGAGTTGCCAAACTATTCCACATTTTTTCGGGGACCCTACAACACTTCTTTGGCACTACGCACGAAGGAATGTGGAAATTATATTTCGGGGAACGAGAGCAATGGCCGGACACCAGCGAAGACGCTGGCCTTGACTGCAATCATCCGGACACTTCGGTAAGTATTCGGTATCCGAGCACCTTCCATTCAAGTATCTCTTAACAAGATATTGAACAATCCGTCCCTATACAGGACTGGATAAAGAAAGCGGTGCTGATCTGGTGTCCGGCGCCTCTTCCTGAAGGCCCTACAACCGACCTGCTGACGAGGATGCTGGTTCCGACACCGTACCAGGTGGCCACGTTCGGGGAAACTGAAGTCCTTTTGCCCAAGGGCAAGAGTGCGGAGGGGGTCCTCCAAGGCAAGAAGAGGGCCGCCTCCAAAGACCAGGAGGGGAAACCTTCCAAGAGAGAAAAAACGCCGTCGTCGAGCGGCTTGGGCCGGGTGAGCGAGGCTGCCGTAGAGCTTGATGATGAGGACGAGCCTCGAGGCAGACCGTAAGCGAGGCTGGGGTACTTTGAACGCACCTCATTCTTTTCCTATTAGTGAAGTAATCATCTGGTATATGTTCATCCACGCAGGTTAACGCCTGGTGCTTCTCAATCGTCCTCTTCTTCGGGAGATCTTCTTCCGGAGATGATGGAGAGTGACACGCCTCCTCCGGCCGCATCGCCCAACAGGGGAGATGATACCAAGGTATCGTCCCGACGGGCTCCTCCTGATCGCCAAGTAGTACAGGAAGCGAAGGAGGTGTTACCATAAGGCGGTGCCTCTGTCACTTGGGGTTCCGGGATCAAGACTGGCGTCTCCGAACCGTATGGTTTACAGCCAGAGATGATTCTGGAGGTAAGTAAGCGGGTTCCCTCGCAGGAACGTCGTACTCTGGCAGCGGCGTCCAAAGACCTAGGAGCGCCGGACATGTTGATGGGCCTGCTACTACGGGCATCCATTTCAGAAGAGCACCGTACCTTGATGGCTATGGGGTCAAAAAGGTTCTATCCGCGAAGAGTGGATTGGACGAGACCTTCACGGGCCTTCTGAGAGGTTTTGAGGTTTGTGATGTAGTTTTGTCAATTGAATTTTATTGACAGAATGCACCTGTTGTATATGCAGTAGCCCCTGAGACTCGGATTGTCTTCCGAAGGAAGCGATCGGAGGATCAAAGAGATATGCTCAGGTATTAACCTTGGTTTAATTTGAAATACAGGCTGCTGCCCCTCCTGTGGCTGCCCAGAGTACGGAAGTGGACGAACTACAACAAAAGCTGGATATTGTGGAGGATGACATTGCATTGATCAACGGGCGTCTTAACGACTCGCAAGGTATGTATTTCGAGCATTCTTTACACCAGTGTGCTTGACGCAGGAAAGTGATGTATATTAAACGTGCATACAATGCACATGGTGCTGCCGCCGTGGAGGCTCTTCGGGCGGAGCTAGTCCGTGCCAAGGAGCGGGGCCGGCTTAGTGATGCCGCTGCTAAAGAGGCATCGGTTGAACTGAAGGCCGAACAAGTTGCGCGACGCCAGGGCGAGGAGAAGGTATCCACGATGATACTCGCTTTGGAGAACGCTGTTGACCGCTGCGAATTTCTTGAAAAGGAGAATAAAGCCTTAGCAGCCGAACTGGACAAGGCCCGGCAGGAGGCGAAAGAAGCGCGATCAGAGTCCAGAGCACTTCGTGGGGAAGTTCGGCAGGCGAAAGAGATAGTGGCTGGAAAGCCTTTTCTGCTGCAGACTAAGTTCGGCGACCCAGACTATGCTCAGCTGAACCAAGTGTGGAGTTCTCCGGACGAGTATTTGGACTTGCCGAAGAGTTCTTCCGATGCAGCGCGGTATTACCAAGCGCGAGCTGGATATGCAACGGAGAAGCTTTTTTTGTCACAGTTTGGTGCGTCTAAGCGCCCGCTGCTGCTTCATGAGCAGATGTCCCAATGAGCGCTGCCATGAAGGATGTTATAATCCGGCTGTGGCAAACTGAGCCTGCGCCGAGTAGTTATTTTGGTTTGGTGCAGAAGCTTGTTGATGTGGTGTCGCGAATCGATGCTGCGAAGCGATCGGCATGCATTGAAGGTGCACGGATGGCCCTTGCCCGAGTCAAGAAATTTTGGGGAAAGATGAAGGTTGTCGACGTTGCTACGAAGGGTCCGCCCGGGGGCAGGGACCGTTCGGAACCGGAGAGTTACTTTGAAGACGTCCTGGAGGCCGCCTGCTTGATAGAGGGTCAATGTTCGAAAAACATAATGTTCGAGTGAGGTGTATGATGATTGTAAAAGACAACTTTATAGTTAATCTATTTGTGTTTTGCTCGAAATCTTGAATTCCTCCTGTGCGGTTGTTTGAATATAATCTGAAAGTTTTCCAGTCGTCGGCTTTAGCCCCCTCGTAGGAAGTACGAGGGTGTTCAGCAAAGCATTTAATCACTATTTATCCAACGTCTTGGTCCGTGAAGGAGGTGATAATGCGGCGAACCAGGCAATCGGACTATAAGGCGTTAACACTTTCACTTAACCATAGGAGTTTTATGGTGGGGCTGCGACATAGCCCCTGGTGTGTATGCGGCGTGTGGTGCCTTGCATATCTGATCTGAAAAAGATCCTTCGTGTTACACGGAGAATCGCTAAGGATTCCAATAAGTCGTCAAGTGGTTGACCAGCTCTCACCGCATCATGACAATCAGTTTTCGGCTTTCTCTACTGAGGTGCTCATCCGGTCTAGGCTAGGGCACAATCACAGTATTTCTCCCTTTACTACCCTAGCCGATAGGGCGGAACGTAGGGTAGCAAATAAAGGATCCGGTCAACCCAACTATTTACCCAAGACAATGATTCGGAGCTGATGCATATAAGGCCAAACTTGTGACACCGAGGTACGCTATAGAGCTGTTCGGACTTTTACAGGCAGCTCATTCGTTCCCATGCCGAGCCCCTGGCAGGGTATGCCGAGGCGTATCTACAGAGTAGCTGTTAAGGCCGTACTTAAAAGAGTACTAGTGGTTGGTGCCCGCCATTGCGGGCCTCCTGAGTGTGTGTTTGTGGCGCACTTGCCTGGCTGAAGCACCTAATTGCGCCTCCCGTGCGTCCATTTCACACAAATTCATAAACATTTGTTCTCCTATAACAATGAACTAATGATTGTTAGCCTCAATTTTTCTTGACAAGGACAAATAACCACCATCAGTTAGCACAACACCACAATATTTCTGCATTAGAGATCCTCAGATATCATAACCAAGCAACACAATCAATTCTACTGTCCCAAAGGTTTGCAAAGCAATGTTGTGGACACTAAAGGATTCAATTTTGCGCCATCTAAGCAGCAAGATGAGCATTAGCTAAACATCAAACTAATATTTAGAAGCCACTGACATGATCTTGAAATATCAACATGTAAATTCTAAAAATCAAATTAATAGTTAAGAATAGCTGCACAAAATGAAAATTATAGATTCTTACATGGATGATATATATTCTAACATCTAGTTAGCATAAGGATGAAAATCCATTTGTCCGACAAGTATTTCCAGACTATAATACGTCTAGATGCATTCATTTCTCCGACAAGTATTTCTGGACGGAGGGGGTATATTCTAACATGCAGCTAGGATAAGTTCTACAGCGAAAATATCCATCACAGGAGGTGGACACCTTTTTAGTTAGCAGCTTCTGTAAGTACTAATAATAGTGCTTCATGCAAATAGCTTAGTGCGGCATGCACATTTCTTGTACCATCTTCCAACATAGGAGAGTGCTGCAATCTGTAAGTTCCAAATGTTTGCATGGAGCTAGTCAGAAGTAGGCTTGATGCATGGGATGGTTAACAGAAAGGAAGAGATGTCACCTATTAGTGTGAAAGGGACTCATATAAAAAGCTCACCAACCAAAACCCTAATTTAGCTTTGCCTACCATGGCAGCAATTTCATAATCTTCTACAACTGGATATTCTTATCTCATCACATATATCGGCATACACAAAGAAAGCTGCAGTCCTAGAATAAGGCTAGTATGGTGCAACCGAGATGCTATTGTTAAATGTGATTAGTTCAACAAGAAGGCATACCTGATGAATTGGAGGATACATGTGAACCAAACACACAGGGCATTCCAATAGTTCACGCACATTGGTAGAAACTATGACATTTGGTTTCCGTGAATGCTCAATAACATCACCGACGAGTTCTGCGACATCTAACATCTCATTCTTTGGAGGGTCGATAAATTCAGCGTCAATGTCGTCAAGATAGGCAGTTAACGGCATGACCAAACCTATAGATGCAGAATCATGTATGGATGATAAATATTGAGGCTTGGAACTAAATGAGAAAGATTATCATCATTTTAAAAGACAGGAAACAAATGGCACAAGCAATCGGCCATTTCACCAAATATCCAGCCAAAGACGACCCTTCTTTATTATAGGATCCACACCATCTATAGACCACATAGGACCCATATGATAAATTGCTAAAATACATGTACCGTCATCTTGTTCAAAGATCGGAAGAGGAAAAATTTGCCGTGGGGGGCTTACCATGTAGCTGCAGGCTGGCGTTTCTTGGTGTGAAGGAGATGATTGTTGCAGATCTTGAGGGCCTTGGCCTGTTTCATGATGAGGCGGAACTTGGCAGTCTCCATGGGATTGAGCATTTTCACGGTAGTACAACCTCGCTTTCGTATGGACACAAGAAGAAGCCTAGATCAAAGCCAAGAATGATCGGATTGGGTCGGATCGAGTGAAGTAACAATGGCTTACATATCAAGGAGGACGTCCGCATCCTCTTCGCCGGTGGTGATGGCGACCTCCTCTATACCATTCCACAAAGTGATATGATACCATGTTGACAACACATATACAATTACCTCCAAATCTATTTCAGCCATCCACTTAAATACGATGTCAATAATGGTAACGCTGCTCTGCTCCTAATCGCAAAGCAAAGATCAAACTACGGCAACCAAATAATCTCTTCTAACTATCAAACTCATTTCAAATGCCAAAGGATCTGGGTAGTGGGCCTTTTCTTTGTGAAGAACAACACTGAATCAATGAACAGACCACAATAAGGAAAAAAGAGGACCAAAAGAAAAAGGAAAGGAAGGCACAACCCAAACAGAGGCACCCAAACTCCTGAATGGAGGCATGCCGCTATTGCCTGGGTGCAATCCATACCTGGTGACAACACCAGCCGTTGATGCGTCTGACAAAGAGCCACCACATGCCACGACGCTCAAATCCACACAAGAACGGTGCATGTCCACTGACATCAGAGCCGGGAATAAAGTAGGCCCCACCTGCAAACACCCATACCCAACACCCAATCAATATCTCGAAACAAAACGCCGGTGAGCATACAACAAACCGAAAAATAACATGAGATGAGATGAGCCTGAAAATTATTGAGCTTGTGTATAAATACCAACTGCAAACGCCTTATCCCAGCTTATAAGGAAATCATTTCGTCAACCAAGTAGTACAAAAAACAAATACTCTGTAGAAGCTTCTAAGATTGGAACAGCTTCGCTGTGTTGTATAGCATTTGAACTGGATAATTTGGAACAACTGGTTCAGCTTCTATAATTTGGCCCTGCTAACAAATGATTTAATGGATAATTTGGAAGACTGGTGTATCAAATTTAAGAGTGGAACAAATTAAATTTTGTCAAGACCAGCACCAAAAGATAAATATGACATCGTGTACAGGTGTATCAAATTTAACAGTGGGACAAATTATTTTTTTCATAATGATGATACTATAGAATAATCATGACATGATGTACATATTAGCATATGATGTCCACACAGGATAATCTCTTGAATTAAACATGGCAATGCTATACAACACAACAAAGCAATAGACTGGAAATCTGATCGGTCTACACAAATACAGTCCAAACTGGACCTATATAGGTAGCTTATATGTACATAGCACATCATTTTCAGAAGGCAGGTGGCACAAACTCTGTATTCTCATGACATCTCCAATAGTAAGACACCTTAATCTTTTATTCCCTATTTTAGGGAGCTTTATGTGTTAACCAAACTTTTGTTAGTACTAAATGCAGATATGAGATTGGTCTTCATGGATGATTGTAACTACACTCTTATTTGTACTTTGTACTAAATCTAGATATAAAAAGGTTCCGCTGGATAATGCTCTTGCAATAACTTACATGTACCATTTGTAGAAAATCTGATATTTTGTAAGGTTAGGTGGTCACATGAATATTTGCTCCAGGAGAGTACTGTCAAGAAATTTTTGTTCCAGAAAAAAGGTAGTGATATTTTAACTACGCAATAATAAGATCAAATCTATAGATGGAAATATCAATGAATTATGACAATTTTCCTCTGTGGGTCTGCTATTAATAATGAACTGTGTAGAGGATACATCTGAATTGTACTGACAAGCAGTCCAAATAGTCCAAGTATTGCGATAAGCTCTACCCGATCGTTCTTCTTGATGTAGTATTCCTACATATTCAAGGAACATGCTTATGAGAATTTTGAGAAAATATAGTTGATAGTAGCAAGATGCATACTAGCCATTGTTTAGGCAAATGCCGGGAGGTCCATGAGAATCCAGGTTCTACTTGATAAAATATTCCAACAACAAACAACTCAATGTAGACAAAACTGAAAATCAAATTTAGCGAAACCTACACCAAAACAGATAGATATAAATAATTGAAGAGAAGGTGGTTGCCCATCCTGCTGGACGGAGCTAAAATATATCAAACAAAGGAGATTACCTATACCTTCGGACTGCTTGTTGCTGCCATCAATGAACTATCTAGTAGCGCCGTCACCAAGGCCACATCGAGTCATTCGAAACGAAGATCCGGAAGCTAAATACTGTTTGTTCCTCCTAGCTTGTCCCAATTAAGAACACAAATCAAATAATCAAGAACGCAAAACAAATAATCATAACAAGAAATATTTATGGTGGGTATAAAAGGCTAGGTAAGAACAACCAAAGCTATATATACGCAAAATTGGGAATCAAGCAAAAGAGGTTGTGGTTGTTTTCTTGAGACAAAATCAAAAAAATGGTAGTACCTGCAGCACAACCGGGAGAGAAGAACAGAGAGAAATTTTACTTCCATCCAACAATAATTAATAGCATACCTAGAAGCCTACAATTTTTTCATGCCAAATCGTACCTGAACGGAGCGCAGCTGAATGTGTTTAATGGAAGATCAGTTCAGATGAGACTTACTAAGAATGGAGCGATGTGCCAATGATAAATTTGTATATATATATATATATAGTAGCACTATTCTAATCCTGGGATCAGAATAGCTATTTTGATCACGATCAACCATATATAGGCCCGATGAGCTTTTCCTCAGATCCAGAACAGAGAAAAACGAAGCAACCTACTAGCCCATTGTGCACATCCCGGACGACCCATTGCCACCCACACGACCTTCTTCTCCCCGTGGACACTTCCACCATCACGGATCCCCGACGAGGAAGGCACCGCGCCGCCCCTGCCCGCTGCTCCCGCGAGTCCCCCTACCCGGCGTGCATGCCGCGGTCCTCCACCCCAACCACCTCCGCCGCTGCAGTCCGCCCCGACCACGCCCACCGCCGCCGTCGTCCACCCCGACCACCTCCGCCGCTGTAGTCCGCCCCGACCACGCCCGCCGCCGCCGCCTATCCAGGGTCGTGGCTGCCCATCCTTCTGTCCCTTATATCGCTCGCCACCAGCCGTTGTTCTGCCTCCCCTACCCAGCGCGCTACAACTCCCGATTCCTCCCACAAGATAGTGGCGACTGATGGACACTCTGGCAACAAGGAAATTTTGTTGTGCCATGTAGGTTATGGCAGCGACACGATTTCTCCCTTCCGGCTGTCCTAATGTGTGCATTACTGTTGCAGACAGAGAGTGAGAACGGCAGGGGCATTTGTCTTTGAACTTCCATCTAGAGGTGTGACACCCCAAAATTTTAACCTTGTTTTACTAATTAAAATTTTGCCAGGAAAATTAAACTTTTCATTTTTCTGGGTTTTCTTTGATTTCAGTACCATCCTTTCTTGGATTTTTATGGAGTTTTATCCCAAGTGAAAGTTTCCAAATATATTATTGGACTTGTTTTCTCCCTCGAGAAAAACATTTCTCTTAAAAGTGGATTTAATCGCATAACTAATTCTCCCTGAGATTTATTCCTTGAAATGATTTTTTTAACAGTTTTAGGGCCCAATTTGCACTGCAACCTCTTGATATATTTATCTAAAATTCCAACCAAAATTTGGAGATGTCATGTGATGTTTTTGAATCACTTTTATGGAAAAATATAATTCATTCACTTAATATTTTGAGCTCTACACCAAGTTTTAATATCTGGTCCAGTGAGCATTTTTACACTGCAACCTAATTAAATATTTCTTTAAAGCCTCCACCAAAATTTTGGGATGTTAATGGAAGTATATTATTATACTTTATGAAGAAACCCTTTTATGTTCTTTGAAAAATTTGAGTGAATCAACCTCTTTTGCTTTCTGGTCCAGTTCAGCTTTTTCTACCGCAACCCTAGTTAAATTTGCTCTAGTACTCTTGAGCTTCTCCTGCTTATAGCCCATGCTACAAAACCCTTAAGTCCAGAAGACTGGACCCATTGGAGAATTTTTAGTACATGCAACCATGCCTTTTTCTTTCTGTCCAAAACTGATGTTTTGCAAAACTTGCACTAACAAGTTTCTGATTTTGTCAAACTAACCTCACCACCCTCTTACTCATCCAAGGACACACTGATCTGGAGAATTTGGCCACCCCAAGAGTTTCCTAGATGCCATTGGCATTTTGTCAAACACCCTGAGTGCATGACTAGTTTTGGCTTAGTTTCTGGTTTGTGTTATGAATTTGCCCAAGCCTATAGCCCCACCCTGCTAACTCTCTTGTGGATTGGAGCACTCTAGGATACCCTGGCATTTTATCAAGCACGTAGCGAGCGTGCTCTGGGCGCGCCCAGAGCGTGCGTTTTGCACGTGCGTGCGCTCGGGTCGTCGTGTCGCGCCCCGGCCCTTGCTCGCCTGCAGAGCCGCACCCCCTGACTTCATCCGCTCGCAGGAACCAGCCAAGCCCTCCCCTGGCGCCCTACAGGGCCGCCGTCAGGTCGGCCACGGCGGCAAGCGGCCGGCCACAGTGGCTCCTGCCCCGGTCGGCGCCGCCCGAGCCACACCGGCTCGCCACCTGCCCCCTGGAGCAGCGCGAGCTCATCCACAAGCGTGTCCCCTAGTGCTTGTCGCCACCACGACCCCCTGCAGCAACAGAGAGGCGGTTCGCCGGCGACCTTATCCACTGCCGCCGCGGAACCGACCTCGTTGCACTATAAAGAGAGACCCCGAGCTCATCTGAGCACCCATGCGACCTCAGT
The DNA here is from genome assembly GCF_003073215.2 of Triticum urartu. Classification (NCBI taxonomy): domain Eukaryota; kingdom Viridiplantae; phylum Streptophyta; class Magnoliopsida; order Poales; family Poaceae; genus Triticum; species Triticum urartu. The sequence goes on along the minus strand of NC_053022.1, from coordinate 521,134,759 downwards.
CCACTCCCCTAGTTCCCCCGTAGCCAACAATCGAAGAGAAGAGGTCATCTTCCCCACCTCCGGCAGGACCAGCCGCCGACGCCCTCCAGTCCATTCGGTCACAACCCGAGCCCCTCCCGTCAAACTAGCGCCACCAGTCGAATCCCCGGGATCCCGTGGAGCTGCCCAACACCTCAATCCAGCTCGGGAACCACCATAGCCCCGGCCCTCAAAAGCTCCCGAGGCCACCTTCGCCGAGGAGCTCACCGCCGGCAGCTCCCTCCGTCCCCTCTGGCCTGGCGACCACCGGGAGGACCTCCCTGGGGTGGCGGATCCATCCCCGCCCTCGGGGCCCAGCGAGGAGACGCCAATCGCCAGCGACGATCGCCGGAGTCCCGCCCCCTCTCGGGCAGAGGAAGAAGAGGGAAAGGAGACCGGTCAAACCTGACCAGTGGGCCCCGTGGACCCACTGTCAATGACCCCGGACCGGTCCACGTGTTTAAGTGAAAGCGCATCACCCAGCGTATGTCTCCTCTGCTCGAAAGCGTATTCTAATCGAAGCATTTTTCTTTTTTCTGTTTTATTTTAAAAACAGAATTTGACCAAAACTTTGACTGGCTATAACTTCTAATATATGAATCCAAATGACTTGAATCTTTTTCTGTTGTTCCTCAAATATTGTCTAGTTTATTTTCATATTTATTTCAAAATTTTCCAAGCAACTTTTGTGTACTGTTTTTAAACTATGTGTTAAGTTAAATATTTCCAAAAATAGGATTTGTGGGAGAGAGAAGAAAACTTTCAAAGTTTTGGAATGCACCCTGACTCTCCACACCTTGAAGGCAAGCATTTCTGAACTCAGGCATAATATTATCTTGTGTTGTTTAATACAGTTACAACACCACCGTGACACGTAGTATCCGTTATGTGTTTGTGACGATATGATCATACGCTTTGAGTGCAAAGATGAAATTTTTTGCTGTTGGCAATGGACATACTTGTGATAGCAATCACCCTCATATGCCTCTCATGCCTACCGGGAAAGATCCGGGAAAGTCTCTGTCTTGGGTAGACACGAGCTTGTCCCTCGTCGAGACGGTTATGACCGGCGGGGCAGGGGGAGGTATGATGAGTGGTGGTTGTGTCTGATGGATGTGAGATATTATCCTTGAGCTAATCTTGCAGGAAATACTTAAGCTTCCTGAGTCGGCCGTAGATCGAGTCTTGTTCTAGTAACCCCCATACTCGTTTCGTGCTGCCACTTGTCCCTGCCGTAGGTAGGGTACGGTTCAGTAAGTTGTCAACCCCTGTCTAGCACACACCGTACAGAGAGACCGCGATGAGGGTTCCATGGCCCTGGATTAAAGCCAGTCATCCAGTCCCGGGGCATGGGTGTTTTCGGTTGTAGCCGAAGGGGGTAGCTCCCCCAATTTGCGCGCGGTATAAATTTTGTGATCCCATGCTAGTCGAGGTTGTAGCCTCCCCACTTAGAGTTTTGCTTAACAGGTGTCAAGGGTGATTCCAGACACCGGTGAGTTTGTCTAGTGTGTGCGGTTAGGGTGTTTTCAATTAAAAGACCGTAGACGGAATTAGTCCCGATGGACTAAAGGAATCCGTTACTCGTGGGTAAAGAGTACACCCTCTGCAGAGATATTAAACCTATTCGAATAGCCGTGTCCATGGTTAAGGACTACAGTCTGGGATGGGTCAAGTGTCGGTCTTAGTGTCGGTCTTCGGAGGAGAAACTATTAAACCAGAATATTGATCATGACTTGTGATGTATGATGATTATGATTATTATTATTATGGACTAACCATTTATGTTATTTGAATTATTGAGTATCTCTGGGACGGTACTACCTCCTGGATATTCACCGTGATTATGTGTATATAGAAGCCCTTTATGTGGTGTCGCATAGACGCCCGACTGTGGCATGCTTGTCATTTCATTTACTTATAAGCCCTTTATGTGGTGTCGCACAGACACCCGACTGTGGCATTATTATTATTTTATTATTTATAAGCCCTTTATGCGGTGTCGCACAGACGCCCGACTGTGGCATGTTTGATATTTTATCTACTTATAAGCCCTTTATGTGGTGTCGCTTAGACGCCCGACTGAGGCATACTTTATATTGTTATCCTTTCGAGGCGTCGCTTCAGACACCCGATCGATGCATTCTATTTCTACTCGCTGATTGCATATTCATATATGACATGATTAACCTACTTGCATGCATCATGTGCTTCATTTATGACTGATGAAGTAATCACGGAATATTTCAAAGTATGATTATCAGTGGCTATATTATACCTGTGTTCTTAATGTTTGCGAGTACATTCAAAGTACTCACTGGCTTGTCCCTGGCTATTGTCTTGGCCAGATTTCTTGCGTGGAAAGGAACGTTGCGATGACAGCCCCGGAACCTACGCAATGGAGATAGTAGCCTCGCGAAGATAGGAGTTATCCTGGTCAGCTGTTCCTATGGGAAATGGAGTCCCATAAACGCTAATGATCCGCAAACCGCTTCCGCCATCAACCACTAGAAACCAATTGTTGTACCCATACGCCAGAATGGTCTTGTACTACATATGTTGTAGTTTGCTTGGAATTTCTGTAACAAGTTGGTGTCTCATCAGCTAACAGTAATCCTAGGGCTGGTGAGCACAAGGGCCGCTTTTGGGAAATTAATATCCCGAAAAACCGGTCCTGACAATCTTGGTATCAGAGCCAGGCTGACCATTGGCTAATCCTATCTTAGCCAGATCGAAAAACCTAGGTAAACCAACCCACCAGACCTTAACCACACCCCGGCCAAGCTTCTCGCGTAAGATAGCCACACAGTGAGCCCGACACCTTTTTGGCAGTCGATGCCTAACCTACCCGCCTAGCCTGTCGATCACGCGCCAGTGACCAGCCCATAAATAGTCTTTCTCGCAAGCGTGCGAAGGAAGACTCCGTTCCCTTTTTCTATAAAAGGGCACGCTAGCCTCAACCCAGCACAGCACAGCCTCTACCCCACACCAAGCCATAATGCCTGGTCCCATTGTTCACAATGAGACCACAGCAACCAACCTTGGAGGTTTCGTGACCGTGCTAGCAAACCTCACCCACCGTGCCTTCACGTTAGAAGAGCCCCCAGAATATGTTGTGTACCAAGGGTCCATGAGCGGTGAGAGCCGTCAATTTTGGGCCACTGTGCACGTCTATGGTAGGGGTCTATCGCCAGAACGCCCCTACAGGTTCACCGGAAGGACAACTTCCTTTGAGCCACAAGCCATCCAACTAGCTGCTCGAGAAGCTATAGTTCAACTCCAGCACTTGTCGCCCAGAGTTAACTGTCGCTCATTCTACTACTACCCCAGCCGTGACGGGTATGGTAGACCACCCCAAGTTGCCAATGGAGACCATGAGTCGGACCCTGCATTGTTGCATCTGGTGTGCTATGTAAGTGCACTAGAGGGGCTGTTCGATCAAATCACCCTTGATCTGATCGCAGCTCGTGGAGAACTGATTCGCACAGCCCCAACAAGAAGATAAGATGAGCCCGACGCCGACAATCCAGTCGTGCTATTCGGACAACCGATCGGAACCTTGAGGTCAGCCCCAGCCATCAACCAAGGTGCTTTGATGACCCCAGAAGTGCTTCGTCGCCTTTTGGGAACACACTCCAACGGGATTGTGGCCAACAATCCCCGCGATGGTCATCATCGCTACCCCGACCCTGCAGTCCCTCAACCCCTTCCAGCCAATCCCGACGGTGAGGCCAATGGAGAAGCCTCGACATCCGCAAGGCACGCCCGCTTAGATATAAACGAGGTGGACTAAGCCACTCGAGTAGTACCAAGTCTTAGTATACCCCACACCCTGTAAATTGTGTGACCTTGTATCGCCACAACGTTGCCTGCCTGTGCGCCCCTAATTTAAATAGTAGCTGTATTGATATACGGTTACATTTTTAATTTCGGGCGTAGCTACCAAAACCAACCCCGACGGCACCCACAGTAACACGTCACTTTTGTGAGATGTGTGTATCTGTGGCTTTGACCCCGACCCCCATGAGAGTAGAACCAGCAAACTAGTTGCCCTTCACCACGGTAAATAACCCAGCCTGGAGGCTATATAAATAACCACCTTGTGACCTTGTCGAGTACCCCTCATCTTGTGCGCAACCCTCACAACCATTTCTTGCCATGCCGAGCCCTAGCGTTTATCTGAGAACCCCAGATGCAACCCTGGGTAGTTTTGTTAGAATATTGTGGGACTTTACCTGCAGTACCATGGGTTCTACCCAGCCACCCCAGTACGAGCTACTCAAGTGGAGGATCACCTCATCCGCCTCGAAATATTGGGCAGTAGTGCACATCCCTCCCGTAGACTCAAATCAAGACCCAACGGAAGTCTCCTTCCTGGGGAAATCTATGCCAATTCCGCAGATGGCCATAGAAGCGGCTGCACATGAAGCGATTGTTCGCCTTCGATTCGCGGTACCCTATGCCAGCGAATGAGGGTATTATTACTTTCCGAGCCGTGCAGCACCCGGAGAAGTAGCATCCTTCCCCGGTGGAAGAATTGAGAGAGACCCCGTACTAGACAACCTTGTCCGGTATGTCATCGCTCAAGAGCGTTTGACCCAGCGAGTGATGGGTTATCTCCAGAGCCTCGCTGATTTAAATCCTCAGATCGCCATCGGCAGACCACTAAGGCCCGGCCAGGAGAGACGCGTTCATCGACTGATCAACCCACTTCCCTCGATAGAAGAAGAGTGCGCCCCGATACCAGAGACATTTTCTTGGGACCCCGTCCAGTTGCCGTTTTCATTCTAGACGTCACCGCTATGTTCTTTTATCCCTGCATTTAGTTAAGTGTTGTAACTCATGCGTGTTTCACTAAATCTTGTGCGGTGAGATAATTTTTTTTGGTTTCAATTGTTGAGTAACTTTTGCTGCTATAAATTTTGATTAACTAATTTTCTCTCGCGAAAAATCCTGGAGTGAGATTTCTTTTCCCTGAGTTGCTACGGCATATATCTCCTCACGACATGGATCTTTATTCACGCAGCACCACGGCAGCAGGCCCACAGCCACAACCACTCGAACGCATACACTACCTGCAACACCACATAACTGTGCTGCATCTGGCTAATCATCTCCCTAGTACACCACAGTCCCTGAAGGGGAGATTAGTGGGTAATCATCCGGGTACAAGTTACCTAGTATACCGACAACAGTTAGCACCCGACACCACACCTACTCCTCGTGATCACCGCCACCGCGGAGAGCCGGCACTCGAGCAGCAGCATCACGACGATCATCGAGGATCATCGCACACAGGAGCACGAAGAGCCCCAGCAGTGCCGCCAGCCCTCCGCACACCAGGATCACGTACCAGTCCGGCATCGCCTCGCCATTAGAGCCTCAACCGAGCTTCTATAAACGGAAATGGAGGAGTAAGAAGGAGAAGGAGAAGCGAGGCCAGATGTGAGGAAGAAGAGAGGAACACCTCGGCCGTTTTATAGCTCGAGCTCGGTGTACGGTGGGCGAAGTCCACCAGCGCCGCTCGTCGCCCGATCGCCGGTGTTCGGAGGCGAATCCGCGAGCAGTGCCGACAGCACGCTGGCCCGCGAGGTGAGTGCACGCTGCACCGACAGCTAGCACGCCGCGCACTACCGCGGGTACGGCCTAGATGCCCTACGCGCTAGACGTCGTCGGTGGAGAAAGCGCGAGAAATCGCGCGGGAGAGAGGAAGAAGAGAGAGCCAGAGGAAGAAGAAGAGGCTGACAGTGGGCCCCGGGTCCACCTGTCAGCCGGAGAGAGCACTGTGCTCTCGGGTACGACCAGCGTATTTTAAATTTAGAATTTTATTCTAAATTTACTGTATCCAACGTAGAAATCTCTCATTTTCCCCCTAACCGTAGATTTTTCCACGCAGCGCCAGTGTTCCACACTGTGGTTTTACACCACTTATTGCCCTCTCACTGTAGCCACATTTTATTGCATATATTTTCTTAAAACAACTTCTAACAAATCTCGAGGACGAGATTTTTCTTAAGGGGGGTAGTATTGTGACACCCCAAAATTTTAACCTTGTTTTACTAATTAAAATTTTGCCAGGAAAATTAAACTTTTCATTTTTCTGGGTTTTCTTTGATTTCAGTACCATCCTTTCTTGGATTTTTATGGAGTTTTATCCCAAGTGAAAGTTTCCAAATATATTACTGGACTTGTTTTCTCCCTCGAGAAAAACATTTCTCTTAAAAGTGGATTTAATCGCATAACTAATTCTCCCTGAGATTTATTCCTTGAAATGATTTTTTTAACAGTTTCAGGGCCCAATTTGCACTGCAACCTCTTGATATATTTATCTAAAATTCCAACCAAAATTTGGAGATGTCATGTGATGTTTTTGAATCACTTTTATGGAAAAATATAATTCATTCACTTAATATTTTGAGCTCTACACCAAGTTTTAAAATCTGGTCCAGTGAGCATTTTTACACTGCAACCTAATTAAATATTTCTTTAAAGCCTCCAGCAAAATTTTGGGATGTTAATGGAAGTATATTATTATACTTTATGCAGAAACCCTTTTATGTTCTTTGAAAAATTTGAGTGAATCAACCTTGCTTTCTGGTCCAGTTTGGCTTTTTCTACTGCAACCCTAGTTAAATTTGCTCTAGTACTCTTGAGCTTTCTCCTGCTTATAGCCCATGCTACAAAACCCTTAAGTCCAGAAGAGTGGACCCATTGGAGAATTTTTAGCACATGCAACCATGCCTTTTTCTTTCTGTCCAAAACTGATGTTTTGCAAAACTTGCACTAACAAGTTTCTGATTTTGTCAAACTAACCTCACCACCCTCTTACTCATCCAAGGAGACACTGATCTGGAGAATTTGGCCACCCCAAGAGTTTCCTAGATGCCATTGGCATTTTGTCAAACACCCTGAGTGCATGACCAGTTTTGGCTTAGTTTCTGGTTTGTGTTATGAACTTGATCCCCTGACTAGACCAGCATGTCACATGGATTTTCCCAAGCCTATAGCCCCACCCTGCTAACTCTCTTGTGGATTGGAGCACTCTAGGATACCCCGGCATTTTGTCGAGCACGTAGCGAGCGTGCTCTGGGCGCGCCCAGAGCGCGCGTTTTGCACGTGCGTGCGCTCGGGTCGCCACGTCACGCCCCGGCCCTTGCTCGCCTGCAGAGCCGCACCCCCAACCTCATCCGCTCACAGGAACCAGCCAAGCCCTCCCCTGGTGCCCTACAGGGCCGCCGTCAGGTCGGCCACGGCGGCAAGCGGCCGACCACAGTGGCTCCTGCCCCGGTCGGCGCCGCCCGAGCCACCCCGGCTCGCCACCTTCCCCCTGGAGCAGCGCGAACTCATCCACAAGCGTGTCCCCTAGCGCTTGTCGCCGCCACGACCCCCTGCAGCAACAGAGAGGCAGTTCACCGGCGACCTTATCCACTGCCGCCGCGGAACCGACCTCGTTGCACTATAAAGAGAGACCCCGAGCTCATCTGAGCACCCATGCGACCTCAGTCCACTCCCCTAGTTCCCCCGTAGCCAACAATCGAAGAGAAGAGGTCATCTTCCCCAGCTCCGGCAGGATCAGCCGCCGACGCCCTTTAGTCCATTCGGTCACAACCCGAGCCCCTCCCGTCAAACTAGCGCCACCATTCGAATCCCCGTGATCCCGTGGAGCTGCCCAATACCTCAATCCAGCTGGGGAACCACCATAGCCCCGGCCCTCAAAAGCTCCCGAGGCCACCTCCGCCGAGGAGCTCGCCGCCAGCAGCTCCCTTCGTCCCCTTCGGCCTGGCGACCACCGGGAGGACCTCCCTGGGGTGGCGGATCCATCCTGTCCTCGGGGCCCCACGAGGAGACGCCAATCGCCAGCGACGATCGCCGGAGTCCGGCCCCCCTCTCGGGTAGAGGAAGAAGAGGGAAAGGAGAGCAGTCAAACCAGACCAGTGGGCCCCATGGACCCACTGTTAGTGACCCCGCACCGGTCCACGTGTTTAAGTGAAAGCGCATCACCCCAGAGTACGTCTCCTCTGCTCGAAAGCGTATTCTAATCAAAGCATTTTTCTTTTTTTCTGTTTTATTCTAAAAACAGAATTTGACCAAAACTTTAACTGACTATAACTTTTAAAATATGAATCCAAATGACTTGAATCTTTTTCTGTTGTTCCTCAAATATTGTCTAGTTTATTTTCATATTTATTTCAAAATTTTCCAAGCAACTTTTGTGTACTATTTTTAAACTATGTATTAATTTAAATATTTCCAAAAATAGGGTTTGTGGGAGAGAGAAGAAAACTTTCAAAGTTTTGGAATGCACCCTGACTCTCCACACCTTGAAGGCAAGCATTTCTGAACTCAGGCATAATATTATCTTGTGTTGTTTAATACAATTACAACACCACCGTGACACGTAGTATCCGTTATGTGTTTGTGACGATATGATCATACGCTTTGAGTGCAAAGATGAAAATTTTTGCTGTTGGCAATGGACATACTTGTGATAGCAATCACCCTCATATGCCTCTCATGCCTACCGGGAAAGATCCGGGAAAGTCTCTGTCTTGGGTAGACACGAGCTTGTCCCTCGTCGAGACGGTTATGACCGGCGGGGCAGGGGGAGGTATGATGAGTGGTGGTTGTGTCTGATGGATGTGAGATATTATCCTTGGGCTAATCATGCAGGAAATATTTAAGCCTCCTGAGTCGGCCGTAGATCGAGTCTTGTTCCAGTAACCCCCATACTTGTTTCGTGCTGCCACTTGTCCCTGCCGTAGGTAGGGTACGGTTCAGTAAGTTGTCAACCCCTGTCTAGCACACACCGTACAGAGAGACCGCGATGAGAGTTCCATGGCCCTGGATTAAAGCCAGTCATCCGGTCCCGGGGCATGGGTGTTTTCGGTTGTAGCCGAAGGGGGTAGCTCCCCCAGTTTGCGCGCGGTATAAATTTTGTGATCCCATGCTAGTCTAGGTTGTAGCCTCCTCACTTAGAGTTTTGCTTAACAGGTGTCAAGGGTGATTCCAGACACCGGTGAGTTTGGCTAGTGTGTGCGGTTAGGGTGTTTTCAATTAAAAGACCGTAGACCGAATTAGTCCCGATGGACTAAAGGAATCCGTTAGTCATGGGTAAAGAGTACACCCTCTGCAGAGATATTAAACCTATTCGAATAACCGTGTCCATGGTTAAGGACTACAGTCTGGGATGGGTCAAGTGTCGGTCTTAGTGTCGGTCTTCGGAGGAGAAACTATTAAACCAGAATATTGATCATGACTTGTGATGTATGATTATTATTATTATGGACTAACCATTTATGTTATTTGAATTATTGAGTATCTCTGGGACGGTACTACCTCCTGGATATTCACCGTGATTATGTGTATATATAAGCCCTTTATGTGGTGTCGCATAGATGCCCGACTGTGGCATGCTTGTCATTTCATTTACTTATAAGCCCTTTATGTGGTGTCGCACAGACGCCCGACTGTGGCATGCTTGTTATTTTATTTACTTATAAGCCCTTTATGCAGTGTCGCACAGACGCCCGACTGTGGCATGCTTGATATTTTATCTACTTATAAACCCTTTATGTGGTGCCGCTTAGACGCCCGACTGAGGCATACTTTATATTGTTATCCTTTCGAGGCGTCGCTTCAGACACCCGATCGGTGCATTCTATTTCTACTCGCTGATTGCATATTCATATATGACATGATTAACCTACTTGCATGCATCATGAGCTTCATTTATGACTGACGAAGTAATCATGGAATATTTCAAAGCATGATTATCAGTGGCTATATTATACCTGTGTTCTTAATGTTTGCGAGTACATTCAAAGTACTCACTGGCTTGTCCCTGGCTATTGTCTTGGCCAGATTTCTTGCGTGGAAAGGAACGTTGCGATGACAGCCCCGGAACCTACGCAATGGAGATAGCAACCTCGCGAAGATAGGAGTTATCCTGGTCAGCTGTTCCTGTGGGAAATGGAGTCCCATAAACGCTGATGATCCGCAAACCGCTTCCGCCATCAACCACTAGAAACCAATTGTTGTACCCATAGGCCAGAATGGTCTTGTACTACATATTTTGTAGTTTGCTTGGAGTTTCTGTACCAAGTTGGTGTCTCATCAGCTAACAATAATCCTGGGGCTGGTGAGCACAAGGGCCGCTTTTGGGAAATTAATATCCCGAAAAACCGCTCCTGACAAGAGGTGTTGATGCTATCTATAATTGTTTGTTCTAAACTGTATCTCTCTGAATTTTCTTTTCTTATTGGCATTGAAAGCAAGGGGCCAACAGTCTCAGCTTCATACACCTTATATCTCTCTCTGTAAGATTTTACCAAGGATTGCTGGACCGACAAGGATTACTTTGTGGAAGTCCGAATGTGGTGTTTGGATGAGACCTGTTGTTCAAGTTGTTGGCTAGCTAAATATCCATGAGCCATCTTGCTATTTGTAGTGGTGGTGATATACACAGGAGTCCTGCTATTCGGCAGCTCGCAACCACGCCTACCAAACAAAGCCACGAGACATGCCCCTCTTTCCCCTCTGCTCACCCTTCACTACGGATAGAGCGGCAAAACGATGGTACGCCACTCAAGCAGTTCATCACCAGCGGCCGCGTCGTCATCGTCGGCAGCAAAAAGCAGTTTAACTCAAGTTCAATTCGTACGCTGCTAGCAGGTCAACTACAGCAGCAACAGAGTTCTTGGCGTCTTCTTCCTAATTTCCCCATGTGAAATTCTATAAAAAGGAAGAAACAGTCTCCTTCTGGCTCAGCCATCGGTGATCCCGTTCGTGCTTCTCCTGCAGACCAAGTCGAACTTCACCAAAAACTAGAAAAAAGATGAGCACGGATGCCTGTCGATGTCCATTGTGTTATCCTGCTGACCAAGCAATTCAAAAGGAGCAGGTGGTTTTGTTTGCCTAAAGTACAAACATAAAAACATTCAGTTTTGATTCTATGTAGTTATTCCTCCTAACTCGAGGGAGCACTAACCATCCAAAATATGTGCTCTTATACCTTTTTCTGTTCAAAGTGTGGTGAGGAATGAGAGGTACAGTATGTCTTTTTTTAGATGAAAAATGTTCGTATGGCAACAAGCAGGAAACAATTGAAACTATGCCCTTCTTTTGTTTGATTGTTTCTGTATTTGGCTTATGGAAAAAATTACTTGAGTTCCGTCTAGAAAATTTCGAAAAGTTCAAATTGTAAAAAAGTTAAAACTTCAAATAGTTAACAAAAATCATATTTCCATGTTTCTAAAAAAATAAAAGAAGACGTTTTGATAAAAAAGAGTTTGATGTTCACGCGCGAGGCCCGGCCGCGGCGTCGTCCTGCTCCGCCGCCGCGGTCGTGGAAGATGACCATAGTATTGTGTGTAATGCGTGCACATAGTGTACCAGCACATAGTGTTGTGTGTAATACGAATTTGTGTTGTACTGTGCATGTATATTCTTGTGTAATTTTTTCTTTTCAAACATGAAGTTCATGTTTTAGAAAAAACTAAGTTCAGAGGTATCACATAACAAAAACTTTCATCCAAAAAAACCCAAAGGTCATTAGAAAAAGCATCTCAAACAATTTTGTAAAAAATATTTCTCTATTAAAATAAACCTAGAAGTTCAAATTTAAAAACGGAGTGGTTCGGTGTCTAACAGAAAGTAGGATTTTTTCCATTACTAAAATAAATAAAACTAAGGAGTCCATATTAAAAAGATGGAGAAGTTCAATGATTATAGGAAACTCGGATTTTCCTCGTTAGTAAAGAATGGAAACAAGAAGTTCAAAAATAAAATAACAAGAATTTAAACTTTAAAATATAGAGCGCTTCAAAATTTCATAAAAAGATTAAGAAAAAAAACCAGGAAGTCCATATTAAAAAGATGGAGAAGTTTGATGATTATAGAAAAATCTCATATTTCCCTCGTTATTAAAGAATGGAAACAAGAAGTTCAAAAATAAATTAACAAGAAGTCCAACTTTAAAAAAATAGAGCGCTTCAAAATTTCATAAAAAAGGATTAAGAAATAAAACCAGGAAGTCCATATTAAAAAGATGGAGAAGTTCGATGATTATAGAAAACTCAGATTTTCCTCGTTATTAAAGAATGGAAACAAGAAGTTCAAAAATAAAATAACAAGAAGTTCAACTATTAAAAATAGAGTGCTTCAAAATTCATAAAAAAAGATTAAGAAAAATAAGATTAAAAATTTATAAAAAAAACTCAAATATTTTCATGCAACCGAGAGAAGTTCAGGTTGATAACTGCTAGAAGTTCATGTAATACACGGCGTGCATTTTGTATTAAAAAAGGAACAAAAAAGAAAAGGCAAAAAGTTCTGTTGTTATAAGTTCAAGTCCTTCGTCGAAGAAAGTCAAAAAATTTATTGTGAGAGAGATTTGTACAAAAGGAAATAACATTTGTGTAACACTGACGAATGGATGAGAAAATTACAAACGAAAATACGTCACAGAAGTTCAACTAAAAACAGTAGGAAGTTCACCTACTACACTAAATGAATTTCAGATGAAAAACTTTTAAAATCGTCGCAAGTATGAAAAAACGATCAACACGGGAAAGTTAATTGCTTACAGCAGCTTTCCACCGGTATATCACTTGCTCAATTCCGGTGAGTGGATGGAGAGCTACGAGCAGTGGATGGAGACCTACGAGCAAAAAAATCACGTGAAAAACAGAGTGAAGTTCAGGTACACGCGCCGAGAAGTCCAGGTTCTTCACGCGGTGCATTTTCGAAGAATCTGTTTCGCGATAAAGGCAGAACGCATGATCCCGCCGTTTTCGAAATTACTTGAAAACGGCTAGGAATCAGAGAAAACCATCAACATGAAAAAGTTTCGCATTTTCCGTAGCTTTTCAGCGGTATATTATTTGCCCCATTCCGATAAAGTTTGTAGAAATTACGGCAAAAATACGTTTTTAACCATTTTCAAAACTGACATAAAACCATAGTGAATTAGGAGAAACAATATATACAAAAAAGTTTCGCATTTCTTCAAGCTTTCCAACACCATGTCATTTACTGCATTTGGACATACGGTGAAAAAATTAGCTCAAAAATACGAACTCGGTGGAACTTGTACCATTTTCTAAATTACTTTTAAACCATTCAAAATTAGAAAATACTTTTAACATAAAAAAGTAGCGCATTTTCATAATCTTTCCAACGCCATATTATTTGACTCAATTGGATTAGCTGTTTAGAAATGGCGTCAAAAATACGAACTGGGTGTTCGGTTTACGAAATTTTACGATTTTCCAAATTACTCTTTAACCGTAGGGAATTAGAGAAAACTTTCAACATGTGGAAGGAGCGGTTTTGCAGCAGATTTCCAACACCATATTATTTGCCTCATTCCGATAAACGGTTTAAAAATGCGATCGAAAATACGATTCACGTTTTTTGTATGAAGAAAAAATGGTTTTCAAAACTGCTCTTAAACCGCTTACATTTTGCCAAAATTTAACTTGGGTCATGATACTGATGTCCATAGCTATCCAACGGTATATTGCAAGCCCCATTTGGACACCTTTTAGCTGAAGTTCAACCTAGTACTCGGGGAAGGTCAGGCGCGTTACTCGGGAAGTTCATGTTGTGATCAGAATATTATTCTGATCCCGTGATCAGAATAGTGTTTATGTATATATATATAATAAAAAGAAAAGACCGCGGACCCGGCTATTTGATATGCACGGGGTCGGGATCAGAGGAAAGAGGGCATAGTACAGGCTCGGAATAAAGAGTGCGGTCCACAAAAAGTTATTTTTGGACCTCCTGTCGCACGTCTCCGTTACCCGTCCTCAGGGAGGGGAATCCTTAAGGGAAGTAGCCCCTTAGGTGAGCGTACGGATCCGGACTCCGATAGAGTCCGTTGTAGATGTTGTCCGGCTGGTCACCTGTTATTTAGGGATGATACATAAAAATAAATTAAGCAGATAGAAAATGTTACGGGGATGCTTGCAGGGTGTCCGTATTATGCTTCCGCCGATGCCCATGGTATCTTGAGTGCATAGTGATGTGCGCGTGGTACGAATTTTTCCAGTACAGTACGTGGGTGGCGGAAGACGGACTGCTATTCGTGTTCCCGGAGTAGTCGAACGTCGGAGGGAAACTGTTTCTGGCCCCTGGCGTTCTGCTGGCGAGCCGATCCGTCGTCTTTATCGCCTGGCGATCCAGCGTTATGCTTGCCTGCCTGCTTGAAGACCCAACAGTTTCAGTTGGTATGATTAGCTGGCATATCGGGTTGACCGTGAATCTGACAAGGTCGGTCCAATATCCTGTCGAGGGTGGATGGTCCATCCTGGTTTGCCTTTAGTGGCTTCTTCCGTTGACTGGGCTTCGGATTGTGAAATCCGGCGTTCACCGCTGTGTCGCGTATATTACTGCGACTGTTGTGTTTGGTTTGTCGTGGCTTGCCATTGCCATCTCGGATTTCGGAGGTGCCCGGGCTGCTGGTGTCGTTGCTTTTATGAGCCAGCCAGTTGTCTTCTCCCACGCAGAAGCGGGTCATTAGAGCGGTAAGGGCTGCCATGGATTTGGGTCCTTCCTAGCCGAGGTGACGCGCTAGCCATTCGTCCCGGACACTATGTCTAAAGGCCGCAAGGGCTTCTACGTCCGGACAGTCGACAATTTGGTTGTTTTTTTTACTAAGAACCTAGTCCAGAGCTCCCTAGCTGACTCGTCGGCTCCTGGACAATGTGACTTAAGTCATCGGCGTATAATGGTTGGACATATGTTCCCTGGAAATTGCCTCAAAAGGCGTCTTCCAATCTTCCCAATTGCCAATAGAATTTTCTGGCAAACTGTTTAGCCAGTACCGAACTGGCCCTTTAAGCTTGAGAGGCAGGTATTTAACGGCGTGGAGGTTGTCTCCATGGGCCATGTGAATATGAAGGAGGTAATCCTCGATCCATACCGTGGGATCTGTTGTTCCATCGTATGATTCGATGTTGATGGGTTTAAACCCGTCTGGGAAGTCGTGCTCCATTACTTCGTTAGTGAAGCGGAGAGGGTGTGCGGCTCCTCTATGTTGGGCCACACTATGAAGCACCTCCGGCGGGTTCCATTTACGGTGTATGGCCCGGGCATGGTCGGCTTTATAGTGTCCGAATAGGCGACCATCATCGTCGGTCGGGATATATCTTCGTGATCTGTACGTCGATCATGTACGTCTTGCTCTGCCCCCAGTGTATTGGTTGATATCGCAGGTATTCCTCCGAGCTGTTTTGTTTTGACGGCCAGATGGGTTGGTATGGTGCTCTGCTTGGGCTGCTGCTTTGACTGGACCGAACCATGGTCGGCCTGTCGCATTATTCGATGGTGGTATGGGCTCCATCGTCCTGCCTTCGTATTGAGAGGGCCACCTATTCTTTGGGTGGCTTTTGACTGGGCTGCTAAGGCCGTGTTCTTCGGTGGCCAAGACCTCAGTCCATCTATCATTGAGAAAATCTTGGCTTGCTTGAAGTTGTAGCTGCTTCTTTCTTAGGCTTCTTGCAGGGGCTATAAGCTGGCGTTTAAAGCGCTCCTGCTCGAGAGGTTCCTTGGGCATGATAAAGCCTTCGTCGCCGAGGATCTCCTCTTCCTCGGAGGGTGGGAGATAATTGCTATCCTCCGAGTCCCCATATGTGGTCTGTTCATCAGAGTTGTCCTGCCCGCCTTCCTGTTCATCCTGCTCGGATTCTACCTTAGCAGGGTCTGTGTTGTCCGGGGTGTTGTCTTCTCTGGTGTTGGCAGTGTTTTCTCTTGGGCGATGTGGCCTAGGGTGCCAGTTTTTGGGCTGTGTACCAGGCGGTTTGTTCTCGACCGGATCCTTCTTATCATCCTCGAGAGTGTCGTGAGGTGTGTCTTTCATACACATGTCATACCAGGAAGTGGTCTTCCCGTGTCGAACGGGTAATAAGCTCTGGCCTTGCCCCTCATCGTCGTCCAAACCGTCGATGTCTTCGGGGCAGGGCTCGGGCGTGTTGGTTAGGTCTTCAACAGTGGCTATGAAGTGGGCGACGGGTGGGAAACAAAGTTCTCCATCGTCCGCAAAAAGTTCGAACTGAACATAGTTCGGCGACGGGTCGCTTGCCAGTGATAGGTTTTTTAGTGAGTTTAGTATGTCACCCATGGGCGAGTGTTGGAAGACATCTGCGGCGCTGAACTTGAGGATTGATAATGTTGGAAATCTGCCCTAGAGGCAATAATAAATTAGTTATTATTATATTTCCTTGTTCATGATAATCGTTTATTATCCATGCTAGAATTGTATTGATAGGAAACTCAGATACATGTGTGGATACATAGACAACACCATGTCCCTAGTAAGCCTCTAGTTGACTAGCTCGTTGATCAATAGATGGTTACGGTTTCCTGACCATGGACATTGGATGTCGTTGATAACGGGATCACATCATTAGGAGAATGATGTGATGGACAAGACCCAATCCTAAGCCTAGCACAAGATCGTGTAGTTCGTATGCTGAAGCTTTTCTAATGTCAAGTATCATTTCCTTAGACCATGAGATTGTGCAACTCCCGGATACCGTAGGAGTGCTTTGGGTGTGCCAAGCGTCACAACGTAACTGGGTGGCTATAAAGGTACACTACAGGTATCTCCGAAAGTGTCTGTTGTGTTGGCACGAATCGAGACTGGGATTTGTCACTCCGTGTGACGGAGAGGTATCTCTGGGCCCACTCGGTAGGACATCATCATAATGTGCACAATGTGATCAAGGAGTTGATCACGGGATGATGTGTTACGGAATGAGTAAAGAGACTTGCCGGTAACGAGATTGAACAAGGTATCGGGATACCGACGATCGAATCTCGGGCAAGTATCGTACCGATGGACAAAGGGAATTGTATACGGGATTGATTAAGTCCTTGACATCGTGGTTCATCCGATGAGATCATCGTGGAACATGTGGGAGCCAACATGCGTATCCAGATCTTGCTGTTGGTTATTGACCGGAGAACGTCTCGGTCATGTCTGCATGTCTCCCGAACCCGTAGGGTCTACACACTTCAGGTTCGATGACGCTAGGGTTATAAAGGAAGTTTGTATGTGGTTACCGAATGTTGTTCGGAGTCCCGGATGAGATCCCGGATGTCACGAGGAGTTCCGGAATGGTCCGGAGGTAAAGATTTATATATGGGAAGTCCTGTTTTGGTCACCGGAAGAGTTTCGGGGTTTATCGGTAACGTACCGGGACCACCGGGAGGGTCCCGGGGGTCCACCGAGTGGGGCCACCAACCCCGGAGGCTTGCGTGGGCTAAGTGTGGGAGGGGACCAGCCCCAGGTGGGCTGGTGCGCCCCCCCACAAGGGCCCAAGGCGCCTAAGAGGTGGAAAGGGGGCAAACCCTAAGGGGATATGGGCCTTAGGGCCCATATTGGTGCGCCTCCCTCTCCCCTCCCCTCTTGGCCGCCTCCCCTTTCCCATCTAGGGCTGCCGCCCCCCTAGGGGTGGGAACCCTAGAGAGGGCGCACCCTCCTCCCTCCCCCCTATATATAGTGAGGCATAGGGCTGCCCATAACACGCGATTTGATCTCTGCCTATTGGTGCAGCCCTCCCTCTCTTTCTCCTCATATCCCGTGGTGCTTGGCGAAGCCCTGCAGGATTGCCACGCTCCTCCATCACCACCACGCCGTTGTGCTGCTGCTGGATGGAGTCTTCCTCAACCTATCCCTCTCTCCTTGCTGGATCAAGGCGTGGGAGACGTCACCGGGCTGTACGTGTGTTGAACGCGGAGGTGCCGTCCGTTCGGCACTTGGTCATCGGTGATTTGGATCATGACGAGTACGACTCCATCAACCCCGTTCACTTGAACGCTTCCGCTTAGCGATCTACAAGGGTATGTAGATGCACTCTCCTTCCCCTCGTTGCTGGTCTCTCCATAGATAAATCTTGGTGACACGTAGGAAAATTTTGAATTTCTACTACGTTCCCCAACAGATAACCGATCGAGTTTGGTATAAGCGGGCTCACAGGGTTCGAAGTTCGACATCGGAGGCGAGTCCGAGGTTCCATTGATGCGGACACCATATGTAGTGGAATCTGCGTGTGGCTCTAGCGCCGCGGAATTGGTAGCCCTCATGATGGGGTCGAGCTTCCCGTCTTCGGGTGACTTGATCTGCTCCGGATTTAAGGCCAGAGCTGTTATAGGAGCTATCTCCTGGATGCGGCCCGATGACAGGTTTAGGCCATGTTCATCGAGGCGATGGGGAGCGGTTGCCACGGTATCGTATTCGTTGAAGATCAAATCTCCACGGACGTCCTCAACGTAATTCAGGCTTCCAAATCTGACCTGATGGCCAGGGGTGTAGCTGTCGATCTGCTCTAGATGGCCAAGCGAGTTAGCCCGCAGTACGAAGTCGCCGAATATGAAGATCTGTCCGGGGAGGAAGGTTCCTCCTTGGACAGCGTCATTATTGATGATCGAAGGGGCCATCGAGCCTTCTGCCGACGGCATAGTGGAACTCTCAATGAAAGCACCAATGTCGGTGTCAAAACCGGCGGATCTCGGGTAGGGAGTCCCGAACTGTGCGTCTAGGATCAATGGTAACAGGAGACAGGGGACACGATGTTTACCCAGGTTCGGGCCCTCTCTATGGAGGTAATACCCTACTTCCTGCTTGATTGATCTTGATGAATATGAGTATTACAAGAGTTGATCTACCACGAGATCATAATGGCTAAACCCTAGAAGTCTAGCCTATGAATATGGTAATGAGTATATGTGTTGTCCTTTCCGGACTATCCCCTCTGGTTTATATAGACACCGAGGGGATCTAGGGTTTTACATGGAGTCGGTTACATAAGAAAGAATCTTCGGTCGCCAGGCTTGCCTTCCACGTGAAGTAGAGTCCAACCCAGACACGGTGTAGTCTTTGGGCTTCATGTCTTCAGTGCCCATCAGTCCGGCCCATAGATAATAGGTCGGACGCCCGAGGACCCCTTAGTCCAGGACTCCCTCACACACCTCTTCCCATTGCAAGATAAATGGATCAAGTTGGCCAATCAAATCCCAAATATCGGAGAAGAAATATGAGGCTATAAGAGATCATGCATATAAGAGATCAAAGAAACTTGAATAACTTTCATGGATATAAAAAGATATGACTGATCATAAACTCGAAGTTCATCAGATCCCAACAAACAGACTGCAAAATAGTTACATCATATGGATCTCCAAGAGACCATTGTATTGAGAATTCGGCGAGAGAGAGAGAAAGCCATCTAGCTACTAACTATGGATCCAAAGGTCTACAACGAACTACTCACACATCATCGGAGAGGCACCAATGGAAGTGGTGAACCCCTCCGTGATGGTGTCTAGACTGGATTTGGTGGTTCTGGACTCTACGGCGGCTGGATGAATATTTCATCGACACTTTTAAGGTTTCTAGAATATTGTGGTATTTATAGAGCAAAGAGGCGGTCCAGGGGGCACCCAAGGTGGGCATATCCCACCAGGGCGCGCCAGGGCCTCCTGGCGCGCCCTGGTGGGTTGTCCCCTCCTCAGGTCTCCCCAGGTGCAACCAGGGCCCATCTGCTTCCTTTTGGCCCATAAAAAATCATCGTGAAGGTTCATGGCATTTGGACTTCATTTGATATTGATTTCCTGCGATGTAAAAAACATGGAAAAGACAACAACTGGCACTTGGCACTATGTGAATAGGTTAGTACCAAAAAATGATATAAAATGACTATAAAATTATTATAAAACATCCAAGATTGATAATAAAACAACATGGAACAATAAAAAAATTATTGATACGTTGGAGACGTATCAACATGCCCAAGCTTAACTCATACTCGTCCTCGGGTAGGTAAGTGATAAAAACAGAATTTTTGATGTGGAGTGTTGTTCATCAAGTCATATCATATTCTTTTCTTTATAGCATGGACATTTGGACTTTTATGTGATTCAAAGCAATAGTCTAGTTTTGACATAATAATTTAGATACTCAAGCATATCAACAAGCAACCATGTCTTTCAAAATATCAATGCTAAAACAAGTTATCCCTAGCCCATCATGCTCAAACATTGATCCATTCATGAAACACACTCGGATATTAACTACACCCAATGCTTGAGCATGATCATATTGCCTCCTAGTTGGTGCTTTTTATGATAAAATATGGAGACTCAAATTTCAAAAGAAAAATTGCATAAAGTAAAAGAAAGGCCCTTCGCAGAGGGAAGTAGGGATTTGTAGATGTGCCAGAGCTCAAAGCGAAAGATTAGAGATAAAAACATTTTGGGAGGTGTATCCATCCCACCAACGAAAATGACTTAAGAGTTACCAACACTTTCCATGCTAGATATGCCATAGGCGGTTCCCAAACAGAAAATAAATTTTATTCCTTTTTCCACCATTCTTTCACTTTCCATGGCTAGCCGTATCCACGGGTGCCCTCCATACCAACACTTTCCAAGGAATTTATTATTTAACAACATAAAGTAAATTAGTTTGTTTTTGCATTTTAGGACTGGGAATCCCTAATACCTTTGCCTTAGTCTCGTGCAATGACAAGTGAATAAACACTCATCTTGAGAATAACACATCCAACATGGAAAATATTATCCACCCGTTACCGTTCCGTGAGCGAAACAAACACACAAAAGAGAAGTTTATTTTGAAAATTAGAGATGGCACATGCAAATTTGCTTAGAACGGCAAAAGAATACCGCATATAGGTAGAATGGACTCATGTGGCAAAACTAGTTTAAAGGATTTTGGATGCACAAGTAGAGATCATACTTGGTGCAAAATGAAGGCTAGCAAAAGATTGGGAAGCGACCAACCAAGAAACGAATAATCTCATAAGCAAGCAGTAAGCATAATTAACACCGAATACTGCACCATAAGTAGGATATAATTTTCATTGCATGATTATTGACTTTCGTGCATGCATAGGGAATCACAAACCTTAACACCAATATTCCTACTAGAGCACAATTACTCATCAACATAACTCACATATCACATCATCATATCTCAAAACTATTACTAAGAATCAAGTTTATTTTGTCCAATGATCTTCATGACATTTTCTTTTACTTTATCCTTCTTGGATATCTATCACTTTGGGGCTAATTTTCATGTGTTGCTTTTCATAAGCTCAAACAAATATAAGTGAAGATCATGAGCATAACAAATTTTCTATCTCGTAAAATAATTTAAGTGAAGCAAGAGAGAATTTCTTCAAAATTTTACCTACTCTTAAATAAATCTAAGTGAAGCAAGAGCATTTCTTCAAAAATAACAAGGCACACCGTGCTCAAAAAGATATAAGTGAAGCACTAGAGCAAGTCCTAGCTCATAAAAGATTTAAGTGAAGCATAGAGAGAAATTCTAACAAGTCATGACATAATTTTGGCTCTCTCAAATAGGAGTGTCCAGAAAGGATTGATGACTTAAAACAAAAAATAAAACAAGCAAAGACACATATCATACAAGACGCTCCAAGCAAAACACATATCATGTGACGAATAAAAATATAGCCTCGAGTAAAATATGATGGTCGTTAGAAGAAAGAGGGGATGCCACTCGGGGGCATCCCCAAGCTTAGTTGGTTGCTAAATCTTGGATAATATCTTGGTATTCTGGGGCATCCCCAAGCTTAGGCTCTTACATCCTTCCTTCATCCATCGTAAGACAATCCAAAACTTGAAAACTTCAATCACACAAAATTCAACAAAGCCTTCGTGAGATCCGTTAGTATAAGAATAATAAATCACTACTATATGTGATGTATCAAACCAATTCATTTTTTTTGTATTATGTCTACTGTATTCCAACTTTTCTATGGCAAAAACTCATCAAAGAAAACCATAGAGCCATCAAAATAAGCACACAACACAAAGAAAACAGAATCTGTCAAAATAGTACAGTCTGTAGCAATCTGACTATTTCGAATACTTTTGTAACTTAAAAAACTCTGACAAATTAGGACGGCCTGAGAAATTTGTATATTGATCTACTGCAATTGGAATGGGTATTTTATGGCTCTCTGGTAAAAAATTAAAATTAATTTCGTGAGCGTAAAAGTTTCTGTTTTTCAGCAAGATCAAACAACTATCACCCAAGAAGATCCTAAAGGCTTTACTTGGCACAAACACTAATTAAAACATAAAAATCACAATCATAACAGTAACATAATTTTTCTAACACTCAAGAACAGAAAGCAAAAAAGCAAAAATACATTTTATTCATTGGGTTGCCTCCCAACAAGCGCTATAGTTTTACGCCCTTAGCTAGGCATAAAGCAAGGATCTAATTTTTGTCATCTTTGGTTCGAGATCCATAAGATGCCCTCATGATTGATTCATAAGGTGGCTTACTAGTTCTAGGAAAGTGTTCCATACCTTTTCTCAAAGGAAATTGGAACGTAATATTGCCTTCTTTCATATCAATCATGGCACCGATAGTGCGTAAAAATGGTCTACCAAGAATAATTGGACAAGACGGATTGCAATCAATATCAAGAACAATAAAATATATGGGCACATAATTACTATTTGCAAGAATAAGAACATCAGTAATTCTTCCCATAGGCTTTTTAATAGTAGAATCCTCCAAGTGCAAATTCAAGTAACATTCTTCAAGATTAGTAAGACTAAGCACATCACATAAAGATTTCGGAATTGTAGAAACACTAGCACCCAAGTCACACAAAGCAAAACACTGATAATTTTTAATCTTGACTTTGATAGTAGGTTCCCACTCATCATGCAATTTTCTAGGAATTGAAACTTCCAATTCCAATTTTTCTTCCAAAGCTTTCATCATAGCATCAACAATATGTTTAGTAAAAGCTTTATTTTGTTCATAAGCATGGGGTGAATTTATCATGGATTGCAACAAAGAAATACAATCAATCAAAGAGCAACTATCATAATTAAAGTCTTTGTAATCCAAAAGAGTGGGCACATCACTAGTTAAAGTTTTGACCTCTTCAAACCCACTTTCATTAATTCTCTCAACAAGATTTTCACCCTCCGAAATATTGGGACGCCTTCTACCTAAAGTTGACTCTTCTCCAGTCCCTTTTTCATCATTATTAACTTTACTAAACAAGGAATCAATAGAAGAAACACCAATCATTTTAAGATATTTATCACTTTTGCAAGAATAATCACTAGAAAAAGCTTTTTCTAAAAATTCTCCTTTAGCTCTAAGCATAGCAGTTCTTTTCTCACTTTCATCCATGAAGGAAATATTCCCTAGAGGCAATAATAAAGTTGTTATTTATATTTCCTTATATCATGATAAATGTTTATTATTCATGCTAGAATTGTATTAACCGGAAACTTAGTACATGTGTGAATACATAGACAAACAGAGTGTCACTAGTTTGCCTCTGCTTGACTAGCTCGTTGAATCAATGATGGTTATGTTTCCTAACCATAGACATGAGTTGTCATTTTATTAACGGCATCACATCATTAGAGAATGAAGTGATTGACTTGACCCATCCGTTATCTTAGCATGATGATCGTTTAGTTTGTTGCTTTTGCTTTCTCCATAACTATACATGTTCCTATGACTATGAGATCATGCAACTCCCGAATACCGGAGGAACACTTTGTGTGCTACCAAACGTCACAACGTAACTGGGTGATTATAAAGGTGCTCTATCGGTGTCTTCGATGGTGTTTGTTGAGTTGGCATGGATCGAGATTAGGATTTGTCACTCTGATTATCGGAGAGGTATCTCTGGGCCCTCTCGGTAATGCACATCACTATAAGCCTTGCAAGCAATGTGACTAATGAGTTAGTTACGGGATGTAGCATTACAGAACGAGTAAAGAGACTTGCCGGTAACGAGATTGAACTAGGTATTGAGATACCGACGATTGAATCTCGGGCAAGTAACATACCGATGAAAAAGGGAACAACGTATACCGTTATGCGGTTTGACCGATAAAGATCTTCGTAGAATATGTAGGAACCAATATGAGTATCCAAGTTCCGCTATTGGTTATTGATCGGAGATGATTCTCGGTCGTGTCTACATAGTTCTCGAACCCGTAGGGTCCGCGCGCTTAACGTTTGGTGACGATCGGTATTATGAGTTTATGTGTTTTGATGTACCGAAGGTAGTTCAGAGTCTCGGATTTGATCACGAACATGACGAGGAGTCTTGAAATGGTCGATACGTAAAGATTGATATATTGGAAGCCTATATTTGGACACAGGAATGGTTTCGAGTGGTTCGGGCATTTTTCCGGAGTACCGGGAGGTTACCGGAACCCCCCGGGGAGTATATGGGCCTTATTAGGCCTTAGTGGAATAGAGGAGAGGGAAGGGAAAAGAGGGAGGCGCCCCCCCCCCCAAGCCCAATCCGAATTGGGAGGGGGGCCGGCCCCCCTTTCCTTCCTCCCTCTCTCCTCCTTCCTTCCTCTCCTACTCCTACTTGGAAGGGCTCCTACTTCTACTAGGAAAGGGGGAAATCCTACTCCTGGAGGGAGTAGGACTCCCCCAGGGCGCGCCATAGAGAGGGCCAGCCCTCCCCCTCCTCCACTCCTTTATATACGGGGGAGGGGGCACCCCATGAACACACAAGTTGATCAGTTGATCTTTTAGCCATGTGCGGTGCCCCCTCCACCATAATCCACCTCGGTTATATCGTAGTGATGCTTAGGCGAAGCCCTGTTCTGGTAGCATCATCATCACCGTCATCACGCCGTCGTGCTGACGAAACTCTCCCTCGAAGCTCTACTGGATCATGAGTTCGCGGGACGTCACCGAGCTGAACATGTGCAGATCACGGAGGTGCCGTACGTTCGGTACTAGGGATCGGTCGATCGTGAAGACGTATGACTACATCAACCGCGTTGTCATAATGCTTCCGCTTACGGTCTACGAGGGTACGTGGACGACACTCTTCCCTCTCGTTGCCATGCATCACCATGATCTTGCGCGTGCATAGGAATTTTTTTGAAATTACTACGTTCCCCAACAGTGGCATTCGAGCCAGGTTTATGCGTAGATGTTATATGCACGAGTAGAACACAACGGAGTTGTGGGCGCGGGTATATACATATTGCTTGCCGTCACTAGTTGATTCTTGATTCAGTGGCATTGTTGGATGAAGCGGCCCAGACTGACATTACGCGTACGCTTACACGAGACTGGTTCTACTGACGTGCTTCACACACAGGTGGCTAGTGGGTGTATGTTTCTCCAGCTTTAGTTGAATCGGATTCAGTGAACAATTTTCTTTCTGAAGATCAAAAAGCAATCACTATACCGCGTTGTGGTTTTTTGATGCGTAGGTAAGAACTGTTCTTGCTCAGCCCATAGCAGCCACGTAAAACTTGCAACAACAAAGTAGAGGACGTCTAACTTGTTTTTGCAGGGCATGTTGTGATGTGATATGGTCAAGACATGATGCTAAATTTTATTGTATGAGATGATCATGTTTTGTAACACAGTTATCGGCAACTGGCAGGAGCCATATGGTTGTAGCTTTATTGTATGAAATGCAATCCCAATGTAATTGATTTACTTTATCACTAAGAGGTAGCGATAATCGTAGATGAAATAGTTGGCGAGACGACAACGATGCTTCGATGGAGATCAAGGTGTCAACACTACAAAAAAAGACACATCCGTGATATTTTGGGCCGAACGAAAAAAATTCTGTCATACATATGACACTTCTATGATGATAATTGTGACAAAACCCGGTATCATCATAGATGTGGTGGGCTCCTACTTCTATGACAAAAAATCATGATAGAAAATGGGCTTTTCGTCCTGGATGGGCCGGAGACGCAGCTGCATGACATTCTTTGAGCCGTCCATGACGGAAAAAACCGTGGTAGAAGCGAGGGGGAGGAAAATTTCGGGGAATTCTTGGTTACGGTGGGAGGTCGGGGGCCGAACGATGCGTGTTTCTCTCGTACACGTACGCGCGTGTGTGCGAGGCGTTGGCTCTAACTGAACCCGAGTGAGGCGTTGGGCTCTAACTGAACCCGAGCGATTGCACTGCAGGCTACACGTTACTGAACCCGAGCGATCGATCAATGGCTGTTAACTAAACCCGATCGAGCGATTCCTTCGCTACTACTACTAACTGAAGCCGATCGATGCTGCCTCTGGGATGAACAGTGAGCGTTGCAGGGGGGGTGGATGAACAGTGAGCGGTGGCATTGCCTCTGGATAAACAGGACCCCGTGGTGTGGTGGAGAGCTGGATGAACAGTAGACGGTGGAGGGGTGCCCGTGGAGGGGTGGTTGAACAAGACCCCGTGGTGTGGAGGGCTGGATGAACAGTAGACAGTGGAGGGGTGGTTGAACAGTAGCCGGTGGAGTAGCGCGCGGTGGAGGCTGGATGAACAGGAGCCCGTGGAGGCTGGAGGAGGTCGACGGTAGCCCGTGGAGGCTGGAGGAGGTCGATGGTGGAGATGAACAGTATCCTGTGGAGTCCCGTTTTGTGGTACACCACACCCCTCCCGATGAACAGGACCCCCGTTTCGACCGTAGTGCTCCAACACAAGTCCGTTTCGTCCGTTTTGCGGTACGCCACACCCCTCCCGATCAACAGGACCCTCGTTTCGACCGTAGGAGGTCCGTTTCCTCCGTTTTGTGGTATGCCAGACCCCTCCCGATCAACAGGACCCCATTCCGAACATAGGAGGTCCGTTTCCTCCGTTGTGTGGTACGCCAGGCCTCGTTTCCATCGCCTGTTCCGTCCAAGCCCTCCCGATGAACACGACCACGCATTTCATCCCGACCCAGTCGGTTGGCTCCCACACGTTCTGTTGCCTCCCGATGAACACGACGCATTCCGTTGCCTCCCCATGAACACGATGCATTCCGTTGCCTCCCCATGAACACGACGACGATGTTGTTTCTCCGTTCCGACCCAGCCATGTACACGAGCCCTGGCCGTACGTATGCGCGAGTAGGCGTTCGAGACCCCGCCCGTATGTACACATACGTGGCCGTATTTTATTTCTTGCACTCTGGCCATTGTACGTACGTGTACATGCTATGTGCGCGCCTCTACTACGACACGTACGCGCCTCTACTATGACACGTGCGCGCCTCTACATCCACCAGTATATATGTACGTACACGTTCGCGACCAGAATGACAACGCTACATACGCTTCAACCAGGTAGGTCCCGACTGTCAGGCACTTCCTTGCGTGCGAAGATGTAGCTGGTGGGTCCCAGCAGTCAGGGGGGAAACGTTTTTTTCGCGAAATACGGTGGCCCGTCCGGTGGGTCCCCGCTGTCAGGTGGAGGAATAATTATTTTGCACGTAATAAGGAGGCACTTCCTTGCTGCGGCCGTGGACCTAGCTGTCAGCCTCTCCATGTACAGTCCACGTCTGATGGAAGTCATTCCATGACCACGTTGACCACGCCACGCCGAGAGCACCAGGGCGGTGGACGATGGCGAGGCCTAGGAAGGGGACGACGCGGAGCCGGGGAAGACGCGGCAGTGGATGCCCACGCGTAGAGGAGTACGAGGGTTCACTGGTTCGCTGCGGTGTGAGGCTGCCGTCGCCGCAGAATAACAGGGGGTGTGGGTGAGTAGAGGGATGGCCTGGCCAGCGGTGGGAGTAGTAGGGGGCGGTGAGGCATCCGCCGCATCGCAGCCGGCCACGGGAGGCAGGAGGACGAGGCACGACCGGCGCTGGTTTGGGCGGCTGGAGCAAGAAGACCAGAGGTTGAAGAAGCACTACGGCCATTGGATGGACATCGTACGGTCACTGGAGCGAGAATCGTGCATATTGACTAAGTTGACAAAGCCCTCCGTCCCCGTCAACTTAGTAGGCCCACAAGTCAGCCTGCCACTATACTGGGTCCCAGATAACAGGGGGAGTATTCATTTTTTAGTGTGTAATAAGCAGGCACTTCCTTGCGTGCGAAGATATAGCTGGTGGGTCCGAGCTGTCAGCGGCGGTAACGTTTTTTCGCGAAATACACAAGCCCTTTCGGTGGGTCCCTGATGTCAGGTGGAGGAATCATTATTTTGCGCGTAATAAGGAGGCATTTCCTTGCGTGCAGCCATGGAACCAGCTGTCGGCCTCTCCACGTACAGTCCACTTCAGATGCATGTCGGTCGTTGACCATGTTGACCAGGCCGCGCCGAGAGCACCAGGGCGGTGGATGATAACCCACAAGTATAGGGGATCGCAACAGCTTTCGAGGGTAGAGTGTTCAACCCAAATTTATTGATTCGACACAAGGGGAGCCAAAGAATATTCTCAAGTATTAGCAGATGAGTTGTCAATTCAACCACACCTGGAAACTTAGTATCTGCAGCAAAGTGTTTAGTAGCAAAGTAATATGATAGTGGTGGTGGCAGCAACAAAAGTAAAGACAGCAAAAGTAATATTTTTGGTATTTTGTAGTGATTGTAACAGTAGCAGCGGGAAAGTAAATAAGCATAAACCAGTATATGGAAAACTTGTAGGCACCGGATCAGTGATGGATAATTATGCCGGATGCGGTTCATCATGTAACAGTCATAACATAGGGTGACACGGAACTAGCTCCAGTTCATCAATGTAATGTAGGCATTTATTCCTTATATAGTCATGCGTGCTTATGGAAAAGAACTTGCATGACATCTTTTGTCCTACCCTCCCGTGGCAGCGGGGTCCTATTGGAAAGTAAGGGATATTAAGGCCTCCTTTTAATAGAGTACAGGACCAAAGCATTAGCACATAGTGAATACATGAACTCCTCAAACTACGGTCATCACCGGGAGTGGTCCCGATTATTGTCACTTCGGGGTTGCCGGATCATAACACATAGTAGGTGACTATGGACTTGCAAGATAGGATCAAGAACTCACATATATTCATGAAAACATAATAGGTTCAGATCTGAAATCATGGCACTCGGGACCTAGTGACAAGCATTAAGCATAGCAAAGTCATAGCAACATCAATCTCAGAACATAATGGATACTAGGGATCAAACCCTAACAAAACTAACTCGATTACATGATAAATCTCATCCAACCCATCACCGTCCAACAAGCCTACGATGCAATTACTCACGCACGGCGGTGAGCATCATGAAATTGGTGATGGAGGATGGTTGATGATGACGACGGCGACGAATCCCCCTCTCCGGAGCCCCGAACGGACTCTAGATCAGCCCTCCCGAGAGGTTTTAGGGCTTGGCGGCGGCTCCGTATCGTAAAACGTGATGATTTCTTCTCTCTAATTTTTCTCTCTCCAAAAGCAAATATATAGAGTTGGAGTTGGCGTCGGAGGGTCAACAAGGGGCCCACGAGGTAGGGGGCGCGCCCTAGGGGGGGCGCCCCCCACCCTCGTGAGAAGGGTGTGGGCCCCCTGGTCTTCATATTTGGCGAGGATTTTTTATTATTTTTTCTAAGACCTCTCGTGGAGTTTGAGGTTATTCCGAGAATATTTGTTTTCTGCACATAAAACAACACCATGGTAATTCCGCTGAAAACAGCGTCAGTCCGGGTTAGTTCCATTCAAATCATACAAGTTACAGTCCAAAACAAGGGCAAAAGTGTTTGGAAAGGTAGATACGACGGAGACGTATCAACTCCCCCAAGCTTAAACCCTTGCTTGTCCTCAAGCAATTCAGTTGACAAACGGAAAGAAAGAAAAACTTTTACAAACTCTGTTTGCTCTTGTTGTTGTAACTATGTCAAGCCAGCATTCATGTTTTCAGCATAAATCATAACTAACCATATTTGCAATAATTCTCAGGTCTCACAATTACTCATATCAATAGCATAATCAACTAGCAAGTCTTAATAATAAATCTCGGATGACAACACTTTCTCAAAACAATCATAATATGATATAACAAGATGGTATCTCGCTAGCCCTTTCTGAGACCGCAAAACATAAATGTAGAGCACCATTAAAGATCAAGGACTGACTAGACATTGTAATTCATGGTAAAAGAGATCCAATCATAGTCATACCCAACATAAATTAATATGGATGAATGCAAATGACGGTTGTGCTCTCCAGCTAGTGCTTTTTAATAAGAGGGTGATGACTCAACATAAAAGTAAATATATAGGCCCTTCGCAGAGGGAAGCAGGGATTTGTAGAGGTGCCAGAGCTCGGTTTTGAAATAGAGATAAATTGTATTTTGAGCGGTATACTTTCATTGTCAACGTAGCAACTAAGAGATGGCGATATCTTCGATGCTAAACACATTATAGGCGGTTCCCAAATAGAATGGTAAAGTTTATACTCCCCCTCCACCAACAAGCATCAATCCATGGCTTGCTTGAAACAACGAGTGCCTCCAACATACATCAGGTCCCAAGGGGAGTTTTGTTTGCAATTAGTTTTGATTTAATTTGCATAAAGCATGGGACTGGGCATCCCGGTGACCAGCCATTTTCTCGTGAGTGAGGAGCGGAGTCCACTCCTCTTGAGAATAACCCGCCTAACATGGAAGATAAGGACAGCCTTTATTGATACATGAGCTATTCGAGCATACAAAACAGAATGTTTATTTGAAGGTTTAGAGTTTGGCACATACAAATTTACTTTGAACGGCAGGTAGATACCGCATATAGGAAGGTATAGTGGACTCATCTGGAATAACTTTGGGTTTTAAGGGATTGAATGCACAAGCAGTATTCCTGCTTAGTACAAGTGAAGGCTAGCAAAAGACTGGGAAGCGACCAATTAGAGAGCGACAACAGCCATGTACATGCATTAAAATTAATAAACATTGGATGCAAGCATGAGTAGGATATAATCCACCATGAACATAAATATCGTAAAGGCTATGTTGATTTTGTTTCAACTACATGCGTGAACATGTGCCAAGTCAAGTCACTTAAATCATTCAAAGGAGGATACCACCCCATCATACCACATCATAATCATCTCAATAGCATGTTGGCATACAAGGCAAATCATTATAACTCATAGCTAATCAAGCATGGCACAAGCAACTATGATCTCTAATTGTCATTGCAAACATGTTTATTCATAATAAGCTGAATCAAGAACGAGGAACTCATCATATTTACAAAAACAAAAGAGGTCGAGTTCATACCAACTTTTCTCATCTCAACTAGTCCATCATATATCATCATAATTGCCTTTCACTTGCACGACCGAACGGTGTGAATAATAATAAGAGTGCACGTGCATTGGACAAAGCTGGAATCTGCGAGCATTCAATAAACAGGAGAAGACAAGGCAATATGGGCTCTTGGTTAAATCAACAATAATGCATATAAGAGCCACTTCAACAATTTAATCATGGTCTTCTCCTACCGACCCCCAAAGAAAAGAAAAGAAATAAACTATTTACATGGGAAAGCTCCCAACAAGCAAAAGAAGAACCGGAAATATTTTTGGGTTTTGTTTTTAATTACTACTACAGCAGAAAAATAAACTACTACTAATTTTTTTGTTTTTTCTTAAGGTTTAACAAACACACAAGAAGAAAGCAGGAAAAAGAAAATAAACTAGCATGGATATTACAGTGAAAAAGTATGAGCACCGACATCTAGCAATGAGTGTGTGTGTACATAAATGTAATGTCGGTGAGAAATACGTACTCCCCCAAGTTTAGGCTTTTGGCCTAAGTTGGTCTATGGCCACGGCTGGCCTAGCGGATATCCATAATAATAGTTGTTGGGGTCGTACTGTGATGAGGAGGAATAGTTGGGATCATACTGATGTGCAGCGGTTATCGCCTGCTAAGCTGCGGCGTGGAGTCGGGCTGCCTCCGCTCTCCTCTCATACTCTTCTGCCTCCTCTCTGGTAATAACATATCTTCCTTTTGTCTGTGAATCAAAGAAGGCAGGAGCAGGGAGAGTAATACGGAAAACACGTCGTTTATCAAAAATTAAGCGATATAAGAGAGGTGATTCAGGTCTCTCAACAAACTGGTGCGAAGCCATAGAGTTATAATCTAAATATGTAGGAGGCAACTCCATATCACCCTCACGAATGTCTATTTCAAGAAAATGAGCTAAGCGGGTTGCATAAATTCCTCCAAAGAAATCTCCATTATGTCTATTATGATGCAACCTACGAGCTACAATGGCTCCCATATGATAAGATTGGTCTCCTAACACAGCACTCCTAAGAATGCTAAGATCAGGGACACACATGTGACATGCTTCATCCTTTGCATTTATGCATCTACCGATGAAGAGAGCAAAATAATGTATAGCAGGAAAGTGAATTCTCCCTATGGTAGCTTGCGTTATATCTCTAGATTCCCTCACAGTTATACTAGCAAGAATTTTTCTAAATTCAGATTTAGGGGGATCCCTAATACTTCCCCATGATGGAAGTTCGCAAGCAGAAGTGAAATCCTCTAGGTCCATGGTATAAGAGTTGTCATAAAGATCAAACATGCCTGAAGGAGAATTGCGCGAAGATGAATACTAAAACCTCCTCACAAATGAACTTGTGAGATCATGATACTGGGGGCATTTGTTAGCCTCAAAATCTTCAAGACCGGCATTGCGCAAATATGATTTGAATTCTTCTTGAATTCCTGCACGGTCCATAAAATTTTCCGACGGCCATTCACAGGGCCGTACCAGAGCGTCTCTTGGTGGATCCTCGTCAGCATCGCGCATAGCAATCCTGGGTCCTTGCTTCTTAGAGGAACCACCTTGGAACATCTTCCTAAACATATTGTTTTTCTTTGAAAAAATGCTGAAATTTTTAGTGACTTCAAAATAAAAGTAAACCAAACTCAATAAAACTGATAGTAACTACTCCTACAAGTGCCTAGAGCCTATATCAAGCATTAGAACTACTTGGAACCATATAAATTTGACATGCAAGCTCAAGAACATGGTCACCTATGCAGCACAAATTTGCAAAGAATAAAGCACTAGAACAAAAACTAATTGGACCAATGGAGGAGTCACATACCAAGGAACAATCTCCCCAAGCAGTTTTGCGAGAGGTGCTTTGAGCAAGGAGATCGAAAATCGCAGCAAAAGTGGCTGGAACTCGTGCTTGAGTTGGTTTTTCGGGTTTGTGTGAGATAGAGGAAGAAGATGGGTGCTGGGATAAGTAGAGGAGGGCCACCGTGGGCCCATGAGGCAGGGGGGCACGCCCTATAGGGGGGGCGCCCACCACCCTCGTGACCAGGTGGCAGCTCCTCCCGCGGTAATTTTTGCACCGTAAATCCTCAAATATTCCCGAAAAATCATATTAAATTGGCATGGCATTCTGAGGACTTTTATTTTCGGGATATTTTTATATTGCACGGATAAGTTAGGAAACAGACAGAAAATACTATTTTTACTTTATTTAATATAAATAACAGAAAACACAAAGAGGGTACAGAAGTTTGTGCTTATAGTTTCATCCATCTCATGCTCATCAAAAAGAATCCACTACCAAGGTTGATCAAGTCTTGTTAACATACTCATTCCGATAATCATGAAACCGGAGAAATTTCGAATAACACTAAGTTACCTCAACGGGGATATGCACATCCCCAATAATAAGAATATCATATTTCTTTTTGACAGTAGGAAGAGGAAATTCAAAACCTCCAAATATAATCGATGGAATTT